>NC_135708.1:8550188-8908929 GCF_964276395.1 Gasterosteus aculeatus
CGAACGTCACCTGGCACGCCGCTTTTTCCCCTCCTCTTGGTTCCAACCCAAAATAGTGATTCGTACTGAGAGCTTTGCAACTGCAGGGCACGGCACGCCACAGACCGCAGCGTCCAATGTTGATATTCTGTCGTCCTGAATAGCTTCTACAGACACGCAATGCATAAAGGCGCAGAAAAAATACCTGGTGTCCAGACTGACAGTTCTCCAATCAAACCTGTCTGTCAGTCATACGAGGGTGCCAAAGTAAAATAGTAACCAAAAAGAGGATGTCAGATCAAATAAAGTATATATGTTCCATTAAGCAGCGCTTCGTAGGGAAATGCTCATTGAAGGGGCTGGCTCGGCTCCTGGGTTCCTGTTTTTTTGACAGGGGCCTTTTTGGTTGTAATTGTGCGCCAAGGGGGGGGGGGGGGGGAAGAGCTGTCTGACGGCACTGTAGCAGCTGTACGCGCTGTTTGCCCCCACCGCAGAAGCATGAAAATGAAGCACGCCTGTGATGGTTCTGACAGGGCATATGGTGAATATTAATGCGTCAAAAAGGAAGGAAAGAAAAGAGAAATGTAAAAAAATAAAAACGCCATTGACCTAGACTGGCTGGGAATGCCTCAGAGGCTTGACTTGCACATGGTCCATCCTTACACACTCAGTGCTCCCTATTATCTGTTTATCTGAACAGTGTCATTCAGACACGCTGATTAGAGTAGACTCTTTGTTTACTGTTTACTTTATTTTGACTGGAATCTCTTCTTTGGCTTGCTGCAAAGCAGTCCCGTTTTATTTAACAGCAAGAACACCGAAAAAGCTGCTTCGAATTGGTTGATGTTATTTTAAGGGGGTTATAACAGTTTGCATTGGATATTTTTACACAAAGCAAGGTTTCACTAGCAGATTTATGTTCTGCTGCTCAAATGAGATCGTTCAGAATAAATCTTACATTGAACACGCTGCTGTAAAAGTTTAAGATCTCTGTATAGATATTTTTAGCTTAGCAAAATATAATGGGAGGAAATTCCCACTCTGAAGGCTGGCAACTCCTGCTTTCCAGAGAGGAAAATAAGGAGATGTAAATGATATGAATGAGGCAAATTCAGATTTCAAAAGAAAAACCTCATTGGTTTGTGTATTCAGTGCTTTTCAGTGGGGTTGTGGCAAGAGCTGCAGGCTTGTGTGTGTGTTCCTTCTCCAATGAGATGCAGCTCTGCAGTAACCAACATGTTCCAGAGTTCTATCTGTCTGAAAACCACACAGCATAGTTATTTATGGGGTTTGTCCAGTAGTCATTTTATAATATCATTACCATCAGACGCTGAAACTTACCCTGAGCCAAGTTAAATATCTGTTTTATTTTAAGAGATCTTTTTCTCCCCCCCACCCCCCTGCCCCCTTTTCCTCATGCACCATAGACAGCCATCTGTACTCTAGGAAGTTGAACACTTTCATAAAGCGACACATTGATCTTCTGTTTTGTGTTTTAATGACATTTATTGAGGAATGTTTTCCCGATGTGTTTGTTTTTACACTTTAACTGGAGATCTGTGCTTGTGAATGGTCACATGGTCGCTCTCGAAATCAAGCGTACGCAGTTCATTCTGTGCTAAGGAAGCACGTGTGTAACCCCGACGTGACATAATGTATTCTAATTCCAGTCTGTGACGTGTCAGTGCCGCAGTACAAACATCTTATCATACTTTATATAGTTAAACCCTTATACAGAACCAGTGAAAAATGTAGACACCGTCTCTCAGAATGAGTGTCCACACTTTTGAATGGCACTGTGTGTGTGTGTGTGTGTGTGTGTGTGTGTGTGTGTGTGTGTGTGTATTAAAGTCTATGAATACAAAGATATATGTACACACCATCCATAAACAAACTAAATACAAGCTCACTCACATAACAGCGTTGCTAAAAAGAATAACGAGCAGTTTTACTAGTCAGGACTGGATGACTTCAAGCGGTAGTTGAGCAACTAAGCCACAAATGTTATTTGAGTATTTTGTGTCATTTCAAATAAAGACCAAATTCTCCAGCTGCTATCATTTAGGTCGGCCTGTGGCTTTCTAAACATACAACAATTTTCATATTCTTCCAGATGTAAATATTGTGTCTAAAACACAATATGTTACTAGTTACCTGGTGGACATTCCAATACAGAGAGTTCATAATCCGATTATTTTGTTTTTTCTGAGCAGATGGCTTTTTATAATTTTTTTTAAACAGTCACAATGAAATAATTCACCAAGCTGCTTTTCAAAAGAGTCCCTATGAGCTTAGCCTTTCTCCATTTGATTGAGTTTTTAGTACCAAAAATGTGCTCTTGATGTAAATACCGTAGAACAACAAATCTGAGCTGGCCCCTTGTCACACATGGTATTGAGTTCAAGCCTCATTAAGTTGCTCCCCCTCTGCTGGGCAGTCCCAGTACTGCTGCCTGCCCCCTATGACAACCGGTCCATTAAAAACTACGCCAGTCTCTCAATGGTAGGGAATTTAGAGCTAATTATGTTGAAAGCATTTTTTGATGCACTCAATTAACACATTTTAAGTGCCTGTGATGAATTTACAACATGTCTAATGGGGAGAATAATTGCCTCCTTATGATTTAAGCCCCTTTTCAATCCAAACGCCTGACTAGACGCCTGCTCAACGTGCACTGTACTCATTTTATGACAGAAAAGTCTATTAAGTGATCAGGTTTTATGTTATAGGAGATCCTATGTCAAATATGAGGTAAGGAGCAACCAGTAATCATTCATTCTATCTTTACAGTACCTTTCTCAATTATAGAGCAGGAGATTAGGTTTGTTCTTTTCATTAGTAGCCTTCCCTCCAAGTCTGCTGCAGACTGCAGGGAAGTATGAAACCTCATGCATCCTTTGTGGCTTGACCTCTGCCAAGTCAACTGCTTCCCTCCTACAGTGAGCTCTATGAAGCTCTGGCAGTGGCTTGTGTCCACCTGTCACCAATCCAGTACTTCAGACATGCACGTTTATATTTCTGAGCTCTTATGCTCACTATGCACGCTTAGCCCCGCTGGTATGTAGTCCATGCCAAAACAAACTCACGCTCCAAATATATACCAAGAAAAAAAAGGATATAATTCTATTCATAAAAAAGGTCAACATGGTACTACGGACAGCACTTTTAACCCCATCCCTGCTCTCACAGGCTTAGTGCTGTAATTTATAAGGGGGGGGGGGGGGCCACGCTGCCCAGTCTGTCTCTGCAGAATCCAGTCTGCTGCTCCAGAGCAACCAAACAAGAATAAGACTTAATTTCAGTAAGGGGAAAGGCATCTAGGCACCTGCAATACAGGAAGAGACTAAATACGAAAAGCATCTTCAAGAGGCTAAGATTGAGCTCACCTCGATCACTCATACTCCTTCTATTCATTTGTGTGATTCTATCAGACAAGATGATGAAGCACATTTATACAATTATCTTTAATCATTACTGGATTAGCTGCTAGTACATTTGTAATTAATGAGTATTTTTTCCATATTATATGTCATTATTCATTGTGGTTAACACATTTTATGTCCCTTGCTCAACTTAAGTGTTTTGCTTTGTGAGTTATATAGACATATATATTCTTTTTCCACACATTCTGCTGCCCCTTGTTGAAGCGAATGCCAATATGTCCGACTTTTTAGTCCAACATATCTTTGTCCTCACCTCAGCACCCTTTAGTCCTGACTTGCTTATCTTGTTTATTAACCATTGGAAAGATTCATAGTCCTAAGAGTACATTTTGGTGATTCCCTGGCTTTTGCTTTTGCACAACTATGAGGCTGAACCTTTGTGGTTTGCAGTGAAATAACTTGAAAATAACTATAACCATAACTAATAAAAGCAACTATTGATGTATTGCTTCAAAATGTTCTATGGATATGTAGGGTCCTTAGAGAATAAATATAAATCACTGTGGTGCCACAGGTAGGTCAACATTTAAACTTTTTAATGGGTCTAGCTTGACATCTCCATGATAGATGGATACATTTTTCATGGTTTCGAGGATGAGTCCCCGTGACTTAGTTTGTTGTTTTAACCTCAGAGTGAAATGTCTTGACTATGCTTGGATGGATTTCCATCAAATTTGGTGCAAATAAGGTAATTTGTCAAAAAGTCCTTTTATTATTTTGGACAAATTGCGTTCTTATCAGGCTGTGCTGATTTACTTACTGATTTTTAGAAAATGGTAGATTTAATTCATTTTTAAAGGACAAAATGACCCCCGCGTTAAATATTAGCTTAGCGTTAGTATAAATAATTGAATACTGTTAATATATCCCAACCATGAACTAGAACAGATATCGAACTACTTCATTCATCGGTTCCCCTTTGAGCATCTGTCTGCCCCATAATGCCCAGAGAGAGAGTGTCAAAGATCCTTCACCATAAAAGATTGTCAGATGTTGTCAATGTTAGAAAGAATGTCGACAATACTTCAAGACCAAAGCTAACAAAATTGGAAGCACATGATCGGTTTTCAGTTTTCCCGACTATCACTCCGAAACATAGCTTTCTTTGGGGGCGGCGGGTTGTTTTTACAAGGTTCGAACCTCGCCTGCCGAGTCCTTTTGAAGAGTGAGAATGGAGGAGACAAAGGGAGCCGTGGATCCACTGCTGTTAATAGGCAAATGGTTCACATTTAGTCTAGCATCGGGATATGGAGAACACATGTGGCCGTGATCCTGCTGTGTAAGAGTGCTGCTTTCGGGAGGGAGATATGATCAAACACCATTCGAGACTCCGGTCATACACTGATAATGTGGCCCCTCCATGAAACCGATAACTGCCCCAGCCTTCCCTATAGTGACGGCTATTTTCTACTCTTATGGGTAGCCGATAGCAGGACTTGTTCCATTCTTACGTTCGGTTGAAATAATACATTTGTGGCGGTCCTGACGTCTTAAAATGTTTTCAAAAGTGTGCAACTAATAAAGGCTTATTGCGCTTGGAACGGTAGAGACGGCCTTGAATCTATTGACTGAGTACTCCAACCGTAGCGCATTCAAACCACTGCAGGAAAGGGGATAATATTTGATTGTTTACTTGCCAGGAGATTTTGGACAGGACGTTTCAGTATCACGTATCAAAGCTATGTGGCAGTTCTAGTGTTACAGCAGCTAAGCGTTCCATTTGCGTGCCACTAGCTTCTGTTTTATCCGACTGCCGATTATTTTTTCAATTTCTTTCTGATTTCTGATCAAAACCATTGCATGTCAGAAAGGTTTGTTATGCAACTGTGCAACGCTAAATTTAGGACAAAACAGTTTGAGAAGGTTCCACCACTAACATCAGGATTTCCCCACACGTGTAATTTTAACGACACAGGGTGTGGTGGTTGAAACACCCCCCTCTGTATGAATGATAAGCGACTTTGAAGATGGATGGATTTTTATTTTTATTTTTTTAGAAAACACATTGTCATTTCGTTGCAGTGAAAAAAACTCTCTTTTTCTTTACCCCATGTCTGTTGAGGCGCTTGACTTGACCCTGCCTAATCATAGCTCTTGTTGACTTAGTAGTGTTGTAGCGACTAAGTTGCTAATTGGTTTAACATGATACGTATGTATACAGCTACTGTCAGCACTTGTTCTGCATTTTGAAAAGCTGATTGTACCTTAGTTGCAGGCTTCCAGTGCTAATAGTGTTTGTTTTCATAGTCATGGTGCTGTTGCCAGAGCTCGGTGCTCTGTTAGCTAGTTATTTCTTTCCATCAGTGTTTACCGCCACAAAGCCAAACACGTACCAGGATGTGGTCTAAATAAAGCCCCCCCAGCAGGAGTTGTGTTATGGGGTTGAACAACAGAGGGGAGAGTGAGTGAAGGAAAGGATGCTCAATGTTCTCCTCTCCTCTTCCCTTTTTTCTCCCTTTTTCATTCACTCATGTTTGGCTCTTATTCTTTCAGGTAGGTGACCAGACTGCCACTGTGCTCACTCTGTGCGCCATAATGGACTTTAATTTGATGCAGGAGACGTGCCAGCTGGCCATCCGGGATGTAGGTGGCCTTGAAGTCCTCATTAACTTGCTGGATACAGATGAAGTCCAATGCAAAGTAAGTAGCTGTGGCAAAGATGGACCCGGATGGCCTACAGGCCTGAACAAAGCTGCGTGTACCAGCCTGTGTTTTAGTTACAGAAACGGTGTGCTGTGTTTACTTACTTAATTACTCTCCAGTGGGCCAAATATCTGCTATGTGCTTTTAAACCTGAATTCATTTTGTCTCTACTTTCACTGGTAACGTCGGCGAATGTTTCATTACTACATATCTCTGTAACTCTGAGCACAGATGGAGAGCTCGTGTTGGCATTACAGTTCCTTCTCCATAAATCAGTTTTTCCAAAATATGTGTTAAAGTTGGTTGCGTACGTGTCTTTTTTAGATTGGATCTTTGAAAATCCTGAGGAAGATAAGTCACAATGTGCATATCCGTCGAGCCATTGTAGACATGGGAGGCCTGCAGAGCATTATGAAGAATCTGGACTCGCCGGTCAAGGATCTCAAGGCCTTAGATGCTGAGACCATTGCTAACGTGGCCAGATTCCGCAGAGCGAGGAGAACCGTCAGGCAATATGGTGGAATCAAAAAACTGGTGAGGATAAGAAAAGGCTGCCATTAATTTTTGTTAAAAGGATGTACTCAAAAGACTCTGTAATCCTTATATGAAAACAGATACAGGAGGGAAAAGTGCAGACCATAGCCTCATCTTTCTATATTGATTAGCAACTTTAAGTTCTGAAAACCTTTTGTATTAAACTACAAAAACTGGAACCTTTTGGAAAACAGGATGACGCATTCTTACGATTGGAGCCACATGGTACCATTACTTATTCACTTAAAGTGTAAAACACGTATCCAGATTGCTAAACTAGGTTTCGATGCATAGTAATTCAAATTCATTCCCTTTTCACACAGTACGCGACTCGCCAGTTAACGCCCCATTCATCTTTTTACCCCCGGCCTTTGAACATAGCATGGCGGGTGCCGTCGTAAAACAGATAAAATGTCCCCTACATCCTCTGACCTGCATCCATGTTTGTTGAAAGAGGGACCTTTGATTAGAGCCTCCATGCCTTGTATATTTTCCTCAGCCCCAAATCGGATGTTCTCATGTGAGAGTCCCTCTCGGAGGCAGATTAATTTCAAGCTACGCTATGAGACCACCTTTGAACTGCTCTGTGTGTAATAGCTTTGCCTGCTCTGTCTCACTGGCCAGGAATTATGGATTAGAACACTGAATGATGGCCATAAATCGTCTCACTGGGCTCTTCAGGCTTAACATCAACATCTGTCCTGACAGTTTTCCACTCCTAGCATCTCAGGCTGCTTCATCCTTGCAGACCCAGTGGTGATAGAATTTTAGTTACACCCATAATCACTGCCAACAACTTGCTATTCTCTGGTGGAATCCTTAATTATCACTCTAATTTTCTTTTTTTTACTTTTCAGTCCTTGAATTCATGTGAACTTCACTTAGTTTGTGTAAAAGCTTTTAGGTTGTTTTTTTTGTTTTGCTATAACATGTGCATGTCTGCACTCATTTCATTGTCTCTCTCTGCTCAGGTAAAGCTGCTGGACTGTGTCCCCAATTTAGCCAACCTGACCGCAGAGCAGGAGAAGGACGTGGAAGTGGCTCGCTGCGGCACTCTGGCACTGTGGAGCTGCAGCAAGAGCACTAACAACAAAGAGGCCATCCGAAAGGCCGGGGGCGTTTTCATGCTGGGACGCCTGCTCAAGTCCCCACATGAGAACATGCTTATTCCTGTGGTGGGCACCCTGCAGGAGTGTGCCTCTGAGGTGAGAGGGGGAACCTGCTGCATGTTGTTAGAAACAAGTTGTCAACTCTGATACTGTAAGATATTCAAAATGCAACACATTTATAAATATGGGACGTAGAATGATTTTATTTTAAGGAAGATAAGGCTCGATATTCTTTTTTTCATTGTCATAATCCAATAATAGACCCTATCAATGGGTACTGGGTCTGCTGCATTGCCTTCTTTGGTGCTATAGAGCCATTTAAACACTCTGATGAGCCAAACTGTTGTACTGGTTGATATCTGGCCTCTTTACAATATCCATGTAGACAGATGTATAGTATGTTGCCACACTTACATCACACAACTATTGCAATGGGATTACTAAAATCTGTTTCTTATTAAAGATAATACAAAAAAATGGGTTGGAGAAGTATGACGCTTACCATGTGAAACCAACAAGGAAGACATTGGAATCATAAAAAAACAGCAGTCCACTTATGTGACATAAGTACAGATTAGTTGTGTTGTGTCGCTATAGGAAAAATACAGGATTGCCATTCAGACTGAGGGCATGATCAAGGACTTGGTCAAAAACCTAAGCAGAGACAACGATGAGTTACAGATGCATTGTGCCAACGCAATCTTCAAGGTAACTTTTTTTTCTAATGTTATTGACGGAAATTAGGAAAAAGTAAGTAAAACGAAATGCTAATTTAGCAAACATGTTTTTCTCACTTTCCTCTCAAGGGCTTCTTTAGAAAAAGGGGCGCGGGGTAAAATCCTTTCGAGCTGACCCTCTCTTTTTGCTTGCAGTGTGCACAGGACAAGCAAACCCGTTACCTGGTGCGCCAGTACAAAGGTCTGCAGCCACTGGTTTCTCTGCTGAGCAAGGCGCACAACAAGCAGCTCCTGGCCGCCGCCACCGGGGCCATCTGGAAATGTTCCATCAGTGTGGAGAACGTGACTAAGTATGCTGGAGCCCACGGTCTCTCCTTATTACGTCTCATTAGCACACCCACACACACCCACACACACAGATATAAAAGCACACACTTAACATACCAGAGATACAGAAAAACGCATCGTTGCCATATCTTCCGTGACGTGGTTGTAATTAGTCATAACAGATTAGTGTGCTCGAGATAAATCCATCACAATCCACAGGATCAACACTAATGAGCCTCAGTTTAAAACAAAGGGGGTTACTAGCAATGAGGCATTTCACCCATATGCGCCCACAACTTATGAAAAATAGGTTTCCGAAGACGATGTGTTTCACAGCAGTCTTACAGAATATGAAAACAGAACACCACTAAAGGGTTCAACCGACTAACGTGCATTGTGGTCTTCCTGCCATCAAGCACATATGTTATTTTTATTGGGGGGGCTCTCATTCATTCACGACTGGTGTTCACTTTTTCCACTGGTACTGCATACTGCTGTCATATCTCCCTTTTCTTTGCAATTGTTTCTGGCCAAAGTGATTACGTTGGTGAAATGTAAAGTTTTTGTATGAATTATGATTGCTTTGATCTTTTATGTGAGTGTTTGCTGCAACTGGACACGCTGATTTGCTAGACTTGGGTGATGTGTTGGTACCGAACTGTTGGCACCGAACCCAAAACAGGCACGCTGAAATAATCAGCACTGAGATGGTGATTTTCTAATGTCAGAGGACGGAGGCTGAAAGAGCCTTAAATCATTTGTCATGTAAGGCAGAGGTTTATTTAAGTGTCATTTGGCTTCATTGGTTCGGCACTGACCCTTCTGGAATGTTTTTTGACTTTTACTTTAGGAGGATTTTTAAGGCAGTAATTTTCCTTCTAAAATGAATAATTCCGGGGAACCGTCCCTGGCAGCTCCTTCCAGTTTCAGTGATCCCTTGAAAGAATGGTTAAGGTGTATTTATTTTCTTATTCAGTGTGAGTCCGGCGACATAATACATAATCCACATGCAGTAATTGAATACCATGGTAACATTAATCAACTCAAAACCTGTTCTCCCCAGTGTAGCCAAGAAACTGATAAGACATTGTCTTTGAATTATTTATTTGTGGTAAAGAATATTTTCAGAGTTTAAGGGCTTTTCGCCGAGGTAAGATTATGTTGAAATTATTTTTGACTCACCAATGCAACATAGTTCAAAATGCTACAGAATCCAAAAAATAACAAGATGCAGTAGTAGCATTCACTAGGATCTGTCTTCACTTCATATATCATAACTGACAGAATGATATCCTACATTTAAAGTCCTCCAAACTGAAACTAAGAGTCTGCTGCCACATTGAGTTAAGAGAGGATTCCTTTACAGGAGCAGCAGCATGTCAATAACATTCCTTTAAGGCAAGATGTTTTGGATCAGATCGCTGTTAACTCGAGTCATCAGAAGAAAACCATTTGGCAGAATTTAATTCATTTAAAGGTTTGTTATGTCACTTTTCAGCCTCAGAGTATCTAAAAACAACTAGAGCCCTTTTATATATTTTATTGAGTTGTGTTTACATTTCACAGGACTATTTCCAATTCAATGTTAGAAATCTGTTATTTTGATGAAAATACTGACGTGCTTTATTTCTTCTCTCAATAGGTCATATCCTGTTGCCACATGCGTTGTTGCTGTGGCTGTCCTCAAAGTCAATAATTGAGTTTTTATCCAGTTTTGACCATTTACTTTTTCTGTCTTGTTTTAAATGTTAGTCATCAAAAGCTTTTTCTTAATGTAAAAACTGCTTCATCTGGTTTCTTTATCAGATTTAATCACCAACCCCATTGCATTGGAGAGGAGACCATGGGTGATAATTTATCTACTGGTAATAACCTCATAAATGATGAACACATTGGAATCTTGAACAGGAGACGCTGACCGTAATGACGGCAATGGCTGTGAACTCCCATGATTCCTTGCTGCCACGAAAACATATTGTGCATTTAAAAAGTATCGTCAGTAAATGATTAAAGCCAAAGGATTGTCTTTTACTCTATAAAAGCGGTACAAATTAATATGGCAGTTTAGAACACTTGCTGCAAGTTCAGGCTCTCTGCCACACTTAATGACTTGTCTCAGTGTTGCTATATTCCTACCAATAATAACAATACTATAAATAATTATAATGATGCCATTAGTCACATGTAAGCTACATTTAGTGCCACTTCATTTAAAAACATTACAAAATTTTTGCGCTCTCTCTAAATTTAACATGAGATCTCCATGATGTGATCAGAGCGCTCATTTTGTTTTATATTTTCTGTTTGTGTGCATATGTGTTTTAGTGAGGGTGTTATGTTTCTCTTTTCTTTTTTTTGGGGACAATGTGGGCAGTCGAGTGTGAGTGAAGGTGGCCACTTCCTCAGGAGGAAACTGGCATGATGCACGGCGAATGTTTTCAATGCACACTGCTTTTTGTAGTCTCTAAGGCTCATTTGAATCACATACAATGTCTAGGTCAGACAAAAGCTTGGAATGAAGTGACCAAGTCATTACTGTCAAAAATAAAAGGCTGCTAATGATAGCAAGGTTTCAAGGCCATGCGCTCATTTCAGAATCAATCATTGGGTCTGAGTGTGCTAAAATGGAAATCATTTTGGAATATATCTGGCAGCACGGAGAGTCAGGGGGTGTTCTCTTTTTCTTTCATTAAGTACACGGTCAACTGAAAGAGACCTATATAAATGTGGAAGTCTGTACAGTATAGAGGTCCAGGCATCACCCCTAAAGACAAGCAGCATGTGCTCGCAATTTCCCTGATTAATGATGCATCAAAATGAGAGGTGATTGATGCCCCAAAATTTAATTACCCAAGTGTGTTTTTTTTACAGACCAAATAAGCGAGTGTTTTTCATTGAATATATCAAGTAGAGGTATTTACTTGGGCCAGGCTTGAAAATGTCTTCGTAGAAGTCGTAATTGGAAATGCTGAAACATTCAGATTTATGGACACCCCGATATGTGGTCCCTCGAGTCTGTATACTGAGGTGTTACGGACACACAACAATGCTGTAAAAAATAATTTTAAAAAAATAGTGAGGGAATAACTTTGCAATGGAAATTCACTACTGCCAACTCAAGCTGAATTTGCCAGCGCAGTAACGTTTGGGGTCAAGATTGCGGGGTTTGCTTCCAATTACTGACTACCCCGCAATCTTACATCTATTCCAGGCCTGTGATGAGCAGGCGGTAATTGCCCCTTCAAATAATACTACCTCTACCCTACCTCACAAAAGTTCTTTGCTCAGTAGGAGTCATCCTCCACTGTGCAGTTTCCTTTAAAAAAAAAAACCCAATTAATCTGTTGTTGTCTGATTTCCTGTTGACCTCTTCCTTCATTGTCATTGCTTAGCATTTCTGTGTTTTTATTTTACCTCCTTAAAACACTAGCCACTACAGAAAGCAGCATTTGAGCT
Organism: Gasterosteus aculeatus; assembly: GCF_964276395.1. NCBI lineage: Eukaryota > Metazoa > Chordata > Actinopteri > Perciformes > Gasterosteidae > Gasterosteus > Gasterosteus aculeatus. Next base: position 8,562,357 of record NC_135708.1, read on the forward strand.
TTCTGCACTCAGTCGAGTGTGACCAGCGTTGATGAATGGGAAAGGGAAAAGGTGGACAATCAATCATCGAATGTGCTGCACAGAAGCCCCGCTGTGGTTGCTGGGTGCTCTGACAGGCCTTGTCTGGAGTCCAGGGTTTGCAGCCCTGTGTGATGTTACGCTGGCCATCCCGTAGTTACTCTGGCAGGGATTGGCTTTTCTTCTTTCAAACGTTATGTCCGCTATAACAAGATAGTTCTGCCATGGTCAACGATGACGGAATGACACTTCAGTGATGGCATAGGAAACACGTTGTCATCCTTGAGAGTGAAATTCACCGTTGGCCGCTCCTCTTTTCATTAGATGTGTTTTCATTTGCAAGAATGGGCCATGTGTTGGTGGACATTGACCAAAAACCAAATGACTGTATGACCAAAAACCGTAACTGTGAATAAAAACTTCACAGTTACAGTTAACTATACTATCAGCAGTTTGTTGAGGCTTTTTGCAACCGCATTGTATCCCTTTTAAATGTTTTATTGTAGTTGACCACCCTATAGTGCTGGAAAACCAGGAAAAATTACAATAAAAAAAGGGAGGGAGAATTTCAAAGCTACAGAAAAGCTTTTGTTTATGCAAAGTATGTGCAGGGGACAACTGTGAGTAGCCGTGGGAAAGGTGCCTGGACTGCTAGGTCACAGCGAGAGATCTGTGGTTGAGTGCACTCTAGCGGCTAAAACTAATAGCATCTTTAGCCACACTGGTGGTGTGTCTCTAGTGATGGCTACATTGGCGGTCTGTTGGCCTGTCCATCAGTTTAAATCTAGACTGAAATAACTCAACAATTAACTGATGGATTGTCAAAGTAGTTTTAGTGACATTCCCGGTCCCCACAGGCTGATTCATAAAGGTGATGCCGTGAATTTTCATCTGGCACCGCGTACAAAGTTTCACTATGTTTAGTATGGGCATTCATTCCCAGGGGATGCATCCCAAAAATTGCGTGATCCTCTGACTTTGCACATATGCATAGCTACACAATAAGGTTTGACATTTGTTATGACAAAAATAATGTTCCCAGAATCTATTGGAGTCCCTGCACTCATGTCCTCTCTCAGGACCAATTGTGCTAACCGTTTTTCTCCACCTCCTTAATAAGTTCATATCTTCAATTTGTCTACTACTTTGTGACAAAACACCATGGTGATAGTCATCAGCCTCGGCTCTGACTCATGGCTTTGCCGAACGATTATACCTTCTTTAGAGCAGCCTGTTAACATTGTCATTAGCATGCTGATGTTAGCATTTAGCTCATAGCACTGCTATGCCTATATCACGGCTTTAGACTCTTCTTTCATCAGTTGATGTAATAAATAAAGAAGCCATTAGCCAAGATGACGCACTGTCCTCTTCTCCCCCCTCTACAGGTTTCAGGAGTACAAAGCCCTGGAGACCCTGCTTCGCCTCCTGACTGATCAGCCCGAAGAAGTTCTGGTAAATGTTGTTGGAGCTGTGGGAGAATTTGCCCAGATACCTGACAACAAGGCCACCATCCGCAACTGTGGAGGCATCAGGTCGCTAGTTAACCTGCTGACTGGAACAAACCAGGTGAGTCGGTTTTTATTTATTCTTTTCTCGTCGCATATAAGGTAATTTCATATTTGAACCCTGTGTTTGTACGGTAGATTGATGGATTACATGTACTTTCAATTTGTGTCATTTTACCAGGCACTGCTTGTGAATGTAACCAAGGCAGTGGGTGCCTGTGCTACTGATATGGACAACATGATGTAAGTCTTCAACCAGCTCACAGGGACATTTGGAGGACAATTTACACCAGGCTCAGAACAGCCCCATGTGAGGTGTCTCTTAAGACATCATTAGTGGCTTGCTCACAGTTATTACTGTATTACCTCCAAACACAAGAGAATGACACCAATTCCGGGACCCAAACACATTGTCATGAACCTGTCATGGGCTGATGCTCAAAGAAATCCACGTTCCCTTAAATTGTAATTATGCAGGTACATTTCCCTATCATTCCCAGCTTAATAACAGATTTTAAAAGCTTTGTTTATTGTACCTGCTGTGTTAAATATGGTTGTGGTGTGATTCCCAGTGCTTTACTAAAGTTTTGTGGTCACTGTCAGGACTCAAGCTAGTCAGACAGGCATACCTAAAGCCCTACCCTGTCTAAGACTACTTGGCTGGGAACCACAGTCCAGAGCAGTCTTTGTTCTGTGTTCATTTAACCTCACCCCAGATATTGCAGAACATTGTGGAGCTTCCATCTGCGTTTCATTGCTTTTACAAGACTGTTATGGAGTATGAGATCCTTCGTAATTAGCAGTGGACGCAAACACAACTTAACGTCTGAGTTTGCATTGTTAGTGAGCCTAATGGTAACACCCAAGGGATTCCATAAAACATTGAAACGTGTCAAAATAAAGTCACTGAACTTCACACAAGGCGTCGGTTCATCGCGCTTTCCATGTTTTCTCATGTTATGTATATGACGGCCAGAATGGGTCATTTTTCAGCCTTCACGCTTAGCTGTAAACAGAAAGGTCTCATTTCCACCATTGCTTGTGCTTTGTGTATGTTTTGTGGGAATGGCTTATTTTGAGACATGTATGTGTACAGTAGTTTGCTGAGCAATTAACATAACTCTGTTTCCGGCTCCAACCCAACCCTGTTTTTCCAGATCCCCAGTAATTAGACGGTATTTGCCAACAAATATGATGATGATGTACTCCACACAGTTAGCTACAACATTCTTGTCAGTTTACATGACTTCATTTGACCGACTGAAAACTTTTTTTTCCTCTACTTCCTTCTGCTGATCAGCACAATCATTCCCTCATCGTCATTCTAATGCAGGTCCACCATAAATACAGAAAGTCGCCAAAAAACTGCAATCGTTTTCAAGTTTTTCATGAAATACTCATGTGTTTGTTTTCATTTCTGACCAGTAGGCAGTGTGCGGTTAATGACATAGCGCTTTCCCTCAAAAGTCCTGTGTAGCTACAAGAGTGAACACACGTTGCTTAATGCCTCCCGGGTCTGTGGTCTCCTCTAATCCATCACTGTCAACTGCAACTTCATTGCTAATCTGTTTCATACCTGCTTCATGGGAAGACAGAGCTGTTTTGGCAGATGATGTGATGCCTCACTTTTTGTTTTCGGGTCCGGATTTAGGAGGCCCTGTAGACTGGAGTCTGGTGTTATGATCCCCGTAGACTGATTTATGTGGAAAGGGATGACAGATGGCGCGGGGGACGTCCCTGATGAGTGTTCGCTTGTTGCCAGTCATGGAGATACTGTGATTATTTGAATAATTATGACAGCATTCAATGTTGGCCTTGTTGGTGGAAGCACACAAGGAACACGTTACATGTTATTTATACTAGATGATGGGTGCACTGTGGTGTAATTCTTTGGGTTCCCAGACCCTGACTGCAGTTTTGACTACAGTCATGTATGCAGCGTAAAATACAGTTCATGCCTAAGTAAACTTCACTTAGGCCCTTTTGAAATATAGAGCGACCTGTCTCTGAGTTTGTTTGATTTGGAAAGAGGTCCTCTTCTTGGCTCAGGTTACAAGCTACCAATACAAAGTGTAAGTTTGTCTCAGTTTCATGTATGAAGCATTATACACAGATGTATGTATGTTAATCTCTGGCCCTGGCAACGCTGTGCATTTCCTCGGAGAGTGCTTCAAGTGAGCAGACAGTTCGTGAGTTTAGGTCAGCAGAGAAACTGAGAAGGACTGAAGGCGAGCTGTGATGAAAAACAAATGCTGGAATTGGTCTATGGGAAACAAACAAGATCAAAGTAGTTCGTCTTAAATCTTTCAAGCATCCCTTCCTCTAGTTCACCTCATCCTACTTTTTTATCCCTCTCTCCCCACAGAATCATCGACAAGCTTGATGGAGTCCGCCTGGTGTGGTCCTTATTGAAGAACCCCTGTGCAGATGTTCAGTCCAGTGCTGCATGGGCCCTTTGTCAATGCATCGAGAATGCAAAGGTAAAGAAAAGTGCATGTGTCTTCTTCCTCCATCCTGTGTCCTGTGTGAGCGAAGCACACCGAAGGCACATAGAATACCACAAAATCAAAGAGGTTGGCAGGGTTTGTGTTCGTTTCACTCGCAAAACAGAAGCCTGCTTATATCACCATGCTTGTCTCCTAAGCTCTCCCTCCAACCTGCTGCTGCTGCTGGGAGGTTAGCAGGGGCAGGGCTGTGTCAGAGGGGGCTTACATGAACTCCGGGCTAATACAAAGCAGAGCAGCCTCCTTGGCACACTGACATTGGCGAGTTGCGACGCAGGCAGGGAAAAAGACTGAGTAATATCCTGTGCCATGGCTTCTAATTTCCCTGCTGAAATTCCCTCAACATGCTAATAGTTACGCAATCTTCACACAGGGCATAGGGTACCAGATAGTTTCTGTTAACCCCCTTCCCGAAACAAAGCACTGCTCCCATGCTTTGCAAAGAAACGTACAACATCGTTATGAATACCACCTGCATCCTTTTAGACATAACTATGTGTATAATATAATTAAAAGGTTCATCATCACAAAGCATCTTCTTAAGAGAAAACTAAATTTTACATACCAATGCCTGTCTGAAAGTCTTATGAAGTACTTTTTCAAGTCTCCAATGGGAGAACCGATGGGGATGTGTGAAGTCTGATCATTTGAAAATGAAAACTTTTCAACTTTTCTGAAGTAAGAAAGAACTGAACTTACCAAGTACACCCATTTATGCTGAAAACACCCAGACTAGAGATGCTTCTGGTATCTATTCAAATACCTGAAGTTGTGTATCGGCCATTACCAATTATTACCAGTTACCGATCCGATACTAGTGTGTCGCAATGTAAAAATTAACGTAATCCAAATCTGCGTGTGTGTTAATCATCCAACCACCACCTTAAATTATTTTCCCTGAATTAGACATCCACACCTCCAGGCACAATTCATACCCCCTTGACAGGTCCCTAAGTATGTACTGCATGTATGTGCCAGTCATTTCTTTACTGATTTACTTTGATCTTTAGAGAAGCTTTTCTTAGTAATTAAAAAGAAAGAAGAAACACAATGCAAGTACTAAGGGAAACAAATTATTGTATTTTCCTTTACAATTTTTCTATGATTATCAAAGAAATACGCTTTTATTTTCTATAAGTAACTGCTTCTTAATAAACATAAAGTTGACCTACACCCAATCCCGAATAGCATTATAATGAAGCCAAGTTGGAAAAGGTTTCCCAGCAGCTGCTACGCGCTAACGTTAGCTTGCTCTCCCGCCCATTTCAACAGTGATTTGTTGTTGATGATGCAGCATGATCCGGGTTATTATTAGGGAACGTGAGTATTTAACCACAGTAGTGCAGTGCATGTGTACAGTACAAAGGACAAAGAATGTTTGGAATAGAAAGGATAATCCATCTTGTTAGAGGAGTGCAATGCTGAATTAGTGGAGTACTGTCTTCAAACATTGCCACGTCACAGGCCTTTAGCTCGCTACTCTCATTTCGGTTACACATGAACAGCTCTTTGATCCCCTTGTGCTCTTGTATCATTTCCAACGACAAACGTAATGCTGTTCTATTAGATTATCGCTGTGATTAAGGTAAACAGCTTGTCAGCGGTGCAATCTGGTTAAGTTTAAACAGACATATTGGGGCCAGACAGGTGTCTTTGGGGTGAAGCTCTTTTTTGGGGGGCTGGAATTTCTCTGGCCCAGGAGTGTAGCAAAAATGCTGCGTGGCCACCATGTGCAGTGAAAAGGGGGACTGCGGACCCTCTGTTCAGCGCTAACAAAGTTTGACAATGTTTGTCTGGACGTCAGTGTGCCAATTTTGAGGGAAATTCATGAACATGCTTTTGGGGTGAATTTCTTGGGACAGGAGCAATGACAAGACCTAAATAGCGCTCTCGGCCCATAAAGTTGAGGAACTTGATACAGCTGCTTCGGCGCAGTCATTATTTAGATAGAACCCCCATGTGCTTCTTGTTAGCGGTACCAGAGTGGATTCATGAGAGAGCCGTGGTATCAATGCATCTGCTGGATGCTCCATACAGTGCTGCTGCTGCTGCTCTGTGGCCACAGTTCCACAACTCCCATAGTACCGTACAAGTACCGTGAAGATTTAGTAGTGAATCATCCAATCATCTCCTCACTTCAATCAAGGAAGCACAACCCTCCCAGTCGCATGTAATGGGCTTTATCATTCATTTGCTCGGGCACAGATGCACATTGAGATGCTTGATTTATTTTTCCCTTTTACATTATAGCCATGTATGTTATGGAAGCCTGATTGCTCCAGAGAAGGGGGTCAGGGTACGGCTTCTGCCGTTCCGAGCTTGGCTTACCGCCCCCAAGTTTGAGACCGCTCACATGCAGATAATGTGTTTTCTATTTCATTTCATCCTGGTAATAGCAGGGGAGAGGGGAGCGAGAAAGGCCATTCCGTGTGCCGCATCATAATGTTGCGGTTTTCAGATCTGGGGGCCCTTCCAGGCCATGAAAGAGATTCTGGCTAGTCTATCGCAGCTGGTGGCTTGAGAGAGCTTCCTCTGTCACAAGGACTCCCTGGCTGGCCGTCATCAGTATTCCTGAGGAAATGCTTCCTGTGTGTCAGGGGGGTAAGCTCCTGGCCCGGGCCCCCCCAAACTCCCCTCTTCCCTGCACAACACACATGGCTCATCCTCTGGCACGACATCAAAGGGTCCGCACCCCGGCCTGATCTCAGCTAGGGTTTCTCTGTTAGGGGGAACACATCAGTGCATTTACCAAAGTAGCTGAATTTGATGAAACCCCTTCATTTATAGAATAACCAATCACGTAATAAATTAGTTAATTACTGTACCCCGGTGTGTGCCATACTTTGGCTCTTGACATTAGTGTTCATGTCTGTAATTGTATGCTTTTGAGAAGACTCCTGTTCTATTTTGAAAGTGCCGAACATTACAGACTTTGGCCACCACGATGTATTCTCCCGTGGCCGGCCATACGTTAAAACAGAGGCCTAGCGTGCCAAGCCGAGCTGAAGCCAGCGTCTCCGTTGGCCCTTCCTCTGCGGTTCCCTCGGCCCTCCTTTCGAGCTTGTTGGCTTGGTAGGCTTTGCCCCGCGAGTGGCAGAGAGGCCAGTGGTGCAAGCCGGTTTCATGAACTCAGTCCGAGGCAAACATTTTAGATGCCACCCCTAATCTCTAAATTCTACGTTGGCGCCTTCATTATGACAAGTTAGGCTGACAGGAGGAGAGCGGTTGACAGAGATGTCAAACTTATTGCTTTGCACACCCAGATCCACAACGTAGGAAGAGGTTGTTGTTATTTCTCAAAGCATCTGTTTTACACCGATGAAGATAGTTCTATTGGTTGGTTTGCACTGATGGGACTTTGATTGTTGTCTGATGAAAATGCTTTGTTTGTGCTTATTTAGTCTTCTTCGTTTTGTCTGTCTATACCCCCGCAGGGCGTCTGCTCGTTCTTCAGTCATTACGCAACCTCTCGCTTTGCCATCTTCCTTGTTCCCTTTGACAGAGCACCGGCTAATAACAGACTCTTTTACTGTAGGATGCAGGAGAAATGGTGCGCTCCCTCGTCGGTGGGTTGGAACTGATTGTTAATTTGCTGAAGTCAACAAACAACAAGGTGCTGGCAAGCATTTGCGCTGCCATCGCCAAAATAGCCAGAAACGAGGAGAATCTGGCGGTCCTCACTGATCACGGGGTTGTCCAGTTGCTGACCAAGTTGACGAACACGGTAAGAACATCCCCCCCCCCCCCCCCCCCCCCCCTCCTCTCCTTCCCCCCGGAGACACACAACAAGAATTTACTGTTGTTTACTGCTGTCGTGGAGCTTGCTGTTCTCTGCATCGTAAAGAACGGTCACTGGGGACCAATAGCATCCTGTTCTGCTCTCCGCAGACTGACGACAGGCTCCGTCGCCACCTGGCTGAGGCCGTGGGCCACTGCTGCATGTGGGGTAGCAACAGGGCGTCCTTCGGTGATGCCGGGGCCGTGGCCCCCCTGGTGCATTACCTAAAATCAAAAGACAAAGCAGTCCACAAGACCACGGCTATGGCACTGTACCAGCTCTCCAGAGACCCCAACAACTGCATTACCATGCACGACAGAGGAGTGGTCAAGGTAAGTCGTTGTGCTGTTTGAGCTAGATTGAAGGCTCCTTCGTTTTGCTTTTCTTCTGGCTTACTCACAAAGTTGTTGTTCCTCTGCTTTATCTAGCGTTGTCGTGACTGCATTTGGTATAATTAAGTTGAGGAAAAGTCCCGTTTAGCTTCCCATACCCCTTGTTTTAGCCATGTGTGCAAAACACTGAGTAATAAACTTTTAAAAAGCTGTGACTATTTTCACAGCCTTTGACTGATGGAGCCGAAACAAAGTGGGTTTTTATTTGTCGGCGGAAACATGTCTCCACTTTCTAGCCGTCATGGGAATCCAGAAAAGCAAACAGCTCAGTGTGTGCCCAGTGCCATTTCTCCGGTAGACCCTAGATGCCATCACAGCATAAGTCAAAGGGCTGTATCCGGGGGTAACTGTTGCTGAGGGCTGTTTCTGGACATCAGGGCAGAATGCAGCAGCGATATGGTTCACGCCAAAGAGTGGGGTCAGAGCTGTTCAAGGCTAAAGAGAACATTGCCCCTTCCCCCCCCAACCCCCCTCCCTAAACCAAACCCACAACTCAAGCTACATCCGCCAGCGTTCTCCATCATTGCAGTTGTGTAGTGCTCTTCCAAAGAGAAACGAGCATCGTTTTGTCTAACTTTTAGGCCTGTTGGGCTGTTTCCATGCTTAGCTCCAGAGACTGTTTATGTTTGTCTCTGACAGCTCTGTGGAGATTCTGCGTTGAGATTGCACTGTAATTGATGTCTTGTCACAGATTATCATGTACCGGTATTTCAGCATTTTGGGAAAACACTCTCCTTGTGTAACTCAATCTTGTTTCACGTAAAAGGAAATTCTTCTTGTGCCCGCAGCAACTTTAAAACCTTTTTCCCCTCCTAAATAACAACTGCGATATAAATTATGAAGTGGTTATGCCATTGCAGCCAGAATTTTTTTCCCATGTTTATTAAATGGTTTACTTTAGCTTGATCTGATGTTACAGCAAATGTGGTTCAACACTAGCCATAATTGGTAGCTGGACTGAACGTTGTGTTTTTAAAGAGTTGTGTCCAATTTACAAAAGTCGTTAAGCTGGATGCTTTTTGTAGTTTGAGCCACGACAGGAACTGGACGGGCCCTTTTTTTCTGTGTGTATGTGTCTATATTTGAAATTCTATGCATGCATGGGAATTAGTGTGTGTGAGATGCCACCTATTTTAGTCTGTCTCTGTGTTTTCCCCTATTAATGTACCAGTTGAGAAATGCAACCCTACTGCATGATGTATTTTTGGACTTTTAAAGAGCTTAATTACCAAAGGGCATGTAACTGCACCAGCGTTGCATTTGTTCTTAATCTCAGACGTGGAAACGCAACACAGGCAGCCTCATTGTTCCGTCTGGACTCAGCCGGTCTGGGACGGAGGCCCATACTTACCTGTCTGACCCCCGGAGGAAACATTACAGTGTGAGAGCTTGTCAATCTCCCCCGATTCAGTGTGCGCTGGAATGTTCTGCTTTGTGATATACAGGCGTCTGTTCAGAGAATGTGTTAAAACAACAAACCCAGGAGTCCTGCATCGGTTTCGAGAGGGTTTATCGGGGATTGTTACAGCTCACTGTGTCTAATTTACAGCCCGGAACTGCCTGTGTTATTATTTCAGTTGTATTGCAAAGAGCTTCTCTGTGCCACTGAGAGGCTCTCAAAACATGTTCACCCACATGTAAGTGTACAATTTCGAGTGAGCGAAGGTCTTTCTTACTCTAAAGTTTGTTTATAGAAGTACCTTTCCCTCTAAAGCACACTTAATGATGGCCTGTACCTGTCACAGAGGAGAACAAGCACTGAGGAGAAAGTATTTCACGGTGTAAAACACACTAGTAGCCCGTCTAAGGCTTTTCATTTGACGCCTTCCAAAGCGGCCCACAATCTACAGTGAAAATGCAACCAGCATCAATCATCTTTTAAATGAAAGACCCGCAGCCACTCGCAAGTTCTTGTGTACATTTCCTGCCAACTTATTTTTTCTTCGGGCCCCTCAGATCCAACCTTGTTCAGGTGCTCGCTCTCACAGGAGAAACATACCAGGGAGGGGTGAATCACCCTCGCCGTCCAATTTGACATCCACTCTTGGTATCTCGCAGTATTATAAGGATGTGCTTCATTTTGTGTCATGTGCACAACACCCCGCCTCTCCTTTACAACCCTTCCAATAGGAGTGGGGTTTGTTTGCTCAATCCATGAATCCCTCTGGACAGCTTTAGCCAGCTATTTGTAATAAATAGGCTCTTTCATGAGAACAGCTTTAAGTAAATTGCTAATAATTACAATTTGTGGATAGTAAGTTTTGGTCATTTTCTAGTGAAGGTGTTCCAGAGTGCAGGCCAGGCCTTGGTATGTATTTTTCTCCTTTTTGCAAATTGAGAAAGGAAAGAAGTAAATAGAAAAAAATATTTTGGTGCCATGAACATCGTACTTCCCCGTCTCGGTTAGTGTTACTTTTATTTTTCTCCCTCTCTCTCGCGGGGGGGGGGGGCGCGGGATGCAACATTACACTAAATGTGAGGGTGAGAAATTAAAAGCAAGCGGAGCATAGCAGGGTCTAATTAGCCCAGCTTCTCGTTGGTGCAACTTCAGGTTGTGGGTGTGGTGAGCAGATGACACAGGCTCTGTTATGGCTACACTGTTCTCGGGGTTCTTGGCACGTGATGTTTCAGAGCCTTTCCGACTTAAGCCTCTCTCCGCGTACTCCAGGTCACGCGGGCTCAGAGGAGTCCAGGGCGAATACTTTTCCCTTAAAGCCATTGATATGAAAGTGGCCCTCCCCTCCTTTTTCCTCTTCCTCTACGGAGACACAGAGAAAGCAGCTTAGACGTCGTCGGCTCGGTGGAGGCTGCGGGGAATGTTGTTTACCTTGACTTCCCTCACCAGCTTCCCCTCAGCCTGAGCAAAATACTGTTGTCTGTTTGTGCTGTTTGCTCTCCACAGCAGAGGCTAAAACATGGGGATGCTTGAGTAGAAGGAGAACTGGAGGGGGGGGGGGGGGTTGATGGCTGTCTGACCCGGCACAGGGGGAATTTAAACCAGAACTCTTGCAGACGGACCCGGTCCGACACGGCGCACTTAACACTCTGACACCTCCGTGTGCGATAAGGTGCATGCGTGTGCAAACGCAACAATATGTGCAGTGAACACAGGGGTGGGGGTCTCCAGTGGGAGGCGTAATCCCCAGCTCTTTTCTTTGTAGTCCCGACTCACCAAAGCTCCACTAAGTGCAAAAGCAGAAAATCCCAAAACTCACGATTCTGTTTTTTCAAACGAGGTGCAAGTGTTCGTGTTACCACGGTCAGGCAATATCTAACAAGTGGCGTATTATGTTCCTAGAGATCCCAGCTGGGAGGAAAAGAGCCGGCTAGAGGGGAAAGCTGCAAAGAGAGACACACTTATCTTAGCCGAGCTGGGCGCTTCGGGGGACCTTATTTGGCGTCGTCTGAATAACATACTATGAGGCTGGCAAAAAACGCCGCCTCTGGCACTTCTCAGGCATCCTCTCCTTTCACAAAAGAGGCTTGTTCAGGGAGCTTCATGTTTTCTGGAGCCCTTGTATGTGAGCTTGCTTTTGGAGGTGGATGCTATTTAAAAAAAAATCCTATTAAAATGAAGGGCAAATGTTTCTTACCGACTCCTCGCCTCTGGCGCATTGAGGAGGTACTGACGTCTTGCATGGCGCTGTGCCTTTTTTCCACCAAATGATGGGATTATAACCAGGCGGAAGCATATCATTTTCCTCGTCTTTAAACTAGACGTGCACTGTGGGTTCAGTCTTTTCATGTCCACGCACACACACAAGCTGGCTCACCTCATCTCCTTATGCTGTTTGTCTTTGTGCTTATCACTCCTGGGAATGTCTTCTCTCTGCTTCTCCGGCTGTTTGCTAACCACACAAAGTTTGAATCTCACGTGGAAAGGGGTCGGCCTCAACTCCTACATGACATACATTATGAAAAAAACAAATGACTGGGAGAAAAACTGGTTTGACTGTTCCGACTGGCAACTCGTCACATAGGGATGCTCGCTTCGTGGCCCTATGCATCAGACTGTGGCCTTCCACCAGCCCTGTAGCGGCAGCCTCTAGTGGCGCTAGTAATCATGACGGAAGTAAAGGAAGTAGCCCGGTATCTCAGTTTAAATGCAACCCCGACCAGCAAGCACAGGACTTTCACCCAGAAGGCCGCTGTTGTTGTCCTTTGTAGGCTTATTTTAAGTTATGTAAGACACTTGTCTTACTCCACAAACATTACTTAACTTAAGTTAAGCTATAAGCATATTATTTTAGCCAAACCGGGACCCTTTCCTAAATTTAACCAAGTAGTTTGTTTTGCCTAAATCGAATGTAATTGAAAAGTTGTTAATGACCATGTGGATCTGCAGTGTAGAGATGAGGTCAAAGTCTACAAAGGAATCCCATCACTTCCTATGTTGATGTGCGCAGCCAGGACGGGAAGGTTGAGCATAACAGGGAGACGCGGGGAAAGAATTGAGGAAATGGAGTTATGCCGGAAGCTTTTAGAATCATTTCCGCTGCATTAAACTAAATGTACATCAGTGGCCCTTTAGTTGATTTTAAAGGGGCCTAGTTCTTGGATAATTTTCCTTTTTTTAGAGCGACAGTCTAGGTATTCTCCTCTGTGTTGCTCAGGCTTAACAGTGTTGAGACAGTGCTGCGCTGAAACCAGGGGTAACAATCCAGTGGTGTTCAAACACCACTTGTAAGCCTGCTGCAGCAGGATCTTTGTTAAAGAAAAATATTTTGGAAATCCCTTTTCATTCAGTGGGAAACAAGGCCCTGATGTATTGGGCTTAGAAGTGCCTCAGACATCGCAGCAGTTACTGTTTAGGAGCGTGGAGTCCTTAAGTGCTTAGTTGAGGGATGTAATGTTGCCGTTGGTTCATTATGGATGTAAACAAGACTATCCGAAATAATTGCAAGTGTGGCTTAGGAAACCTCACTGGCACTCCATTGTGATTTCACTAAGAAACACACATTGAAGAGATTTAGATTCACCCATTTCACCGGAGTATTTATGCTTCCATTTTCTTTTATTTTGATTCAACCCCGCAGCTGCCCACAAACATAATGTAGTGATCTCGCTGCAGATAAAATGGACAGAAAAGGCTCACCCTTCCACAACCCAGGCCACTCAGTGGTATTCCATATGTCCCGTGTTCCCTTTTTGGCTCACTTCTGCATAATACACAACTCTCAGAGCGAACAAAAATCTTAAATGTTCCGTTTTATGTAACCCCAAAAAAGAGCACAAAAAATCTTGTTCTGCGATGAGATCCATTTACACAAGCCACTAATAGTCGGATACAATGTGACCTTTGGTGCGTTGGGGCGGCTGTCGAGTGGTGCGGTTCATGCTCAGGTTTTTAATGTCAAGCCCACCCTGCATGACTTTCATCTGAAGGAACTTCCAGAAGCATGTGTGCTCGCAGCTGCAACCCCTTTGCTGCCGAGGCATGGTTTGGAAGGGTATAGTGAGAGACACACGCAGGGACACATGGAGCTTGAGGCTGTCCCCTCATAGCCACTGTATGTCTCTGCAGGCTGTGCTGGTGGAAGTGTGCATTAGCTGGTGACATGGCAACGTGTGCATCAGGCTACCTGATTGGGTGTGTTAGGGATTTAAGCCAGAAGTGCACCCCTAGTCATAGAATTTGTAGTGCGTGTAATGATGTTTAGTGATAGAATTATAGTTTGTGTGTTAGTAGATATTAGTTATTACATTAACATGTTAGATTAAGTGAATGCAATTTCAATCAAACACAATTCATAGTCATTTAAATCATATAAACACTGTACACATTAACATTCTGTCACAATGTGATGTTAAAACCTGGGGACGGATGCCAATTGCCGTTCTTTATGGATTTCTCCCAATTTTATCCCCAAAAAGGGTTTTTTGGGAGTTTTTTCTCCTGTCAGGTAATAAAATGAACAACTTAATGTAAGGCAGCCGACTGAGGCAAATGTCTTGAAAATTGAACCACACGAACTGTTTTAGATCTTATGATGAAGTGTGATGAGCGGTAATCATTAATGATGGGTTGTTGTAATGAAAGTGTACTATTTATAAGATGAAGACTTAAACGATGTATGCTTTGTTAAATTCACTCCTTGGGGCATAAAGCCAACTGTATCTACATTGAGTGCATTGGAATGTGAGGGACGAATAGGACAGAGAGGTTTCAGGTTACAGCTGCAGCTTCACACCTCGACGTGGAGGGGACAATGGAGGAGGTGACCCTTTGGAGAAGAGGCCAATGACATTCAAATGCACCAAGGAAGACACACCTCAAGAGTTTTCAAAGGACCATGGCGGGGAAAAGACTGTTAGAATTTCTCCTGCAGCCGCGTTGATAAGTCACTTCAGACTTGCTCAGAGGATTCTCTATTTCGCGAAATATTCCACTGTTCGCTTAGTATTTCACTTTGTAATTGTAATCCCTAATACGTTGTTCAGTTATTAAATAACTTTTGATTTTTGAATTTAAACGAATTGACTCATTCGTGTCCTCGTTTCCGGCCGGGACGAGAACAAAGGATTGAGTCCTCCCTCGAGAGCTTCCGAAACCTTAACAGGTGTTAGATGAGGAATAAATCAGCACACGGTTGGAGACGTATGATTCTCACAGAATCTGTTCCTACTGCAAACTTTGACTTCTGACCTCTGTTTTCCAACAGCCACTCATATACCACATGGGCTCTGACGATGAGATGCTCCTGGAAGCTGCAGCTGGCTGCGTGCGCAACATCCGGCTGCTGGCCCAGGAGAACAGGAAGGCCAAATTATTTCATTGACCCTTTTGTTGGACTTCAGAATTTGTGTTTGAAAATAAATCCTGCAAGTAAAATGTATGAGAAAGGCAGAATAGAAGTGGTTTGAATAGGTTTCTAAGCGTTTCAATAAAATTTTTAACCCTGATGAGTATGTATTTATTTAAGCTGCTGCTTCTTCCTAGCGCACAACTTTTATCTCAAGTTCGCAACTACGTCATTGTGAGTGGGTAGAAACATTTTAAGGAACCTTCTTCTTGCTCTCTGACTGCGATGATAAAAATAAACGCCGCTTCTTCATGTTTGATCGTTGGCGTAAAACACTGTATCCTATGCATTAACATTCCTAATGTAATACACACAAGGCTGCTATATCTAAACAAATTCCACATCTGCTTAAGTTGCTCAACATCCTCCTTTACAGTCTGGACACTTGTGTGCTTGGAATGAGACCTTTAGGCCAACAAAGTAACCCTCTGTTTGTTATGCAGCACCAACATGACTTATAAGTAAGATATTATGAATAAATAACACAATATGATGAGATATAAATACATTAGCCGTTAAATATTTAACAGTCCTAAATACAATAGTTTGTCATGTCTCCACCACAGTTATTAGAAATGTAAGTAGGATTTTCCACGTTACTGATTTTCGTATTTATTATAAATAGTAAGAAAATCTTCTAAAATAAGCTAATTTAGGCCTCACTTTCCTAAAAATGCTTTGTTTTTATATTTCTTTTATGTTCAAAATATTTTTTAGGGCCTTTTCTTCTTCCGTGTTGTACATATTTAGACACTATGGTAATGGTGTGCGTGTCCACCTCGTTGCAGCTGATCCGGTCTCGTCTGATTCTTTGGTCTTTTATATTTGTTCATTACAAACAGGCCACTACGCAGCAGGTTTCGCTAAAAGAACGTTGGCCTCAACCACTGTTGCCCCCTCACATGTCTGTCAGCCTCGCCGTCTCTCTGATCCCACTGTCCTGGTCCCAGTTAGCTTAGATGCTCAGCACTCAACCACAGAGGCCGCCACAAATCCCACAGGACTCTCATCATTTATATCAGCCACGTGCTAAAATAGAAAATTAGCAAAACATTGAAAATACTTGGTTCAAAAATCCTCATCACTCTTTGAAGTTAAAACACTACCAGCTGTGAGCTGGGGTCAGTGGAGGAGCGCTGAAGGAGGGTACTAGATGAAGGAGCTCATTACTCCGAAGAAGCAACTTCCTTCAAAACAAAAAAAACTCGAAGCTGAAGGAAGCCACTGACTCCAAACCACTCAGAGCAAACATACTCACAATGATTTATGGCTCTTTCAATCCATACAGAAAGCTGCATAACCTCTGCGACATGCTCAAATTATCTTCTATTTAAAGAAAAACCTTTTCAACAAACAAGACTCATTGTCATTTTTCCTACTTAGTTTTCTTTTCTCGTTCTGATTTTTTTGCCTTTATTTTTAGCTCTTTGGCTTTCCTTAGTTTTAGCTTCCTTTCACTTTTGCTTTATCATTTCGGGGCATAGCTTTTGTGATCTTCTTCCAAAAGGGAGATTAGAAGATCAATACAAATTTCCTCTGTGTGTTCGGTGCAGATCAGTAGTGGATGCAGATTATTTCAGAAGATAATTTAGACACCCAGATTACCTTTAGTAATACAGTATTATGATGACCAAACTATTAAAAAAAACTATGCAAGTTTAACCTGTTCTCCCTCGCAATGTGTCAAATAACACAGCTCATTTGAGGATCTCATTATTGTTTGTATGCGATGCACTGGGCTTCCAACTCACTGTAATGTAAACACAACCCCGCCATTTTTTCCCGCTCAAAGTAACTGAAGCAGTGTAAAGTGTGATATAGTCCACACAGAGAGACTTGACGGGTGATGGAAGGTCAAACAAACATATAGAAAGACTTTTGCTGCCATGCAGTGTGCCAAGGTGTACCAAAGTGATCTGTGCGCGTTGGCCGCATGAATCTGGATTTACTGGCTACACCATCCCTGAAGCACATGAACAGAGGTTCATTGCCCCTGATGGGGGCTCTGTGTTGACCAGAAAATGCAATTGTGTATCGCGGAAGACAAAAAAACTCAGTTGTGTAACCCTCGACACTCGCATCCTTGTAAGGGATTTGAGGGTAGCCCAGCTGTGGCTGTGAAGCAGCAAGCACCTGGGGTGGAACAACAGTGTGGTTAGTTCAGATACTCTAGCTAGGTTCCGGTGCAAGCCGGAAAGCTGTCTTGATTGACAATGCCTTCAGAGAGTAGAGGCACAAAAATACCCCTCACCACCTAACCCCTTGTTCCCATTACGGTAAGAGGCAGGCATCCACGGGCGCTGAACCCCCAGGAATAACCGCCACACAAGATTCACCTTAACGGTGGCACCAAGAAGCCCTCTGTCTGTTAAAAGGAGACATTGGAACGGTCTGCATTGGACAGGGGTTATTGCCTCCTTTTCTTGCACTGGCATTAAAACCCTGACCCCTTGTCCTGTTGCATTATGGTCTGCACCACAAGGGTGTAACCATGGTTTAGACATTGGCCGGGTCCGCTGGATGCTACAGTTCACGGGGGGGTGGGATGGACGCTACGGCTCCGCTGAGCGCAGTGAGCGGGCACTCAGAGTCCCGTTGCGTGCCACTTAACAAGCGGTTCATAAAAGGAAGGAAACATATATTTTACATATTTTCTGCTGTATATTGAGGGGGGACAGATTGGTATTTTCTCAATACTAATACCTTTCTCAGTCTGTACCTCTCAGTAGCCAGGCTTGGAGAGGGCAGCCTAGATTAGGGCTGCCGTAATGTGTTGTGCCACAGCAGGTAATTGGTGTTGTGTCAGTTGGCAAACAGATACACTTAGAACATCGAAAGCACAGCGTGTTCTCTGAGGCCTACAACCAAAGAAGGATATCCGAGATAGAGATTAGGTTTGTGAATGCATCCCCCCTTTTTAGGGGCTGTTTGCTCCGCAGTTAATGGGTTGGCCCGTCCCGTTTGGCCGCCTATGCTTATGTAAGGTTTCGGTAGGTGAATTGAAGGTTACTATTTAGCAGTGGAGTGGGGGTGAGTGGGGAGTGGGGGTGAAGCGTGTGTTAGTTCAAACCTGATTTTGCAAACATAATTTAAACACAAAACCTTTGTGAAGAACTTCGCACATTTGCGTTCTAAAATGTCTCCAAAACTTGCTTAAGCCTGTTTTACCGTATTTATAACACGAGAAACAGTCCTTAAATACCCTCTCTGAACCTGATGTTGAACCTTGTAGATCACATGGGAGAGGCTTTAAAGGAAGTAACAAGTGGGTTTCAGGAGACTGGGCCTCCGGTCCATTGGTCATAAAGCCACATTGAATGTGTTAGCTAAGCCACAAACCCTGCCACTTTTTTGGCTGTCCGTTTGACACAGGGACGTTATTCACAAAAAAATTAGAGGTTGTGCCGCTACGCTGAGCACAGGCACCAATTACGTCCGGTCCTGGCCTGTCTGGTCACCATTTAAGATCGGACGCTTGTCATTGCTTCAAAGATGGGATGGAAATAGTGGAGGGACATACCTGATGTTGTTGCTCGTGTTTTGAAGAAAAGTGTGGGGCCTGGCATCTCACACACACCTGTATCTTGGCTGGTATGTCCAACCATTGGCCTGACCTTTACCCTGACCAGACACCAGCAGAGGTTTCCCATAGGTCAGACGGATGGATGAAACTATATTCAAGGACTTTATTATGCATTACACAAGATTTAGGTCCTATATTACAAGTCCTTTCACATTTTAGCGGATATATGTATATTGTCCGGCAGTCCTTAAGAGAATAGGCTATGTAGTCTGATACTAGCTAAACCCTTTAAAAATATAGACCCCCCATCTCGGGCATCCTGCAGTAATATTTACATAAAAGGAAATAATGAACAGTAAACGTTTTTTCCAAATATTAGAAGGCTTTTCGTCCCCTTCAGTGTCTAACGACTGTTTTTAATGTAAAATCAAACTTGCACAGCGGCAGCAGCAGCATGGTTAGCTTGCGATCTTGCCATTAAAAACATGCACAAACCCAACGGCCTCTCAGAGCTCCATCCAAACACACTCCGGTGGCGGACAAGGGGGTGAACACAGTTTCTGTTCTCAATCTGTAAATTAGATCTCCCAATTTACCGTTCTTCAGAAGGTGAAAGTGCTGTCCTGTGAATCCCCTGTGCATCTGTTTTTTTAAACCTTTTTTTCAAAAGGGATTTTGCTGCACTAATGAATTATGACATCCTCTTCCATTAAGTGATCATAAAAACAAGCTGTTATGACAATAAATAAATAGAGAAATATGCAGGCTAATACATCAGAGTCTGAGTCAGATTGCAAGGCTACTACAGTCCAAAAAGGTCTCAAAATTAAAAAATATGGACTTATGCATTCAGAAAATGCTGAATGCACATACACAAAAATCCTTTTTTAATTTTTTTATTTGAGTGAGCAAAAATCCCTTCTGTGCTCCTATGTGGAAGTCCTGTCTTCTTGTTAGATTCGACATCCTGAACTTACAGCACTCAGCTAAGCATCTCTGATGAAACAGTCTTCGCGCATTGGGTCTGATGTCCATCCGTTATAGTCCGTCCGTTTAGTCAGTAGGGCGGGGGGGTGGGAGAGTTTAGGATACGCCTGTCAACCACATTAACAGATCATAGCTTTTTGTTCTACATCAGACCTTGAAATTGAGGAAATTGTGAAATCTTAGATTACTGATTTGATTCAACTTGAAAGGTATGACTCTACGTTAATAAAATCATACTGATTGGCCCAACTGCATCTTTTTTATTCTTACATATTCTTACAATAATTTTTTCGTATGCCGATTTACTGTCTTTTTCGTTCTGCAGCCTTCTTTGTAATGTCACATGTGATGATGTTCACAGTCATTTTCAGCTTTGTGTTCACAGAAGGTTTTATATGACCTGTGGCCTTTCTGGACTCCTCATTGTTGCAGTAACATCAAACTGGAAAGAAGAGGACACTGACAGCCAAAAGGCAGCTTTACTCATCTGCAGACAGCGGATATTGTCTGGTAAAGATTCTCAAAAACACCAAGTTCCACAGCAGACAGTGATGAGTTGGCGTACGCTCCCAGCTGCACAGCTGTGAACCATAAGCCCGGCCAGGTTTCCCTTGCTGGATCATGAACCGACCTGAGAGCTCTGAATGGAACTCCACCAAAAATGATATTATCCCAGAGTTTTCATCACAGTCTTTTCATCAAGCTATCACAACTCTGGACGTAAGGGGAAGAAATACAACTGAGGGGAATAGCATCAAATCATCAGCAAGGCATTAAAAAGCATCCTACTTAAATCTGCAGCTGATTGCCTGCTTTGAGGCATGAGTGCAATGCATGAAACTGTGATTCCCGCTGGTGGGTTGAGTTTCTTCACCAAATTAAGAGTTATATTTTTAAAAGTGGTCCTTTGGGCAAATGTTCAAAATGCAATTTTCTGCTTTGGTGGTTTATTGTACCTTTTTCTTTGTGGTATTCCCATCCTTAACTCCAAAGTTTCCAAAGTCCTGCTTTAACTCTGACATTAATAAATGTCCTTTCCCACCACGCGATGATTAAATAACACCCCGTTCCAGTCTAGCTCCCTGCTTTCTGTCAGTTTGCCCAATGCTTCAGAGCTTTGCAACTGTCTACTCACAAAAAAAGAAAATACCTGGACACTCAACAGTCAATGATACTGCGAGCAAAATCGCAGAGGCGATGACACATTCAAAATAACTGAAACTTTTCACTAATGTTTTCACCTAGATATTACAAAGAATCAAATAAGGCTCTCTGTTATTCTAACATGAGTGAGTACTTCTGGCAAAGCATTGGCGCACAAAAAGCCCACTTTGTCTGACCTAATACAACTAGGTCAGAGGGTTCGGTTAACAAAGGCATGTTCTCTGACAGCTGTATCCATCACCTTCATGTCAGCTGGATTCTGAACTGGTACGTCCTCCTTCTAAAGAAGTATGTGCCTATGTAGTAGCCATTTGTGTATTCTTGGAAAGCCATATTTAGGGGGACAACAGAGGATATGAGGGTTAGAAGAGTAATGTTCTAAGTTGCAATTATTCCCCAATGTAATTTCATGGAGCAATTGCAATGACTTCTAATGGCATTTAGTTTGACTCTTGATTACTTTCTGTAGGCATGGACAGACAACACAGGCTTCAACTGGCTGATTAGTGCCCCAAATGTTTAAGACACTCTTAAAAAAAAAAGTAATTGGGTCATTCTAAACACCCTGCACGTTTTCTCCTTAGTCACATTTTCCACCAAAGCTGGCAAACTATTGGACAAATATGTCTGTGGCTTTACAAGTAGTCCGTGCACTACGCTATGTAATTCCAACTTGGTTTACACGCCGAAATTAAGTCCAAGTCCGGAGTGAAAACATCATCTTAAATGAGGGGCAGATTATGGAGGCAGACTGGGGTTTTAGAAAATAATTTAGATTGTAATGGCCTAAGGTGTTGACATTGAGCTCACGCTGAATTCACATAATTGCTACTTTTCATAGCCAGATCCTTTAATACACATTGAATGATGAAGTACGCTATGGCAAAAACAAAGCGTTGCCTGCTGGACCATGATGTGTAGTGCATGTCTGATTTTCAATTTCAAACAGTTTCTTCCCGTCGGCAGTCGCGCTCATCAACAGAGCCCGGGTCCCCACGGGTCACTTTCTGGTCGCTGGTGCACTTTATTTATTTATTTATTAAATATTTTTTACTTTTATTTTTAATTTTTTCCTTTATTTTTAAACTAACCCATAGCCTTATATTACTAACCCATAGTATTATATTTTATTTTATTCCTCTTGCACTTGCAATGCATGTTATCTTGCATGTACTGTCTGCTGTTATGCACCAACCACCAAGTCAAATTCCTTGTATGTCTGACATATTATGGCAATAAATGTTTCCTGATTCCTGATTCCTGATTCCTGAATTTGATATTCACAGTTCTCAAAAAAGAGACACAAGTGTTCCATTGGAGGCAGTTGATCTGCTGCCTTCTTACTACAATATCTTATTATTCAACAGCAGAGACATTTGATTTGCTCAGTTAGTGGTGTGTTTTCTATAAAAGGGATCAGAGTTGAATTGGAAATTCACGAACAAAACAAATGTTATGAGTGCAAGAAAATAAAACTTTAACTACAACCGCCCCTTTGGCCGGCTAGACCACATCTTCATGGAAATGAACCCTGGAAGATGCAGTATAAAACATTACAATACGGAATGGCATGTAGGCTTTATAAAACATATACAGAGATGCAAGAATAGAGTTACATTACAAAAAATACACTGACGTAGGGCATATAAATAAAACTGTCTTGATGGAGGAGGTGGTAGACTCATAATAAACTGAGGTTTTTCTTCCTGGCATGTATGAAAACAAAGCTCCAGATGCTGACATACAGAGCATCACATGTCAATATAAATCACTATATGGATTTTGGGAATAGGGCTTTTATTAAAAGGATAATATTACAAAGATTGGGAAATAGCAGTGACAGATTAAAAAGAAAGACTTAATAATGATCAGTTTTTGACCTGGTCAGTTTAGAAAGCTGTTGTGAGTGACGAGTGCCGGAGAGATCAAACTTTACTGGCATGTTAGCTGTTTACTAAGAGTAGTTCATCAGCAGGCTTTTAGAACCACATATTTAATAAAGCGTGTGAACTCTGTGTACCGCCTTTCATTCCTCCTGTGTGGGTCCCACGGTTGAAACACTGAGCTCTTCCCTCTCCCTTTGCCTGCTAAACTGTATGTTTTCAAACGACACATTCTCAGTTTTCAGTCTTCTCAAGAACAGCCTGAGATAACTCTGATGACATCCCTATTACATCATCATGGTTACTCTCTCAGACTCGGCCCATCTCTTCCAGAGCATAATACTAAATTGTAGGTTCTTTATCGAGTAAACTGATTCTGATGTGTTCAATCGTGGGCGACTGTGGGTGAGTGGGGAGCACGGTCGTCCTCCAATCAGAGGGTTAACCCGCATGTCGATGTGTCCTTGGGCAAGACACTTAACCCAACATTGCTCCTGTAGCTGCGACTACAGTGTGTGAATGTTAGTTACTGATGTGCAGGTGTCACTGTGTATGGTTCTCCTGTCATCAGGGTGTGAATGGGTCAATGATGTCATGTAGTGTTAAAGTGCTTTGAGTGGTCAGTACAGTCCATTTACCATTCACCATTACAATTTGTGTGATGGTCTTTTAACCATAAATCAGTCTGCTTATTCTATAATGACAGTCCCACCATTTTGTGCTTTTAAATTGGTGACATATTCCAGAGGTCTCTGATGCAGTTGCTCAAGTTCTAAAAATCTATTTTTCAACCATCACAAGACAGAATTATTTTAAGCTCTTGTATTGCTTCAGCACAAAAATCGGCAACACCTGCACACTGTCTCAGTTGTCTGAAACTCCAGACTAAAAATATTGGTGTTTGATGGTAGGCTTCAAAAGCCATTATTAGTCAAACCAAACTGTCCAGCAGAGCAACAAATTTCAGAGGACAAAGAAAGCAGACCCCGGGGGAATCTGTGAAACTCCAGCTTGAGATGAAACAGAGTGCCGCATGGTGGAACTCCTGCAGAGCTCCTGCCTCTGACCCTTAGGAAGCAGCACATCATGATTTATGATGTCCTGCACCTACCTGTTGCATCCGTTCTGTACCTCCGCAATGGTCAACAACCAGGAGTCTGAAACGTACAGTGAGCCAAAGCGGAGGCTGTGGAGAAGGTCTAGTAGCACAAACGAGATGCCATTGACAAGTCCATATTGTTTTATCCCCAGAGATGCTCTTTCTCACCCAAAGGTTTAGATCACAGGGACAAGGTCACAGGAGGTAAGAGAGGTTCACTTCGGGCCCGACGGAAAACATACTTATTGTGTATAAACTAAGCAAATAAACCCTCCCTGACCTTAATTAAAGTGATTGCATGACTGGGTAATTCATAGCATGTTTGCACAAGCTGTTAGTGAAAGTGAACATTCCCCGTTAAATGAAAATAAGCACAAATAAACAATGATTACACGGATCATAGCCCTTCATATGGCTCCTGCTGCTAAGTCACGTATTTCGAATCACTACCTTGGATAAACCCCAAGGGAAAACAGAGCAGAGGACCTCAGAAGCTGTGACTCATGAGCCCAAAATGTGACAGCTCTTATAATGGAAGTCAATGAGAGGGTGCATCGGGAGTAACCAGTGGCATGGCTATATACAGTAAGAATCTTCTTTTTTTCTCTTCATTCCGAATGTTACTAAAAACAGCTTGGATTGCATTTGGTTTGAATCCGATAGAATAATTATCCTTGCAGCAAAAGCATGGATATGGATTTCGGCTGCAGGCAGACCAAAGAAGCAGATGTCGTGCAATAAAAAAGATGGGCAGCTGTACTAAGTGTCACTTCGAAGGTGTTTAAAAAACAAATGCAGCAAGACACCATCTTTGATGGTCACATTTAGGTGTTGTGATGTTGCGGTGGAAGGAAGATGATACATTTTTTAACTAAAACTGAAAAACAGGTGTAAAGTGTGCCTGCAGCAGACGGTGGGTATCGCATAGTCCATGCGCACTGCAGCAACTGAAAAAAATGTTGCTTCAACAAAGGACCTTTATTTCCTCTGTAGGCAAAGTCACAAATCCTGCAAATGTGGCAAGAAGACTTGAATGGTGTCTGATGTTTCACTTTTTGGTCAAATAGACCAGATTAAATAGCTGGGCGGTGAGGCTGGATTACCAAGTGGGACCCCAAACGGCCCCAAAAGCTAATTTCAATGCATGTAAAATTGTTCTAATTTTCCACAATAAATCATCAGCATCAGCGGCATCAGCTAAGGCAGGTTCTGCATGATTACAAAGTGACACAAAAAAGTCAACAAAGATGCACAGGACTCAATTGGAACTTTCGTTAAAAAAAATCACAAATTTAAATAAATCTTTAAGGGCTTGTAACTGACCACGTAAACACTAGTGAATGTTTAATGGCCTTTTTATTCAAGTCGTTAATTAGCCTGCTAACTACTTCAACGTGTCAAACCGTATTGATAATAGAGCCATTACCTCTGTGAGAAGGAGGTGTTTTCCCATGGCAGCTGAAATACATTTGTTTCAATAAAAAGCAACATTATCAGACTCCACCTTGGAATTAGTGATTTAGACAGCCCACCTTTTTTTTCGCAGGGTGATGCCTCCCTCCCTCTCTCTCCCTCCGCCGGCCCCCGGCCCCGAAACTGGCGTAGACCATGCCGAGTATGTTCGCAAGCTGGGGCCGTGTGCTAGGAAACACGAGTAGGGTGAGATATTCAGAGTCCCGGGCGGCGCGGATAAATCAGAGGAGGAGACGGCGGTCCGTGTGGTTTGAGCTCAGGATCTCAGGACAGGAACATGTGAGCAGGGAATGCGCGACTGGAAACAGGATTATTGTTCTACACGGCAAAGAGACGCATGAGGGGCCGCGGACAGGTAACCGACTGACATACACTGACACAGTCATAGATGGGTTTTTTTTAGGAATGGACCGATAGGCTCAACTTTCAAATAGTACTCGGGTTATTAAGGGTCGGAGTCAGGGATGTGGAGAAAGATCCGCCAGTTTACACAACTTTGAATGGACAGTAGCCTGCTGTGTCCATGTATTTATGCCTTAATATAATATATTTTTGGACCCACTAGCATCATGATTTTTGTTTGTGTGTATTTCATCACTACATGGTCCTGGGTAAACAGTGTGCTGACGGCACTGCCTCACTGCGCGACGCTCCCCGTGACAAATTCCACATTCAACCTGCCGCAGAGCCATTCCAAATTGAAAGTGAAGAGAAAAACAAAATGTCACATTGTGGAACGTGCGGGGTTTATTTGTTTGGCATTTAATAAGGGACAGCACCGACAAAAATAAACCATTTGGGTTTTTTTTGTAGAGTGCACCGCAGCGCAGAGGAGGCAGAACAGAAATATACAGGATGCTTGAACTGGAATTATAAAACACATATAAAAAAATGAAATCTCAAATCCAGTTTTTACAACCTAAACCACCGAGTCTGTGGCCCACATTTACGGCAGTAAATTATATGTTCCATCAAACAAGTTAAAACTCAAGTAAAGATGTACGAAATAGAAATGAGTGAAATTGTGTCGCATATATAAAAATCAGGTTTTAAACTGAGCTGGAAAATAATATTTAGGTTGTGATGAGGGTTTATTGCACGTTTTATTGTCATTGGACTCGAGTACAATCAAACGTACTCACCAATAAAAGTCATGATGGACCTGCTGTTTGCACTGATAATCATTCGACATTTTATGGTTTGCTCCTTTACATGATCCGTTAACGAACTGATGCCTGGAGATATTAGGCTCCACACAAATCCCTTGATAGGAATTGGAATTACAGATGGGAATGTTTACAAAGAGAGACCTTATAATGACGCACCACAACAGCGCAGTTACGCACGGACCCGCTCAGCTCGAGACAGTTTGCAGGCGCGTTCGTTCTATGCATGTGCAGGCAGCACGCAGTGAGGGGAAGAATAATCACACTGCAGGGAAGCTGTTGATTTATGTTTTATGCATACATATATGATGTACATATTAATACCCTGTTTGTAAAATATCCACACTTATTCCACAGGAGAGAAACGTGGACGCTGGGACAAATCTGAGGATAAACTATTTTTCATTTTCTAATCGGGGGGAATATTTGGCCAAAGATGAACACCATCGTGTTTAACAAACTGAGCAGCCAGGTCCTGTTTGAGGAGAAGGCGAAAGAGGTGGAGATGAGCAGCAGAAATTATCTAGAAGTCATCGACGGTCAACATCCAGACCTCCTTTCCAGCAACCAGACGATCAGAGACAACCAGGCCATGAGACACAGGAGGAGCGGGTATGTTTCGTTTAACGCATATGTGGCTTTAATTAACACGTGGATAAACTGGCGCTACCGATGAGGGATATCTTCACTCAGCACATGTCAGCACGCCGAGAGAGAGGGTAACAATGAGGCGTTTCTTATCTGAACTCCGGTTTTATCTCTCCACCTTGTGCGCAAAATGAAGACGGGATAAGAAATGTCAAGCTCAGATAGGACTTCCATGGTCAAATTATCCCATAATTACATTGGTGATATGCTAGAGCACATTGACTTATAATAATAATAATCATATAATAAGTATATTTTGGATTGATAAAATATTTCTGCAGATAGGCTAAATTGCGCTTTTACGCACAGACCTCATATATTTACGCTCCAACAAGATGCTTCACATCTCAAGCCTTACATTTGGTTATCCAGTCTGACTGTTGCATGTGGCTTTAATGCAACCGGATCTGATGAATCATATAATTAATATTCACCCTTTCTAAATCTGGTCCTCATTTATGTGTTGATGTTCACAGCTAATCTTAGAATTAATAAGTAGGTCTGCCGTGTTCAGTAGCGTGTCTTATAGACGTCTCCATCTGTTTCCAATATATACATTTGCCCTTCAACTCTCTGTGTGGCCTAGTCAATCACACAAGGGTTGAGTATGTTTTTGAATACATATTTTGTATTCTCTGTATGTCTGGCAGCAGGTCTAAGAAAACACAGCCAGTTTATTATTTGTTATGTGTTATGTTCATGTTTATTGGAAACCAGAGAGAGAGAGAGATATCGAGATATCATAGCTTTAACCTTCAGAACCCTCTTCAGGGAGTGATATTCAACAACAAAGAATATTATGAGTCGGTGGACTCGTGCGTGTTGTTGACTCCAGGGAAGCATCTGTGCTAATGAACAACATTTAACGTGTGTGCGTGTGTTTAAACCAAAGTTCAGGACATGGAGTAAAATGTCCTTTCGGATGTTCATACCGATCTAGATTACAAGCAAAATATTTGTAGAACATGAACCTCAGGCAGACTTAAGGTTACACTGAAAAATGTCACATAGGGAGAAGCGGA
Source organism: Gasterosteus aculeatus (assembly GCF_964276395.1). Taxonomy (NCBI): domain Eukaryota; kingdom Metazoa; phylum Chordata; class Actinopteri; order Perciformes; family Gasterosteidae; genus Gasterosteus; species Gasterosteus aculeatus. The sequence goes on from NC_135708.1 coordinate 8,590,325, forward strand.
GCACAGCACCATACTGACATCTACAGGTTCACAGAACCTCCAGATAAGGTGAGACGCAATCAGACCGCTGCAGACATGAATAGGACATGTTAATATTCCTCACCGTAATAAGTATACGTAATAAGACATTTATTGTGTTCATGATATTTTGTGCTCGTTTTATCTTGTGTGATATCGTGCGAGTATTCCAAGAGCGGGCACTGCGTTTCTCATTTGGGATTTTGGGGAATATTTTTTAATTTTCCGAGTGGGATTTTTTTTTAATTATAGCATGTTGTGGACATGTGTTATAGTACTTTTTTGTGTGGTAAGAAGTATAGTTAGAGTTTTTTGTATCAGTCCGTCGTGGCTTTCCTGCGACTGTGACCGGGCTTCGTTGTTCTTGATCCGCTTCTCCGGGTGTGAAATGTTGATCCCAGAAATGTGCGTCTGTGTTTTCTGTTTGTGCCATTGCAACGCTCTGGTTTGTGGGACACGCAAGGAAAAATAAACAGCAGGTTTCCCTGCCCCCCTCCCACCCCACACACTCTCTCTCTCTTTCTCTCTCTCTCTCTCTCTCTCTCTCTCTCTCTCTCTCTCTCTCTCTCTCTCTCTCTCTCTCTCTCTCTCTCTCTCTCTCTGTGTCTTTCTCTCCCTCTCTCATTCCAAATCTCGTAGCTTAATTGCAGTGTTTGGTGTGAGGAAATATTCCGAGTGTTCACTTTATGTGTCATAACCTCCTTCAACCTCAGCACTCCACTTGCAGATGCACAATATTGTGTGGTTCACTGTGATAAACAATGCAACCCTGTCCAAACCAGATTCTACTTTTATTTGTGAAAATGATAAATTGTGTTACCAACATTTTATCCTGATATAATGAATGACAGGATGTTTCTGATAAATGCAGAATGAGTTCATTTCAAATAACTCTATAGGAAGACTATGTCCTGCATTTATTGGTGGATTTTACATTTAAATTGGTAATAATAACAAAATGAATGAATGTGGTAGATAGAAAGAGCTAAAAGTTCAGGTTTAGATGAAAAGAATCCCCCAAAATGTGTCCCATGATACAGTATATATCCAGATGGACTATGTATGTTTAATGTATATTACCTATATAATAGCCTGGGACTTGTCTGACATTATTCCCGATTCCTCCACAGCGGTCGTCCCAGCGGCGGTAAAGTACGACACAAGCGCCAGGCCCTGCAGGACATGGCGCGGCCGCTCAAGCAGTGGCTCTACAAGCACCGAGACAACCCCTACCCTACCAAGACGGAGAAAATCCTGCTGGCCCTCGGCTCGCAAATGACCCTGGTCCAGGTTAGTCTGCTTCAGTCATTTCAGGTGACGAGGAAAGAGAAAAAAAGGAGGTATTTTTCAGTGTTCATGCAGGCATGATCAGCGAGGGGAAAAGTATAATATAATGTCTGTGGTTGCGTAAGAAGTGGATTTTTTTCTTAGATGCGCAAATAGGAACATGAGTAAAAAGGGTTTTTACATCTTGAGCTGTTTATGTTTCAGCTCTTGAGCAGTGGTTAATATTATTTCTACTTACTCTCAAATTGGGAATTCTGTGCGTTCTTTTTTTATATTTCTCAAATGTGACAAAGTTACTCTAAATCAAATTGGCATTGCATACCGAGCCAGGTGTTCTCAACCTCTTTGACTTATGGGCCCTCTACTTTGGCCAAAACGTGTTTTATTTCATTGTATTGTCAAATGTAGAGACATTAAAGCCATTCAGAATTTCATGAGAAAATACTGAAAAATAAACTTAGTTTTGTCTGTCTCCTAAATCCTCATATTTATCCCTAGGCCTCCCGTTACACTACACTGCTAGCGTGGGTGTTGTTATAAATAAATCTTACTTATATGCCCCTGCAACCTCGATTGATAATACGAGAGTACAGTGAACAACGTGGCTTCAGCGACTAACGAAAATGACCACTAAGAAGAAACCCCGGTGATGGATGTGTGTGTGTTTTGTATCTGGTGCTCCCAGCTGTGTGTGTACAGTATCATCTGGCTGACAAGGTCACTGATATGAGTCTGCGGCGGCTTTTTCGGGCCGCGGGCCATGATGCTTAATCTGGTACTCATTTTGGGAGCCTGGTGGAGGTGTTTGTTTTGGTGAGAGCGAGCAGAGTGCAGAGGAATGCTTTGTATCGGACACCGGGATGCTGTGCTGCGAACACACACACTTTCACACAACCCCACACACACACATTCAAACTGACGCTCAAATACCAGCAGCAGTGTCAAAGGTCAGTGAATGAGGGTAATGACAGGCTGGTAAATAATTCTCACCACATTTTCCAGCATGAGGGAGGTCACTCTTCTTCTGTGGGCACGTTTGTCAGATTCTTTTGCTTTTTAGGTTTTGTTTAGGGCTTCTTTTTATTTTATGAAGTTTGTCTTTTTGTAGTGCAACGACTTGATGAATAGCGACTTTTTGAAAAGTTGTTATAGTGATAGTCTCTGAAATGATTACAAGTGATTGAATAGGAAAATAATAGTTAGTTGCAGTCCAATGTGGCATTATTCTCTTTGCCTACGAAGCTTAAAAACAACCCATTTTGTCCACTGTGTCGCCCAAACAAACCGGCAGTAAGGTACAACAAGTCGCTTCCTGCACAATTTTTCCTGGAAACACCCACCTGGCACCAGGTGTTTGAAGCGACTAAATCTGTCATGTTTGAGCAAAACAGCCCATTTTCCCCCCATCTCAATGTTGTAAATTGTTCATGCGCTGGTGCCATCCCTCCATCACCGTTGAAATCCATTGGCGTGCCTGCATGCCGTCTCCCTCTACGGTACACACAGTACAGACCTGCCACGGGTGAAAGGGCTGGTTTGGCGGCCACGTCCTCCCTCCTTTATTTGTATCTCCCTGGGTGTCATCTGAGCAGGCGTGCCATCCTTTCCCTCTCCTCTCACCACATTGAAAGCCATCCTTCCTCCGGTTCCTCATTAGCGGGGCAATTCCTCACCTCTCTCTCTCTCTCCCTCCGGGTGAGTCCCATGTACTATATGCCGCCTTTCCTCTGGAGTGCCACAGCACTGGGCCCGAGACAAAAGCGATGTGGGACGGTCTTAGTTAACGAGAAACACGATACTGCAAGAGGGGATCAGAAATATAAGTATTCTAGCATAAGGCCCCGGTCCCAGCCCCTTCATAAGCTGCTCGAAGTCTATTGAGCATGAAAAGTTATTCTAGTATAACATCTAATGGTCTCTTTTCCCAGTGAAAAGAAGAGCGACGGCTCAAGTGTCTCTTTTATTGCATCTTGAAGACAGTGGTGGAAAAAATGTATTATTGGAGGAAGTCTGTGCTCATCCAGAATAAGCACTGGGAGAGGTACATGTCGGTCGGAACATTAGTGAATGAAATGTTGTTGTTTCGCTGGCCCCCCAGAGCTTGCTGGGTGTTAAATGTGTCTACATGGCGTTGATACAGAAAAGATACATGCTGGTGTGTCTCTCTGGAGCATCTGGGATGTTTCTTAAAGCTGTTCCAAGGAGCCGCTCTGCAACCTGACTCTGCTTCTGTCTTTTGCCTCGGCCTCTCACCGGTTTCCCAGAGGGAGACTGATGGCAGGCAGAGAGCAGACGTTTACTTTGGACTTGGAAGTGTGTGCAGTCCAAACAATAACACATGTTTCGATTTGCTTCTTTTTTCCCCCCTTTCTCTTAGGTGTCCAACTGGTTTGCCAATGCCAGGAGGCGATTGAAGAACACGGTGAGGCAGCCGGACCTGAGCTGGGCGCTCAGGATCAAGCTCTACAACAAGTATGTCCAGGGCAACGCAGAGAGGCTGAGCGTCAGCAGCGAGGACAGCTGCTCAGACGGTACGGCTTGACTGCACCTCCAAGTTCCATTCCACCCTGACATAGCACAAACCGCCCATATCACAGGTTGACTACTCAAGAGGTTCGCTGAGTTACAGCGGCTGGTGGTCATCTGACTAAGAGCACTTGTTTTGGAGTCATACAGGAGTCAAAGAGGGTGATAAATAAAATGATCTCTTGGTCCTGTGGGATAACACATGCAAACAGCCTCTCATTCCCCTTAAATGGGTTTCCTTACGAACGAGTTGTTTTGCCCGATGTAATACTAAGGACCTCATTAATTTCCTTATTTATTTAGAACAACAGCCGGATAAGCTCTTTTTCAGTGTTGCTTGTAGTACGGACTTGGAACTAATTCTTCATCTGAACCATTTCATTTGTTCTATCGGAAGGATTTAACATATGCGCTTGTTTTATAGGCGGGGTGGAAAACCATTTAATTTATTGCTCCATCCCTCAATCTGATTGATGATCCCTTCAGACGCCGGTTATAAGTCGGTCAGGCGTGAACCTGATGCTCTTTGTACAGGGATAATCTCCTTACATCATACTTCTTGTGCCCCCGGAATTTACATACAGAATTATGTAAACGTGAAATGCAGCCAGGCCGGGGTGTCTCCCTCTGTGCACATCCTACATTGGTGGTGTATGAAAATGGCGAGTGTGTGATTTAGCCGGGAGACGCCGAGGCCGACGGGCCGCGACACGCTGTCATTAGGACACCCCGCTGTCTCCCAGCCTACAATTGAAAATGAGTAGCTCTCTGCTAGCTGTGTATTTACAGCCACTGGCTTTTTCTACTCACTAACAGCACTGCAAACATGGCCTGGGAACAAAACAAAAAAACGAAAGAATTAAAACGTACCTATAGAGAATGAACAGAAAGGAAGAGTGCTGTGGTGTCAGCAATCTCTAATTACATTTTTTGGCTGAGCATGCGGTTAAAAGGAATGAGTGAATGGTGTTTGCATTGTGTCCACCACAGGCCACTGTACCACCAGAGGCTGTGTATATCTCCCAAACTCTTCTCCCTTTCACATTATGGTTATGAAGCGGCCCATTATGTATTTAAGCCAATGCTTGTTGTTCCACAAGACTGTTTATGGGGCCCGGACCTGACCCCACTGACTCGGCATACATTCCTTCAACTGTCATGAAATGGCCCACCTTGTTTTGGAGTTACAGTAGCAGGCCAAAGTGAGCAACATTTTTTGCATTTGACCTGTAGCGGAAACCTACAAAGCCATCTTGTCAGGAAGTTTTATTTCATAAGGTGGCGGACCCAGAGCTAAAAGGACAGTATTATGTGATTATAACAATTGGATTTATTATTGCTCGGGTGGTTTGTCACAGGGGTGCTAAAGCAGTCGCTGAATTGTAACTTAGACTGCACCGGGGAATGAGAGTGAGTATGCTACCTCCATGTGTTTCTGATATATGGCAGCTATCTTTTTAATTGGTCCCAGACTGAATCAAAAGTCTATCCTGCCCAAATTACAAAATTATAGTCTTGGCAGGGGCTGATACCCGAGTGAACTTCTCCCTGATTTCCCCCCCCTTGCCAAAGGATATCTGTTTTTTCAGTTCAGTGTTTTCTCGGCCCCCCCCACCCGATTTTCTTTCATCAGGTAGAGACCTTTTCTTTATTCAATCTCTTTGGCGGCTGAGCACCCTGGGAATTATTTATTTCTGCAGGGGGATAGAGGGGCAATGTGGTCTTGATGGAGAGGAAGTAGGCTACGTTATGGTTTGGTAATGCATCTTAAGTCTCCGCTGGGCTTTCTGCTCTTGAGGCGATGCCAGCAGGAGGGCAGGAGCGCCAGGTGGAAATCTCCCTGCCCTGGTCTTTAGATTCAAGATTAGCTAAAAAATAACCAGAGTGAGTCTGTGGAGAGCAATGTGAAGAAGGTAGTTTGATCTAAACTGGAGAAGCGTTGAAGTATATGTGTGTGATTGGGTTTCGGAACAGAGGATGTCGTATGTGTACAGACTGTAAAGCCCTCTCAGGCAAATTTGTAATTTGCGATTTCGGGCTACTGTATACAAAATAAAATGAATTGAATTGAATTGATTGCTATCAGCAACTGATTTAAAATAAGTTGAATTTTTTTAGATTTTATAGTATTTTGAAAAATGATTAACCTGTATTGACATGTCTATTAAAATATTTGAAAATATATTTAGTAGAGTATTTACAGGTGCTGGTTATGAATACAAGGAGGCTCAATGGTCATGAATACATGTAATAACTAACAAACTAAAAATGACTGTAATCACTGTGCAATAATGAACATTTTAAATCATTCAACACTTACGCAAGACAAATACCCGGAAAGATGCAATTTGCTTCATAAAATGTATTCCTGCAATGCAACTTATATTTTCTTTCTCTAATTTTCCCCCATGATGGTATAGATGGGGACAACCCTCAGAGGTCACAGAACGGCCCCGAGGAGCTCCACAAGCCCATGTACCAGAGCGTGATCAAGAAGGAGGGCTCCTCCATGGTGGGCATGGCCATGGGTATGAGCATGGGCATGGGAGCGGGGCTGCGCTCAGCCGCCTCGCTGGCTGAGGACTATGTGTCTCCGCCCAAGTACAAGAGCAGCCTGCTGCACCGTTACCTGAACGACTCGCTGCGCCACGTCATGGTGGCTAACGCCGTCATGGACGCCCGCAAGAGGAACCACTCCGGCTCCTTCAGCTCCAATGAGTATGACGATGAACTGCTCTCGCCGTCCTCCTCCGAGGCTGAGGCAAACTTTGTTTATCGGGCTGGTAAGGAGCCACATTTCTCACATTCTTTCCCTTCGAGAGTCTAACTCGTACACACACTCATACAACATCCCTCACTTGTGTTCTTTTTTCGTCCCCCTCCCATCTGCACATTTTGTTTTAATTCTTGCAGCTGGTCTATTATTTGCAACAGTCCGCCTTTCTATATTTTACACTGGTGTGTTGGTGTTTGGTGTTGCTGCATGGGATTCTTTGGATTCCTGAAATGGAGATGCAGTAAAGCGGGTCCCTAGCCTTTGAAAAGAAAAATGTTTTCATTGCATTTAAAACACTAAAACAGGAACACACGACATATCCACAGCGGAGGAGCTCATGTCCTCTTACTACACTCTCAACAGTCTTACACAAGAGCACTGGCTGTCTCTCACCCAATCCAGCCGAGCAGAGAAAGAATTCCCCCTAGACAGCTCCTCTGACCAGGCTCAAAGCGGGCCAGACACAACAAGGCCATGTGGAACACGCTCACTTTCAGACTACTGTTTGGCATGCCTTTGATCCTGCAATAAGGTCCCGCTGAGCGAGCGTGTGGGCAAGGCAAACAAGCGATGTATTTGTGTATCGGCAGGCTCCACGTGTGTGATCTGTAAAAAGGTATTCCGTTTCTGGTTTTCAACACTGTTGAAAAAATCCATTTGGATTATTTTATTCTTTGTTATTCTACAGTTCATTTTAAGATGGACTTTTTAAATCAATTATAACCAGCAAATTGTGCCATTTCTTTTCTTTTTTTAAAGGTAAAAAGAAAAGAAATGGCACAATTTGAAAAGATGTTAGGTGCTGTGGAACCGACTAAATCCTGAATCAGTAAACTTTCATCTCGCAGCTCGTCTAAACTGGGGGGTTCTGGTTTTGAAGTTGTAATGTGACGGGGCACTGGCCCCTAAGAGCAGATTTTATTGTGTTCCATTCAACACTCCTCTTTAAGACAAATGTGTTTTATATTATCTGAGCAAGAAGGAGAGTCTGTGTGTGTGTGTGTGTGTGTGTGTGTGTGTGTGTGTGTGTGTGTGTGTGTGTGTGTGTGTGTGTGTGTGCTTGTGTGTCAATGCTGTGTGTGTGAGATCAAAAATGCATTAATGGCTGTGACGGTTACAATCCTCCTGATTGAAGAACTTGAAACCCTCTGACCTAAACCAACATCAGGCTTTTTCACATCCAAGCACCTGCTGGGACTCACAGATGGAGAAAGGAAGAAAGAGAAGGATAAACCAAGTGAGACTTGTAACTCCCTCTCTACCAGATTTTAATAAGAGAAATCTCCAAAAAGGGATTAATTCACCTGGCTGGCCTGCTGTTTTCAATTCAGAGTAACTATTTTATCTCTATGGTAATATCATTTTTTGGCGCTGACCTCATGGATTTCTCGGACTCTGGCACTTTTACTGTAGTGTTACTCTGTTACATGCAAGAGAGGCTTTTGAGTCCACATGGAAAGCTTTCCAAAGCGGTGTTCATGACTCATGGGATCGAAACACCTGCTGGGGACCACCGATCCGATCGGCCGGTTCAATGCAACAAAGAAATGACAAAATCAAATTTTAATTCCACATCTGATCTCGCCGACACAGACTGCGCAAATGGAAGAGGGAGGCAGAGAGGAATCGTTTTAAGCTTGGGTTTGCATCATTTCCTCTTAATCTATTTTTTTTTCTCCTATGGCTATATTTTTGTAGTGAACGCATTCTTCTTTTCCATATGGTCTGAAAGTGTTCATGAAAACAAAATAAAAATATATATCTGTGATCTGAAAGTGAGAAAAAAAAAAGTATGGATCAGATTCAAGCAACGTGAATGTTCTCCTCACATTTGACGTTGACAAAATACCTCAGAATTTCAGTCAGCAGGGAGGAAAATCATTTCAAAGGAGCACATACTCTTGGCACATTCTTTTGACGAATCCCGGCCCTCTAAAACGTTGGGATTGGCCAAAGCAAAAGTGGTGTGCCTTGCAACCATCATCCCATTGGCTAAAAGTTCATTAATGGGCCAGTTGGCTGTTGTGGCCTAAAGCCTGAGCCCACAATGTTATCTGTGACTACAGAGGGCAGTCAGACGTGGCAGGAGATGGAGAGTGTGGAAAACTACACTTCTGCTGGCTTAAAAGAACTCTCTCTCTCTCTCTCTCTCTCTCACACACACACACTCACAGTCATGTACCATTATCCGGCACGCATACACATCCAGTACAAACACCACACATGCACCCACACCTACAGTCCCAAACCTGTGGGGAATTTCATTGAACACAAGGAGCAGTAGAATTCCATCACACATGCCAGGGGCTTCATGCCAAATCACCCTTTAATGGGATATTAAATGACAGGAATCTAGCTCAGTGTTTTCTTTCTCGCTCCTTGCCAAATTTCGCCCCCACCGATATCATATAGATCATTATGAATCAAATAACTCCCACCGTGTCTGCGGACGGAGACTGGGGGATCACGGTCCGAGGTTTTACACTATGTTGACACCATTTTCGCAGGGTTTCTGCTTAATGGTCTCTGGTTACTGCTGAGTGAAAAATGCTTGCCAATTCTTCTACTGATGTGGAAGAGCATGGACACCTCAAAGCAAGGCAGGCGCCACCTGCAAGATACAGTTACTGTAGATATCTGTCCAACTCTACTGTTATGTTAGTGTCTCTGTGAGGTAAATGCTATTGTTGACAAGAACGGTAGCTCATGGTGGCGTTAGCTGAAAAGTCCTGGGTCATAGAAGCTGTTCAAAGGGCCAAAATGACTATGAACTTATTAATTTAGTCTGTGCACTCTGCATCAGCCAACATTCAAGTCAGAGATTCTTGGTCATACAACAAAGTCTTGTTCCTTCAGTTTTTCATCGACATATTTCTTAATCACTCATTGCTCAACACTATTTTCTTGGTAATACTTTAAATGAAAACAGTGTTTTTGATGAGATCTTCAGGGCCTTTCCAGAATTAGGTCCCAATGACTGCCAGACAGTTATTGAATCCTTGAGAGTTCGGTGGCACTTGATGATCTCTGGAGTCGTCTAGGTGAATGGAAAAAAAATACTGCAGGCTAAGGTGCAGCGGCAAAAGACAATGCCTGGCGCTCAGTGACAATGAGCCACTCCCCAGCAGTGATTGATGAGGACTCCAGAGATGTGGTTAGATTGGCTTCAATTTGGTCTTTCCACAGTTTTACCAGAGGAAAGGAGAAAGCGAAGACAGAGGGAGGGTATGGGGGTTCGGGGGATGTTGTTCCAAGACTGCAGTGTTTGCAAGACTCTGCGTTCAGGTTGGGCTTTAGGAATCAGTGTGGAGATGAGAGGAGAGGGAGGTGCTTGTTCCACCCAGATCTGGAGTTGAGCTTCTCCAGCAGTGCCCTGTTGGGAGGAGAAAGAGCGCGGTGGCTATGAGCTAGAGACACGGCGTCTGGGGTTGGAAGAAGTGAGAGTGAGCATGTATGATATTGTACTTCCGCTGAAGATAGAGAGAAGAGGGAAATCTGCCTTAAAAACCAGGACTCACTTTGTTAAAGAACAGCATTGGGATTTATGTGTTCTTGGGCATATTATTTATATTCAGTCTTGCGCTAAAGCCACTGAGGTGTGTGTCCATCTACATTGTTTTTGATTAAATGTCAGTATAGGTTATCAGCTTTGGGAGGGTGTAGATGGATGGACGGATGGACAATGGGGGATGTGGACGCTTTTCACGCTCTCCTTCCACTGGTGCACATAAGGAATATTTGTGTTTTTAATACCCAAACAAAAAGGTTTATGTTTCGAGGACAAAGGTTGTTTTATTTTCATATTTGCAGGCAAATTTTCTAGTTTCATAAGCAAATTCTCAGTTTATATATTTTTTATTACAAACTTGATTTTTGCAATAAATCTCTCAAATAAATAAATCTCTCAAAAGATTTGTTTTTGTTTGGGTAATAAAGACACAAATATACCTTCATAGCACGTGTCTGTGTTTGCCCATCGGTACGTAACTCCGTAGCTCAATGGAAAGGTGGACCAGTAAGATGGGATATTGGCTTCCGACCACTAAGCAGATGCTGGGTGCGAGGTGAAAGCGGAGAGGACAGCACAGGACTGAGATGGTGTTCATACTGGCGTCGTCCCTCTGGAGAAGTGTTAACAGACAAACACTGTTTATATGCAACGCCCCAACAGAATAATGAGCCCTCTCGACCTGATCGTTTTTAAATCATCAGCAAGCAAAGACTCTGAGGGACACACACACACACATACACACAATCGGCTCATCAGATTCAGAGCACACAGCTGCCTGCCCAGTCAGGGAAACCGAGTCGCACCGCCCCGGTCTGTATAAAACACAAATTGTTTCCACTTTTAAAGCCCAGCCACATCTAGAACAATAGGCTGCCATCGTTTTCCCACGGGACAGAGGAGAGCAGAGAGAGGTTTAATGAGAGAGCAGAGGTGTGACATCGCGAGGACACGGGGGACACACACACACAGAAAAAAACACACAGAAATCCCCTATGAGTGTAAGAGGGCAATTCAGCCCCACCACTGTGAAGAATTGCAACATAATGATGCAGTGAGTGCAGAGCAAACATATCATTTAGCCTCCAGCTCCCGGGGGCAAAAAAGAGGATATTTTTGGGCACCTGAAAACACTTAAAAATCGGAATAATGTTTACTTGTTGTTTTTTTCCCTCCCCCCACTAATGTGTGTGTGTGTTCTGTTCACCGCAGCCAACAAACATCTTTCCCCACAAGCTACTGGTGCAGTGGCTTCGACGTTGGAAAATAGCCAGCCCACTTTTTGTCCCTTTTGTACCTGCTGTGGTAAAATGGCTCATCTGTTCGTCATCAGCCCCCATTGCCATGCAGTCAGTATTTGAAGTACAAGCCCCTCTTATTCTATCGCTGTGTACTTCTTTTGATTGTCGCGCCAAATCCCCAATCCCCTGATTCCTCTCGATGAGCCGATTTCGTCCTTTTTTTATTTGACACCCCAGCAGTCTGCAAACACACACAGACGTAAAAGAAGACACTCACTCACACACACACACACACACACACACACACACACACACACACACACACACACACACACACACACACACACACACACACACACTCATAATGACAACGTATTTACTTCTTCGTCGAGACGCTCTTCTCATTTTGGCGGATTTAATGGGGGCCCTGATTACACTCTGTTTACTGGCACTCGTAAACACAATGACATCCTGGCAGCTTTTAAACATCTGAAACACTGTTATTATTTCTACATCCAGCGAGAAGACACAAAGTGTAATCCTCATTGCTGGATCTCAGTTATCTGCCCCTAACCGCAGCCACACACACACACACACACACACACACACACACACACACATGTGTCATCTGCCGGCCAGACGTGGAAAAAAGACAAGAAAGAAAAAGAATGGCAGGGGATGGGAAAGTCCTTTTTGGGCAGCGGCTCAGTATCGGTCTGGCTCTGTCACTGTTTGTATGTTCTGTTTAATAGAGTGAGAGCTAATTATTCAATATTTTTTAAGTGATGCAAGTGTCGTCGGGGCAAAAGGAGAAGGCAGCGTATGATGTCTTTGGCCTACGCAGTGGAATTGACAGTTTGGTTCTTTGGAGCCTCCGACTTCTAAAGCCACCCGTACAGACAGACGGGGAGGGAAATACGGATAATATGAACGGGTTGGCATAGCTCAAGGCAGTGCAGTGCCAAGGCATCTCTAACTTCATTTACAGACTTTCCTTGACATTAACAAAAGCACAGATCATTAAAGAAATACATAAAAACGAATGGTCTTGAGGCCCAAAAGCAGTAAGCGATCGCTCCGCATTGCACCTCACACTGACGACTGTGGCTTGGGTTGGTGTCAAAGCAAAGATACCATCAATGCACGTTGCCATGAGGCTCCGACCTCGATTGTCTGTCCTCAGAGCTCAGAGGAGCCGGGGAGCTGTTATCATGATCACCTGTTCTGTAACGGTCAGCGGTCAGTCAGTCAAATTGCTTCCGTGCTTCAACAATTGAGTTTGGATTAGTGTGTGTGTGCAAGTGTTTTGTGTGTGTGTGTGTTTCCAAGTCCTCCTCATTGTGGTTGGAGTAAATGCATTTCACCTCCTACCCAGCAGCAGCAACATTTTATTTCCACTTTCTAATCAGCCTCCTTTTATAGAGGGTTTTTGAGTTAGATCTAATTGCTGCAGTAATTGCTATTACATCATTTAGTGGTCCTTAAATAAGTAGTGTCCAAATTCTTTTTTGAGAAGCTCCTTTCAGTTGCCAGGCGGTTAAAGTGACTCTCCGCCTGTTTACTCTCCTCCAGCAGGTCTTCTCCTTTGTAGCTGCTCTTCATTTATGAAGTCATTTATTGACATTTGCAAACTGCAACCCTCTGGATTTTATCAATGACATCAAATTTTCTTTGGATGACTCAATAGAAAGAGTAGAACTGCTTGAATGACTTTTTAACATTTCATATTATGAATGGACTAGTTATAAATCATTGTTAACCAAACTGCAAACCTTACTTTATGAAGAAGGGGTACCAACTTTTCTTCTTTACTTTTTAGCTTTGTTCTTCTGACCGTCAGCAGATAAAGTTGGCATAGTCGTCTTCATCTCGGGGGAGTCTATTTTTGTGATAACGAAAAAGCTTAGAGATCCTTGAGTTGAGATTTTGTAAAATCAATTTTTGACATTTATGGACTTAACATGCTTTTATCGTAAGCAGCTTACAAAGTGGAGGGATGTCAGATATTTTGGCGGGGGGGATATGCTGATTTTCTTTCAACCCAGATTATATTGTTATCAATCATTTTATTTAGCCCTCAGAAAGAAAGCAAACAAACACATTTTTACCAGATGATGCCTTTAAAATTCTATTCTTCCTCCAGACCAGCTGTATTTATAAACATTTATTCGGTTGTTTTCTAGTCATGGGAACATTGTTAAGCCACTAAAGACTTATTTTTGGCAACATGGGTTTTAGTGACCTATGAATTGACACTTATTCTAGGTCACTCTGGATTAGACCAACAACTGAGACATGAATGTCATATAAAATGTGTGTGTGTGTGTGAGTGTGTGTGTGGTGTGTGTCTGTGTGTTTATTTGTCTGCCTAATTCGGCTCAGCCCTTGGTTTTTGCAACAGCACCGGCCTTGTTTATTGATGTATGTTGCTAACAACAGCACCAGATGGTAATGATGATAGTCAACCACTCTCCTCAGGCTACAGAACAGGTGTAAGCTCACTCCCTGTATTCTTTGTCAGTACCTGATTGTTTTCTATAATTTTTAACCTAGATTTGTTAAAACTAGTCTTTTTTTCTTGATTTTCTTTTTCTTTTCCTTTTCTTTTTGCTATCTTATTGCTCTCCTCCCATTATCCTGCAGTAATGTTGAGTGAGCTAGTATTTTTCGACTCCCAGCGAGACGCCAGAAACAATCAAACTTCTTACTTTTACCCCAGGGCGGTCTGCGAAACCCCATCGTCAATGGAGCCCAAAGGCAACAGCACAGTAGTGTGCATGCTCAGTAGTAAAGCAAAAAAAAAATCAAGGAAAAAAGACAGATAAAATAATAAAGGGTCCTCTGTGAGTTAATGCCGATTTTTTGAGTCTTTGGAACGGCTTTTGTTTTTATAATTCTGAGTTTTAGTCTGAGAGCTTTGGAATTGGAGTTTTTTTATGCAGTGGTGCATCTCCAGATTCTGTGGTCCTACGGGTCCCAAAGGCCTTTCTTCATCTGGACCTTTCTCACGCATACTCGAAACACTCAAAGCTGTTGACGTAAAGACGACAAAATGGCATTTTGATGCTGTACCCCTAAACACTGAGCTCTTCTATTTTGTGGGAGAATAAGAAACATGGGAAAACTGTTTAAATGGCTTATAGAGCTGTTATTGTGGACAGAGGGGCATTATATGACTCCCGGTCAATCTTCTTCTCAGCACTAGCATCAATCAAGAAACGAGATGGAGATAGAGCGCAGAGAGGATGCCTTTGATTGTTTAATGTAAGCCAAAGCAGACCTGTTAAATATATAAGACTAAAAAATACCCAGAACTGAGCAGCTTAAAGCGATGGATAACACCTCTTTTTTAAAAAGAGGTGCTTATTCTCGACATAGCACAGAGACAGTCCTTATTAAAACATGGAGGGAATGGAATGGATGAGATTGGTCTGTTTCTGGGTACCTGGATCATCGTGGTAATATAGTGGAATTGCTGCAGCAAGGTGAAGGACAAGTGGAGGACAGAAGACGAAGGATCAAAGAACTATTAATTAAGGGAAAGGTTCTCGCTTCCCTGATGAAGAAAGATAGCGGCGGAGGGAAGGAAAGGTCAGTGGGGACTTGTAGCCAGACGAGAATGTTAGGGTTCGCTTGGAACGCTTTGACGCACTAAAACCTGAGGTCTCATTCTATCGTGTGTACTTTCTGGATCATCATGTCCTCATTCCTCTCTCACACATTCACTCATTCCTCTTTTCTCCTGCATAAGGATCACCAACAGAAGAAAATTGCTCATCTCTCTCTGTGGAATACACCTATTACCCAAGCAAACTGGAAAAATACAGGAAATTTCGTAATCGGGCCCATATTAGCCCGGGGCCTTGCAAAGTGCTTTCAGTGCAGGTCAAGCTACTTGGTAAGATTTCGGGAAAACACGGTTGGAACAGAGCAAGGCGTTGGGAGTAATTAGGCGCTTATGGCAGCTCGCGAAGGCCCGAACACTATATCTAGGTCTTTGGAAAGTCTATGAATGGGTTTGGTGAGGTTTGGGGGGACAAAGCAGAGCAGTAAAATCTCTGGTTTGCTTACTCCTACTCCGCAGGAGTTTGGCAGTTTTGGAACTCTGCGTGGCTGTCCAACAAAGCTAAATCTCTTTTTCTGACAATCATGGGGAAAGAAATTCCAATGGAAATAAAGGGATGCAGATTTGTGTGAGCTGGAGGGAACGGTCGGTAACGCACGTTAAATGTTGCGTTGCAGTAATGGTGGGGCAAAGAGGGGCTCGTTAGAACAGTAGCTCAGGTTAAGACGTTCACTTTACTTGGCATTGTAGCGTGGAGGAAGCAAGAGGTCGGTGATACCCGCAGGGGCGTCTGCTAGAATAGGTAGAATTTAAGACAAGCTTTTTGGACTGAAAGTGAAAATTGAAGACAATTTGCCCACGATTGAATGATCTAAAGCCATCTATACCTTGTTGCTCACAGGACCGGAGCTGTTTGTTTAGTTTACTTAAAGTGAGCGCCAGGAGGTTGCACGGCAAGGAAATCCAGATGCTCTTTTAATGCCTCATGAAAAGCCAAGCCTCTGTCATCGTAGTCACTGTCGGGCAAAACGTACCAAGAGCTGGAAGCGAGACAGAAGACAGGTTCGGCGCAAACACACGCGCAAATTAACCCACGCACACAGACCAACACATGGACACGGTCTTTCTCTACGCCGCATACTGAAGTAAACACACTGGTTGCCCTGAAGAGAAGTTTGGTTTCATTGTTTAATGACTTTGCTATTCCCCACTAATGTTTCACATATGAGATAGAGAGAAAAAGAAAGAAAGAGAGCAGACATCCATCTTCCTCTCACTGACTCACTTTTCATTCCCATTCAAATCTTTTACGCATTTTCGATCTGATTTCCTCAGACAACTCGATTACGTTGGCCAGAGCCCATTTGTTTTAATACAAAAAATTAGGGAATGGAGTTCATGAGTCATAAGAAACATCTTTCAACTCAATCTTATTAGTCACCTTGTTTCTCGACGGCTTCTTACAAAGTGTCCTTTTTGTCCAACCTCTTCGTCAAGAGAGAAAACAGAGCAACACATGTTTGCACTGGACCGGGTGTACACTTACAGTACAGACCTCACACAAAACCATGCACACACACACACACACATTCTTAGCCTGTATGTTCAGCTTGAGTTCAATGAATCACTGACCCCAGAGAACTCTGCAAAACCAACCGTTTCTCTTCTTGAACTTTCAGAAACCACAGACCATGGATCAAGTAAATATGACAAGTGAGTGGACTTCCTGTTACCTTGCAACCCAGATCCAATCCTCTTTCTCCCTCATTACAAGCTGAACCTGAACTCTAACTCTCCGCTCTCTGTTTTGTTCTTTCCTGCGCATGTTCGCACGTTGCTCTGATCCTTAGCGGCAACGGCGGCGGAGCTGTGCAGAAGGAGCGAGTGAAGGGCAAAGACGAGACGTACTGGAGAGAGATCAACGCCGCCATGGCCTTGACCAACTTGGCGCAGGGGAAGGACGGCGCCTCCGGGACCACCAGCTGCATCATCCAGAAGTCCTCCCATATAGCAGAGATCAAGACTGTTAAAGTGCCGCTGATGCAGAAATATTAGCCTGACGTCATCCTCCCATCTCTCTATGCAAACCAGCAGACATTCCTGTTTCAGCCTACTCGCCACATAAACTCCCAAGGAAGTGAAAAGAGAACTGTTTGTGTAGGGAGGGGTCTGTTTGAGGCGAGGAAGTGTGGAACAAAAACATCAGAGAAACCATCGTTTTTGGTTGTAATTGGTGCCTGAAGTAGTGCAAAGGAGGCTTTGGCCATCATTTTCTATGCTGGGTTGACAGACAAAGAGTTTTTCTAAAGTATTTCCTAAAATAAGACACTTTTGAAATGTTAACTTATTTTTGATGAGTCAGATTTTTTTTTATTTCTCCTTTTTATGCTACGAAAATTTGTGTTTTGACCAAAAGTGCCTTTGTTGTTTAGGCAAATAACTGGCCCGACTGTGGTCAATGAGGTGCCTCTTTGGGATATTTTACAAGGTTTAGAGTCACAGTCGTGATTCAGGGAGCGTTTTTCTGAATGGAAACTCCCCATACACAGCAGCCTAGTGCCTTAAGGACTGAATGAGCTCACCATCTGAGGCACTGAACTCAAATAGCACACACACATACACGAACACAAACTCTCTTGAATAAATACCCGACAGTAAACCCCTGAAGGAGTTGTGCTTATTTTGACTGGAGTATTCGTTTTGACTGTACACTGTTTAGTCTCAGTCAACCTCTCAACAATAACCGTCAGATACGTAGATACGATGCCCTAACGTGAGCAGCAGATCCCATTGTCCACATGTCGGCCTTGGATTTCATTACCCAGTGAAGGATTCCGTTCTTATCTGGGCTGCTTAAGTGCTCAGCTGGACCCAAATGAAATCGCGCCCCCGACTCCAGCAGTGGCACGGATGTACGTAGACCGAAGGGCACACTTTAAGGCTCAGTACAGTATTTCTTCTGACAGACGAATGCCATGACCTAAAAGGGATGTTGTTGCTCTGCATTATCAGTGTTTTATGTTGACTGTGTTGCATTTTCACATGTTTGTGCTCAAAACAAGATAGTCCGAAGTGAAGGAAAAGAAAAAGGAAAAAAGAGTCACGATCAGACCCCCCCCCAGCCTTTTGATCCCCAGCCCTTTCAGCTGTTTAGCATTACATCCAAATTGCTGTTTACAAAAAGCCAGAGGACAGACTTAAAAGTTTGACTTTCTCCCCCTCGCCTTTCCTTTTTTTGTTTGTCTTCAAAAATACATTTCAGTATTATCTTTTTGTCAGCCAAGCAAGTGTTCAAAGTGTTTGTTATTGTCAATCTGTACATGTGTGGTCGTTTTGTTTTTGATGAAGACGTCGTACTTGGTTTCACTTAACCGTAAGAGCTTCTTTTGTCATCAAATGGAAAGAATCTCGTTTCTGGTAAGGACTTGTGTACGGTTCATATGTTGTAAACATTCGTGCTGGACGGTGCCAACTTCACAAACCGGGGGAATTTAGTTGGGAGAACTTAAAGTAGGCTCTCTATTCTGACTTTTTAATTGTATGTACATCTTTAAGGTACTGTTTATGTGTGTCAAAATGTACACTCCATAAATTGTGCAGTTCTTTTTTTTTTGACAACCAATACTGTGTTTATGGTAAGGACTTTGAGAAGGAGTAAAGCTGCGCAAAGTGACTTTTTAACCTTTTTTATGTCTTGAATGTGCAAACTGTTAAAAAAAGAAAAAGAAGCTGCACTTGGTACAGTTATTGGTTTTCACAAACATACAGCCTCCATTGATAGATTTCACATAGAGGTGATGAGAAGTAAAAGCAATGAAGGAAAACCCTGTGTTATTCCTGTTAGCGTGCTTATGGAGGAGTAATGAAATCAATCGCACTGGCCAATCCCCAGGCACTATTTGCTGATGCAGCAGGGGTTCTGGGCTCCCACATGTGTTTTTTATACACCTGATCCTGGCAGGGTAGCTGCGGGGTAGTGCCGGCCCGCTCCTTGTGTTTCTAATCGCACCTCTGGACCACTCGCGACCCTCACACAATACCCGCTCGCTGGCAAGAGAAAGTGCGAGAAAAGGAAGCTTCAGAGGCAACAGTGCATTCTTTGTTGTTCCTATCTGCACTCTTTTCTCAACAACGACACCAGCTCTATCAAAGAGATTTTCCACGGCCAGGACTTTGTCGAGCCCGCTTTCACAACCATACAGACAAATCGAAAGATATTGGTATGTATTAAAGCCTATAAATTATTATTGCACACTTTGTAAAAACAAAGGGGTGACCATAGTTTGTTTTTTTATTGTTAAGTTATATAAATTGAATTGAATTTTCCTTTTTGTTTGTTTTGCTAGAGACTGGATTTTCAATCCAATGACCAAATGCATATCTCCTTGTATTGTCCAAGTTGCTCTCATATACAAATTTCTTTTTATAAAAATGTTGTTACTTGATCAAAGCAAATAATGAATAAATAAACCTCTGAATGAAATGCAAAGAAACTTGTGTTGGCCTATTTGTTAATGTTCATTTCCACTAGCCCTTGATTTTTGCATTTTTTGGGGGGGTGAACACACCATATCATCACCTTATTAATGATTAACCTGTTACCAAAAAATAGCACATTTTTATATCCCCTAGATCAGGGGATGTAATTTTGGTCTATGAATGAACTAATTCTAATTCTGTCTCTTAAGCTGCTAAATATTTCACTAGAAAAATGTTCACTAGCTAACTGCTGACTCTCTAAAGCGTACAATGATTTTTATTTGTGAAAAAGAAAGAGAAAGAGGTCGATGTATGCAACGAGACTTAACGTAAAGCATTTAAAGTCCAGGCCGTAGATCAAAACAATTAGCGTAAGATGCTAAAGCACTTTGCAGAACCATGAGGAACTGACAATTTGGAGACTATTGTCTCTACAAACCAACCCTTTCCCATTACATTTAGTTTTATATTTAAATTTTAATATAAAAAAATCTTTAGTGCAGCCATTTCCCCTGATCTTTTCTAGAAAGCCTCACATGATATGCAGGGTGTCATTGCGTCTATCATTTGAAAGGAGAGGACAAGAACAAATAAGACAAAATATGAATTTTAGTTAACTTTCTTGATGTCACCTAATTTTAGTTAACTTTCTTGATGTCACCGGCTAAAGTCTTAACTCTAACCTTAGGCCATCGCTCGAGTGATCGCGATGTAGGAGATGTTTGTGTATGAGACACAAGGCGTGGTGGTTCAGAGTTAAACAAACTAATCACAACAAACCATTGGAGGAGCTCAATATACACAGCAGGGATCTGCATCAACCACATGCCACACACAAGTGGTTTTGGCCCCACCGTTGGTCATCGCCGGTGTATTTTTGCTACCTTACAAAGGATGTTGGGCGCTTCGCTTTATTTGTTTTATCAAATCAAAATCTGCGGCTCAGGAATTCAATGGCATCAGCACCAGCAGGAAGAGACAAATGTCTTTAAATAAAGATTTCAAAAGGTTTGGGTTCTCTCTTTTGTAATGTGGATACCTAGAGAGCTGTGTACATATTTGAACCCCAGTGGTATTGTGGATCCAGTATGATAACATCAACGGACAACTGATTCTTTGTGTCTGGGTCTGAAGGCATCTCAAAGAGGCGAGGGGAAGCCTGAATTTACATCTTGTACTTCCTTGGTGTGTCCCTTCCCTCGGGACTAAGTCTCTTTTCTCTTTCCTGTATATTAATGGCTCTACCATCCCACTGCTTTTCCTGGACATGAACTCTGCCACGGAGCGTAGGCCAAGAACCATCTAACATTGGGTCAGGAAATATGGAACGTGAAAGATCCTGAAGGAGAAAACCAAATTGCAAGTAATGATTTTGAGAGACAGGAATAAAAGGTGTTGACAGCAGCCGTTCCCGAGCTGGTTGCAGCAATCACCACAAACGCTAATGCTGCTGAGTGTTGGACGGCCCTGTGTACTGTGCTTTCATTTGTCTGTCAGAACCAATAGGGACTAAGCCTGTGGAGTTGCCAAGCAGCCAACAAGATGCCCAGCTGGTTTCCCCGTGGATCATCTGCCTCTAGATCTCTGCTTGGACCTGTGAGATGGTTGCATCCGGACATTTTCTGAAACAATCCGATCAGATCCGTTGACCTCTCGGTCCTCACTGCTCTGAGCAGGCCAAACCCCACCTTCGCTTAGCCACACTTTCCATTGAAAAACTAAGTGATATTCCATGCTGCCTATAGCTTCTTCCTTCATTTTCCCCCCAATGCTTCCTCTCTGCACTGCTGACAGATTTGAAAGGAACTGCATGGTTATCTCGGTAGAGGGGAAGGACAAGTGGAGATTCTCGCCTGTGACTTGAGAGACTCCAGACTTCACCATGGCCATTTAGTCAGCCAGAGTCTCGACTTCACCGACAGCGGGCAGAACCACACGGAATGAAACCGGAGAACGCAGACGTCCTGAAAATCATTTCCCCATTTGATGAGGAAATACGACTCCCGTGGCATACTGAAGTAGTTAGTTACCTGGCTGTGAAGGATGCACCAAGGAGCCCCTGTTCATTAGCCAGGACTTAGTCTTTTGCTTCCTCTTGCCCTTGGTCTCAAATATGAGAAAAATAGCTGGAGCCAACTGTTAGATCCCTGAAAGAATTGACTGATTAAAAACTCATTTTGGGATCGGGCTGTTTTAGATCAGCTGTTTGAGGAGGAGATGCATGCAGTCAACTGCTCAAATTATGGACTCTGTATGAAACAGAGCTAATCACACAGGAGGCACAGGGTCAGAGAAGCGTTATTACTTTGTAGACAAATTCTATTAACATATTAGCATATTTTCCCAAAGCACACTTCGCAGATGTCGGACTTTGAGAACACTGAAGATTAGACGATTACTGATCTACATCAATTTCTTTAATAAAGGAGGTATGCACTGGGAAAAATGTGTTATTTCAGTATACGTTCTGATTTCTAGCTTGCCTTCAACCATTTTAAATTCTTTGAAATATTTAGTTATATTGTACATATGTTCAAAATAGAAAAACCTGTGGATCCAGGCCATACTCCCCAAGGTTCGATCAGATCCTCACGCTTCTTTCTGCATTGTGATTTTTGTTTCAGACAAGATTTATATTATTTCCTCAAATCATTCATTTGAAAGCGAGCAATACACTCCATGTTTGTCTTCCTGATTATATTGTTGTATTAAAGGTCTTTTGCGATATTCTCTGTGTTGAGCTAAACTAAGGCAGTTGAAAAATATTTCCTGTCGTCATTTCTCATAATAAACGTCTTTAGAAACCACTGGGAACGAGAGAGAAAGAGAGAGAGAGAAAGAGCGAGAGAGATGCTTGCACTGAACCACAAGCAAACGCTGTGCTTGGCCAAATGGGGACATGCCGGGTGTTATTCCAGGTGGACATCATCTCTATTTTGTTTTGGGAGAGAGTCTGGGTCTGAAACGGGCGGAAAAATGTGACACGTGCCAGTTTTAAACAAAAAGGGTGAATTGCTCTCCCCAAAATGGGCTGTGGAGGCATGCACATTGTTCTGATCTGAGAGGACTGGGGAATTAGTAAATCTTAATGGTTATGAAGCACTGCTCAGTTGCCAGATTAAACTGCTCAAACAGAAAGGAAGGCCCACTTTTCACAAATTAAAAAATGAATGGGTCTTTGGAGGTCTCTGCGAGTGCAGGAAATCTCTGCTTTGATACCTGGTGGGGTCACTTGTACACAACGTGTTGTTGCCTAGACGGCACTTACACAAACTTCAGCCATGCAAAACCTGCTTGCTTCAAACCTGCATAATGCTAGTCCTAGTCCAGCCACATGCAGTGGATCTCTCTGTTTCTTTATTGGAGGACAATGCTTGTAAACTTCCACCCTGCAGCCCTTGTCTCAGAAGTGTGACTCGCTTACAGCAACAAGGCTGGACAAGCTGCCTGCTCCTCGGCTCCAAGCCTGAATGCTGATAATTGCTTGCTCTCTGTGCTCCTGAGACAGAGCGACTCAACAGCTGCTATAAACAATGAAAGGTGATGTAGGTCCAAGACACCGCTCGGTCTCAGCATGGGAACAAGACAAAGCAGAAGGGTTAGCGAGAGCAGAACGATGCCCGCGCTGTTGAGTGAGAACTGATCAATTCCTCAGCTTTGAAACGCTACCTCAGAGTAGTGCCTTCTAGCCGTGCCCGGCTCCTCTTTTCATTGCCATTGGCCAATGTCTAGCAAACAATCTCTCATCTCAAGACCGCCATGCTTAGCCACAGTTTTAAATCACACACCCACACATTGAGACATTGCTGTAAGGTCTAGGGTAGTGGCTCAGGACCTCCTAAAAGGATCAAAAATATTTGAAAGATACAAATGTTGGGCTTCTCCAACCCAAACCATTTTCTAGCTACTCCCAAGAAGTCTGGCTGGCCCAGGCAGCTCACCAAGAAGGAAAACGTCTACCCCCTTGGATACATTACATTGCTTCCGAGCACTAACAGCTTTTGCGCCACCAAGAAACCCAACAGCCCCCATGATCCCTAATCGATCCCCGCAACAAAGGGCGAGAGATAAACGAGACTTGAGGAAACACAGAAAACCCTATCAATGCACATTAAGGCTAAGTCTGGGCAGAAATTTGATTAGCATGTGTCATTATTTTTATTTGATGTTTACTGTATTAGAGTGTGTGTATGTTTATGAACTACATGATTGGGTGACAAAGTCAACCGCTATCGTGCCTCACTGTTATAAATAAGATCTGCTTTGCTTTGAGTTTTTCCTTCTTTCTTTTGACATCTAATTTACCTAATTTATCTAATTTCTGTAACCTGTCCCTCCACACATATTACCTACAGACAGAGGTTTAACTATGTGAGGAACACACATAGCCTGCTAGCAACATTGCTCGCCATGTGGTCGGTAGTTTAGCGTCCAACTAGCTCAGGAAGCTCCCTTCCTGAGCTCTTCCCTCCTTACCTCACTGACACACACACACACACACACACACACACACACACACACACACACACACACACACACACACACACACACACACACACACACACACACACACACCTTCCCCTCTACATGCATGAATGAATGTTTGTTGTTTAGATATTAGGGTATCATATAGTAGCTTTTGTTGATTTCAAATAGTGTTGATCTGATTAGTATTGTTGGAAGTTAATAAACCCTGTTATACTTTAAGGGCAGTTTTCTGTGATTTCTTTGTGCATATGTGTACTGTAGTGCTGGTTAGAAACATACATCACTATCTATCAATTATGAGACTTGGTTTATCGTTATTAGTCCATTGTTAGGGTGGTGCCCTGTTATTTATTTATTTTTTGAATTATCTTAGCCATTATTCATAATTTGATTCAATGCTCTTATGCTTTAATTTCACACCAGCCACTCTAAAGCTATAATGTAACCCCTACAAGCATTCACAAGACGACGTTGGCTTAAGTGAGAAGATTTGGGAACCTCTGGTCAAGGAAACCGAGGATTTGCTGCAGTAGAGGACTTCCTCCTGTGTATATACAGTTCATTGTTTTGATGTCTCAAATATATCTAAGAGCTATTATTTTTGCATTGGATGAACCCTTTCATTGCAGTCTTATTTCAGCTCCTGTGAATCAACTTTGGGTGTTGCCAGGAGCTGAGGCAGCGTAATTCCAAAATAACACTCATGGCACCCCCAGATACCATGATTGCATGATTGTTGTTTTCGCATTCTGTGGTGTCACCAGCATAGCAACTTTGTCCTCCAAAGTTCTTCCTCCAAAGCAGATAGGACTGCCCGCTCCGTGTCGGGTTTTGCCCTCAACCAGGCACTGAAACGTTGGTTTTAGCCTGATGGATTGGGCTGTTAAGGAAAGTGGAATCTGTAATTGCAATTTGAGAGTGATTTTCATTGAGGTGGCTTTGTTATCCCTCAGCGTTCACACGGCCAGTTAAAAAAGGAATCTGGGATTTTTAACGTCGTAAAGCACTATTTAACTACTTCAAAGGCCATTCATGGCGGTGTATGAGTAGGCAATAGTTGCTTTAAAACATTACATTCTTGAGCATCAAAGTTTATTAAACATCTCTGACAAAATGATCTCAACTCATGGTCAACTTAACTAGCTGTTTTGTGACTTCATCTCATGTATCATGAATGCGTATATAGTTTTACCCAGGAGGCAGCATAAAGTGATGACTGTGTCCGTTTCTGCAAACCTCAGGCACTTTCAATCGCATCATTCCTGACTTAAAAATACATTTGATATCAACAGTTCAAGATGTATACATCAAGGTTGGTGGTCAGAAGTTGTATGACTAGCAGTTGTTTCGTATTTTAACTGGTCAAGAAACTGAAGTACTAAAGTTTGGTAAAACTTTTGGTTTCCTCTAAACACAAACTCTGGTCTCGTGGGTAAACATCACATGTTTTTCGCGGTCCACACAGTCCAACCGGTTCTCTACACTGACTTCCACAGACTCTGAATAAATACATTTTCTATATGTATATGAAGTGCAGTTCTTCAAACAATCCAGTCCATCTCCATAGATCCTTACATCATAAATCCCCCAAATTACTGCAGAAATATGTCTAAAGCAAAGAACTCTGCAAATGATATTACGGCTTGATCATTAATACTTTTGGTCAATTAGGGACAGCGCAACAAAAATTCTCAACACACACAGAGACACTTTGGAATTCATCTGTAAGTGTTCCTGGCCATGAGTGTCATTCCCATGTAAGTAACCTACTTTTAGCTATGTGTTGGTCTCTGCTGCTCCATGCTCCATTATTTCATGCTCGTTCACTTGCTATTTTTTGTATTAACTGTCCATGTTTTGGTGCAAGGTAGGAAGCGTACAGGTTTTTTAGAGATTGTTCGAGATTGTTCATTGAGAACATATTCAAGCTACTGATGAAGAGACAAACCAAAACATTAGTTCACAAGTGTAGTTTGAACTGATTTTTCATTTTCTTTAATTTTCATTTCATTGATTTGTTAATTGTTCTTATACCAGTCACTCCCTGCTAGTTTAATATACATACATAATTGAAATTATAAAGAAATGTTGCTATATGAATTGCATTAAAAAACTCCACAATCAATCTTACTTACCAATTCATTATTAACTTTCATTATTTTATTTCTGGGATCTCTCTACAAAACCTGCTTTTACATGGCATTTTGGAGCCAATGTCTACATGGTGACGGTTGAAGGTGTAATGGGGGCAGAGAGCATTTCCACCATTGGTCGTCTGTTCCGAGAGCAGCAGCACCAGGATGAAGGCAAAGCAAAACAGAAGCCACAGCCACTAATAACATAACGGCAGCCAGCGGATCACAAATAAGACATAGACAAGAGCGAGCCTGGTGTCTGTGTCTAATATTTCATCACACAAAAGCTAAATACATTCCACACTACAGTCAAGTGTAACCACGTCAATGCAGCAGATGTAAGAAATGGCAGCTGCTGGAGGAATGCGGTTTGGCAGCGACTGTAGGCCTGGGGAGAGACTGGAAGGTCCTCTCACGTTAACACTTGGTGTTTGGGAACACAAAGATACATTGTTGATGGCCAGAGCGGGATTCAAGCTCATCTCTGCCAGTGCAGCGTGTGTGTGCGAGTAAAACAACATGGTGTTGGGTTCAATCACTTTCATATCCATAAGGGAAAATCCCACACAAAGCGGGCCTCCCTGTGTCCAGACCTAGTGAATCTCCCAGGACATTTTACAGTAAAAGGATGGTATTACAGAGCAGTCATAGTGGTATTTAAAGGGTAGATGCACAGATGCACACATGCACTTTTTAAACCATTTTACAAGAACATATTATAATATTCAAACACAAGGGGGGGACATATAGAAATAGAGTGAGCAGCTCTAGACCTGGCAGGCAGCATGGCATGCTTGTGCCATCCAGTTTTAAAGCAAATAAATAGGCCTCACATTTGCTCAAGTGTGCAGCCAGAGCCAAAACTGTAATGTTACCATAAATCTGGAATAAAATGGGGACACTCAGCCAACGCAGGAGCCCAATTCACCAGATGTTGGTTATGGAACTGTTATTTTGATTCGATGTTCTCTTCCTTTTCCCCCCGACAAATAAACACACGCATACACATCATGGAGCAGTGCTGTTTGGATTCATCATCTTGGCGGTTTGATAATTTCAGGTAAGGACTTCTCACAAAGGACTAAAGACATTCATGCAACCACTTGGCTTCAGAGGACTGACACTGATCATGCATCTACTCTTGTCCAAGGGGTACGGAGTACGGTGCTGCTGGGTAGAAAGAAGTCAAGAGGGTTGTTGGGGTTGTGCTTCATCACACACTTCATCAATCTGCACATGCAAGCCATTAAAGTTGGGACAGGGGTGGGACGTCTTGTCTCAGTTTATGCCTCTGCTGTAATACCAAACGTTAGAAACATTATCTGAGTGTCTCATTTACATGTATGCTGGGTCTATATGAATAACATATCTTGAATGGCTCCAATGGCTTTAATCTGAAAAATTACCAAATTAACCCTTTTTAAAATTCCTTTGGAATGAACTATTAGTCACATTTTAATGGCCATCTGTAACCACAATGGTCTGTTTTCACAGGATGTAAACCATGATGGAAAGCAGCTGTTATAGATCATCAGCTGAGTCAGATGTTAGTGTTTAATACTGATGATGTGTTTACTGTCCAACCATTTTTGTTATTTCTGATTTAGGGATAAATATAAAAGTGGTCCTCATAGGGAATCTAAAGGATCAAAGCTGTGCAGGTTGTGATGCAGGTTTACTAAAAGTAAAAAGTACATTTAGTCAATTATTGAACTTCTTTCTCTTTAGTATAGAATGTACTCCAAACCAATTTATTATTTTTAGTATTAAGAAGGAAACATTGTTCAGCTCTGAACATTTTCTAAAAGTAAGTAATTACTTTGAGATTTTAAATCAATAAAATGTGCATTGCTATATTCACAACTGTACATTAAGTAGGAAAGATACAATTTAACTACTGTAAGTTAACAGTAAACCACATATATAATTTAAAATACAAAATGACATTCCATACTTTTGATACTTGTTTGCACACTTTACTGATACAATGCTACCATGGGTCTCGCCAATGCCTATTGTGTATCCAAAGCAACAACACCTGGATTTGAAGAGTAATTCTCTGAAATTATTTTAGTTTAGGCAGTCCAATTGATCAAATTATGCAATTGTATTATGTTGTTGAAAAGCAAACCAATCAGACGTAACCAATCCTACATGGACCTATTTGACATTCATTGACGGGTCCAAGTCCAATTTGAAGAGAGGACCTCTGCATTGCATCTTCTTGTAGACACAGCCACCTCGTCGTTAGCCATGGTTCATGTGCCTCAGCAGAGACCACAGCACTGTGTACAGTAGCGCTTTACGGCCCACTGCGTGACTTTAACACCATTTGGCAAACATCGCAAAAGACCTCCTGAGGCCTTTGGAAAAAATGGTCCTTTCACTGGCTACAGAGCGCATACTGTGCTACACTCTGAATTCTTCCTCTAAGTTTAATCATCATGCTTTCTACCTTTTTTGGATGCAGATGGCTGTGGGACCACCTCAAGAGGACATATATGGTCACGTACAGTATCCTCTTCATTCAGAGATGCCTGGCTGTGACCATTGTGGGCTTTATTTCAGCATACTACCATCGGGTATGCTGAGATTCACAAGTTGACAGCACAACAGCAAGTCGTCCATAGGTCTGACTTCTACAAAAATGTTTATAAAAAACTTTTAAAAACTGCATGGAGGTGCGTTTTGTTTCAGTCTCGCCAATCATAGCAACTTTGAATTTGTCAGTGCTCGCCTGAGACAACTGTTCTAATGTTTTCTCCAGCAGTATTTAGGAAGACAAATCCTCAATCACAACTGATACAGACATATTAGTATGTATAGTATAGTAATAGTGCAGAAGGCACATGAAGAATTTATCATTTAGCTGACAACTCTGCTAACCTCGGTGTGACACTTGACAGCCAACTCTCCCTGACTTCCAACATTACAGCGACAATACGATCGTGTAGATACACGCTCTACAACATCAGGAGAATACATCCCCTCTCACTCCGATAAGGACAGAGGAGAGAGAGGCTGCTTTGGCAGTGTAGATGTCTCTGGACAGGAAGGAGGGCAGTCTGTCATGGTGTGGTTCACGTTCCTGTCTTATTTTGTAGTTTTCTGCTTCTTGTCTCCCTGGGTAAATTCACCTCCTGCCTGGTCCTGTCATCCCCTTTAATTGTCTGATTGTTTCCACCTGTGTCCGATCACCTGCACTTCCCTAGTGTATTTAAGCCGTGTGTCTCTTGTCGCGTCATTGTCTATCGTCCTCGATGTCTCTGGTTCCTGCCTGCCTTTTTCCCCCTGGTACTTGTATGTATTTTTTCGTTAAAACTCTGCATTTGAGTCCTGCCTCCCACGCACCCCTGACACAGTCTCTGTTGAGTGGCCTGTCTTGAAGCCTTGAAATTTAATTAATTTGGTAGAACAAGCTTAATTAAATTGGTAGAACAAGCTTTTGGCAGCAGAAACAGTAGCAGAGAGAGGGAGAGGATGTGTTGTCTTCTGTTATTTGCTCTTAACAGATTGACAAGTATTTTGGACACATATTTTAGGATATACAGCTGATTTGGTTGCTGCTAAGAGTTAGAGGAAAATATTAATACAAATCTTATGTCTGTCTGTTAATAATAGGGTTACAGCTATTAGCTGGTTAGCTTAGCTTTGCACATAACTCATAACATGACATATGCAATCACTATAAAGCATGTCAGAAATGTCATAGTATGGTATGTCTTACAGATGTAATAACATCAGAATAGTAAGTCATAAAAAAGGAACGTTTTGTATTTTGGGGTAAATTAATAACTGATGTCAACCCATGTCAAGAAAATAATAAAAAGTGACAAAATAGTATGTCTAGTATAGCATGTCAACAAATGTCATAGCAGTTATAGCAAGGCATGTCACAGTATTTAGGTGATATGATATGTCAAAATAATCATAATGTATTATGTTTTAAACATAGTGTAGTATGTAAAAAATATTAAAGCATAGTACACAACAAAAAGTATTTTAGAAAGAAAGTTATGAAAATTCCCAAGATAACTTGTCAAAAAAGTACTAGTTTTGCATGTCAAAAGAAATCTGAAAACAATTCAAAGAACACAATCAACAGTTGTTGTACCTCTATTCTGGAGGCAGTAGCTATCTGTTCCTTGATCAGCAGCACGCTGGGAGGCAGAGCCCAGGAATCCAGCACCATAAGTGAATTTGGTAGCTGCTCAAGTTCAGAAGTGTAGGGAAGCAGCATCCTGCTACACCCACACACCGCTGTAAGTCCACAGCCCCAGGAGGTCCCAAGGCAGCGTTGTGGTAGAGGTGGGGCATGGTCTTTTATTACAAGGTCTTTTGCACAAAGTGTTTTTTTGCAAACTGACCCGGGAGGAGAGAGGCCTCCTGTACATGCCACTCGACGTTAAGACAAGCTGGAGCTCAGCAGGGTGACAACCTGAGCCACATTGCAACAGGAGGTGGTGAGGTATAGACCAAACAGCCACCCCATTACTGCAGCTGCCTTACACCCCACTGCTCTCGCACTTTCAAAGACATTGCATTCAGGCCAGCATAGAGGAATGCTAACATGTATGCATGTCTCTTAAGCTAGTCCGACTGATGGTGTCAGTTTACTCCGACATGTACATCTGAAAACAAACAATCCAAAAATGTCCGGGTTAAATCGCAAAGACACCCTAAACACAATCAGTGCATGTTTAATCAAAAATGAGTTTGTGCAAGGATTGAAGCATTTTTGGCATGTGTTTAAATATTTGAAATGTGATTATGATATTGAAAAGTGTACCAAAAACTCACTGGACAATTAAAACAAGGAGTTGTTCCTCAAGGCCTGAGTCCTTGTTCAAGAAATAGTTCAGATTTTCTAGCCTTAATTAAGACAACATTTAACTTCTTCTTAACTGTTATAACTGTGATAAATAGAAATCTGTTTTGTCAGGATGGCGGAGCAAAGTAATAGCAGCTAAAAAGTCCTTCGACGGGGTGATTAGTCCAGCATAGAAGTAAGCAGCCTATTATCTTAGCTCCTCGCGAAGATGGATGTCATGTGCATTAGTAGTTACGTTAAAATATCACTCTTAAATGTGTTCAATTCTGAAGAGAAGAGCTGAGAAAGCATTGTGTTTGTAGATCGTGTGCAGCCTATGTGTTTGTTGAGTTATATTTAACTGCAGACTTATGTAAAGCCTAAAATCAGTAGTAATATGGATGTGGAATATTCAATTAAATTCTTTGTCTTTTGATCTATAATACGCGTCTGCTTCCCTTTAGGATTTCTGAAATGCACTTCGGGCCATGCTGACCCTGATAAATCTCCAGCTAAAGACCTGCTTCCTCATTTCATGATCTTTAAGTAACTTTAAGTAACTTGAGATAAAATAATGTTCTCTCTCGGGAAATTAAACAGCAAGAGGTACCTGAGCTTGAACCCTGCTAAATGACTCTTGCTAGCTAGTGATTACAAAACACTTGTCACGCCTCTGTTATTCCACATAATCAGATTGAAAGGGAATCCCACGACAAAGTGGATGGTGGATACCAACGTCCCGCATTAAATGAAACCCACGTCCCTCTGAAGTGGTTTGCATTTGTGTGACCTGGGTATGATTTCCTTGGAGACAGCTTTATTTGACTTTAGCTTGCTAGTGGGAGGCTGGGAGAGGTAGAGGTTGGCTTTGTATTCTCAAATTCAATTGTCCACGATACAGTCAAAGAGCATGAGCTTCCTGTGGTTTACAGCAATAAACCGAAACTCGGGTTACATCCCAAGCGCAATGGAGTGAAAATGGTCAGGAAAAACCCAAACTGTAATGAGGGCAAGGCCTCAAGCTATGAGACCCCGCAAGACCTAGACGAAATACTAAAGAGTTCTTCCTCTGACCTCTGTCAAGAAACTCAGCTAGGCTGAGGTCTGGCCTTGTGGAAAAAACTGCTTCTCAGAAGAAACAGCGAATCTTGCAAGGCCTTCTAAAGCCCCTCGTCTCTTCAAAGTCAGTGAAATTGGGGTCTTCAGACTTCGTGGTTTACAACAAATTCTCTGGTCCAACCCCAAAATTGAGATCAGCTCTGCAAAGAAAAATAAGCACTGCAATTACAACACAGGGGCCTGATTATTTATACAAAATAATGAATTTGTTTCTATACATGCCAATCATCTCACCCAAAAGGGAGTTTATTAATGTGGATTTCTTTTCTTTACTCTGAGCAAAATACTGCATTTGGTGCTTGACTGGAGTTCACGCAAATGTTTGAGGCATGTGGAAAGCTTACACCCATGCCATGTTGATACAAAGTGATTAGTTTATTATAGAAGCCGATGGCCTGAGTACATGGATATTTGCTTCCATGTTGTAGCGGTAGCATGAGTGAGATCTGGATGAGGCATCCTGACACCCTGAATGACGACGACAGGGCGTCGGAATCCGGAAAGGAGATTCAGCGTTTGGCCACATGGGACAGGTGCACCACAAACAAGGGGACTTATGGGTAGTGGGATGATGAGTGAGGTTACTCCTCCCGTTTTCTTTCTACAGCAGTGCCCCTTGCTCCCGTTTTTCGGCCTAAGCGATTGTTGCCGCAGTAACCTGAGGCCAAAAAGATAACAACCCCTACTGTGAAGGGAGTTTTCTCTGGTCGGTGTCTCCTGCTCTCTTTAGGCCTGTCCACAGGGCGCACAGTTTTTGAAAATAACAAGCGGGTTACAAAACAATGATTTGGGTTTAAATCAGATTGACAGAGCATCAACTATGAGGAAACTCAATTACAGCTCTATTACTGGCTGAATTGACTTACATGGATCCGAGGCCAGAAGTTCACACCCAACAAGGATGGAGGTTTCCTGCTTACCCGGGGACTGTTCTTATTAAGTTATGGGAGTCTGGAGTGATTGATGGGTGCACATACAGGCCCGCTTCTAAGCATGTGGGTAAAGCCGATGTGTTGACAGAATCCATCCTCGTACTTGATAGCCCCCCCCCCCAAAAGATATTTTTACGCTCTTGATTTTAAACAATTACCATTCAGCTATTCTCCTTAATGTGGTGAAATATTAAGGTATCAGCTGAAATATGGTGTCATATAAAATAATGCAATGCCCACTCAAGAAGGTTCAAGGATTCTCATTGTGAGCCAATAGGAGGAGGGGGAGGTTGACTGACTTCTAGGTAACCCAAAAGGCCTACAGCAGGTCAAACAGCTCAAAACAGATCAGGGTCCTGAAATGGGATGCTCCCTTGCCTGTTGAAATGTCAAAGGGTCTAAATGTAAACGGGTGCAACAATGTAAACACGTGGTTCCAAAATAATCAAAGTGTTTCCACCTGCATTGACAGAGCCATCAGTTCTGGGCATGCCGGTCATTACCTCACAGCCTTCTGGTGCTCAGAGGGTAACCTAAGAGAGGCCAGAGATCGACTTTGGCTGACTTAGGGAGAAGGAAAGAGTGGGAGCAAAGGAGCATTTTCCTCTACCTCACTTCGGAACGTAAACAGCGAGACAGTCTGCAGACCTACAGGTCCCTGCACGGCCGTCTTTACGAAAGGGAAGGTTGTGAGGGTGAGTAAGGAAAAAAGGGTACGATCGCGTTTGCAAAGGTTCCAGTTGAGGCCCCACAGAACTCCAAGGAGGCCGGCTGCAACAGAGTACCAGACCGATCACAAACTCATTATCACTCAAGACCTTATGGGGAACATATTAGTTCCTCACCACAATACAGTTTAGGTGGTTGTGGTAGAGGATGATCTTTCCAATTCTCCTCTCACTCTCTCCTCCGATCCCATAAGTCAGCATGGCGAAACAATTACCCGATTGCAAATCGCCAGCGAGCACGACAAAGTGAGTGACGTCTTGGAACCTGACACCTCATGAAACGATGGCCGACGTCTCGTAACGTTTTTACACGTGACAGCATGACTGCTCCTCCGGGGGGCTCATCTGAGCTTTAAGCCATACGGCCCACCGCTGCGACCAGCGGAGGAGGAGCAGGCAGACGAGACTGTGTAAATGAGAGCCAGATCCGCTCTGTTAGCTTAGGGCCTGTGTGCTCAGACGCAGACAGGAGAGCGGTCCATCAAGCTGCCCCCGCTGAGCTGCTCACAGGCTTCTGAGGCAACAAGGTGGGGCAGGACAAGTTCGGCATGTTAGTAAGTCAGGATGTGCAAAGGACCTTTTCCATCTTCCTCTGTTTTTTTTTTTTATTGTTGTTGCTGCTGTGTATGACATAGTGATGTGTCGTTCGTGAACGATTCGTTCATTTTGAACAAATCCTTACAAAGACTCAAGAGTAACGAGTCCTCTCAAAAAAAGATTCATTCATTTTCTTGTGGCCACGCATCGGGACTTGCAAAGGCTCAGCCAAGGAAACAGAAATGATTTGTTGAATGCAGGTCACGTGGAAAATGATCCTTCTGCCAACCAAGTGGTACCAGTGCTGAGCCTATGCAGGTCACGTGAAAATTGAACGATGAACGATGAATGAATCATTGATCTACTCGCTACCAGTGCTGAGCCTATGCAGGTCAAGTGAAAAATGAACGATGAACAATGAACGAATCATTGACCCGAAGACTCGGTTGGCAGATGAACAAAACATTGACCCGAAGACACGGTCGGGAGGTGAACGATTGATCATCTTTAGATCATTTTTTACATGACCTGCATAGGCTCAGCACTGGTAGAGAAAACAGAAATGAGTTGTTCATTTTGACTGGGTCTTCGGATACGGATCTTAGGATCATTTTTATAATGATAATTGAATGCTAGTGTGAAAATAAATGATCACTTCAAATCATCCATTCCTGCATTATTTTAATGCAGGAATTTATCTTACCAGCCCCCCCCTCCCCCGAAATGAACGAATGACTCGAAAAAAGATTCGTTCATTTTACTGAACGAGATTCAAAGAACCGAGTCGGTAAAATGCTCCGAACTTCCCATCACTAGTATGATACCAGAGACACTTCTACTTTTGACCCACAGCCAGTGATGGTGGTGTATGTGAGTGAAGGACATTGGTCTCCTCATTAGGTTGTTTAAAGCAGGGGTCCCGAAACGTTTTTGCCTCACGGACCGGTTTCATGTTAGACAATATTTTGCAGACCACTCTTGAAGGTGTGGCGGATGAACACAACGAAATAACCAGACCAGTGGGTTTACAGGGGGGGGAATAGTTGCTAAAAAAGAACGTTTGGGAAATTTTTCAAGAGGGACAATACAACAATTTCAAAATAACATTTTTCTGGAAAAAGCCAGATTAAAAAAAAAGTTATTCTTTGGCCGTATGAATGTAAATATGAGCCTGTCCAGATTTAAATATTTTAAGAGCTATTAGACACTGCTCCACAGTGTTGTAGAGCACATTTTCCGTCACAATATCTTATTGAAAATATGACTGAGCCATCTCTATTACTTGGTTGAGCTAAAAATGATTTTTAGCAGAAATGATTAAATTGCAAAAAAGTCATCAAGTTACTACTCTTCCAGTTACTTCTGAGACAACTAGCCTAACCCAAACTGTCAGATTAACTTCTAAAAAGGAGGCAAGTTAAATGTTAAACCCAGACATCGTAACCATCAAGTATCTTTAATTACTTTTGCCTCATTGATTTTGAACTATGATGAATTGTTTCAATGATTAACCAAACAAGCATATCCAGCTTCTCAAATGTGAGGACTTCTGTTGTGGTTTCTAAATAATATGTTGTAGTTTGGGACGGTCACTGTGGGGAAAACTCGCAATGGCAATTCTCTTTTCCCTTTTCTTTTGAAGGAAAAAAAGTCAATGACCAAAGAATAATTTAGTTGCTTCCCAATTTAGAATTAAAATGCACACTAAGGGGTGCATTTACAGTGTACTAAAACAGAAGCATTGTTCAAACACTACATACGCTGCCCTACTTATGATGGGAATCGACAACGTTGTTCATTATTTCCAGAAAATATAGAATCTGTCAGCTAAGGGAAGCTGATGTTTTTCCAGCGCAAGCATGAGGAAACAGCAGTTCTACAGACCAGCACATGTTTGACCACATGAAGGCATTATTACACAGTATGCCTCCGTTGTTGTTTGACTGAGACATATTTCCAGGTTGCAGGAGGAGATGAGGGATACGCTAAAAGGGAAGACCCCCTCGGTCTCGCTGCCAGCTCCGACCCTTTCATAAGTAGGCCAGGAATTATGCACATCCCAGTTAAAAGCACTGGTAGAGTGAGTTATGGCCGTGGTGGTGTTTCACGAGTAGTCTGCCAACAAGATGATTTAGAAAGATCGCACGTCTGAAGGTTCCTGGGACACTGTTTGAAAACGTCTTTATTCTGACCGAGGAATGCGAAAGGGCGCAAAGTGAAAAACCCATCACCTAACAGAGACATTTCCACCATGGCAACCATGGCACGGCCGAGTTATTGGTCATCTCTGCTGAAAGCTGGGACATTCGAGCGGATTCTTCAGCATCGTACCACCTGCCTCTACAGATGTTGCATGAACACAAACAGTCACTTGAATTTGCTTAAAAAACCATTGTTTAATACATACGGTGTTTTGTTCGTAGTGAAATATGTTTACATTCAGCTTTACAATGCATACAGGAATTCTCTAATTCAAATCCCTGAAATACACACAATTTACAAGGGCATGTTTCCACATATTTCTAAAGATAGAAAAGAGAGAGCTATATCCGTTAAATAAGTAAAACCTACTTCCTTTTTGCGCATGTAAACAATTAAATTCAGTTATATTATCAGCTAAATATAAGTTAACTTGTTAAAAGTAAATGGCCTCTGAAGGCCATTCACTCGACAAACAAACACAAATAAATGGCACGCAGAGTTTCCCATGCAATTAAGAAGAGATTTAAAAAATAATTCAATTTGTGATTACACATGCTTGAACCCATGTCATTTTCACCATCCCTGTTACAAGATCAAACTCTCCAAATACATTTCCCAGAACACACCCCAGCACTCGAATATTACAAACACGGTCAGTGGGCGGGACGGGGGTCATACATTTAGAACTGCTGCTTGGATACAAATACAGAGATAGAGAGTGCTGTGAAATCCATCAGCGATGTGGAGCACACTGCGCCTTCTTTCATTTTCCAAATTCTGTGGGAACACACTTATGACTCTCCGGATCTTTATGAAAAACTAACATAATAGTGCCAGTGTTATTACTGATATTATCTGTCTGAGAGAGGGAGTGCCAGTGTGTCACACTCCATTAAAGCAACTTGTTACTACAAAGGCGTACAGTTTTAAGAGGTTCCCTCTTCTTCAGCACCCAGTGGAAAGTGTGCTTGTGCCAATCTCTTTGATTTATGCACTCTTCAAAAACACACCAAAAAGTTTTAAGTCCAAGTCAATAAAAGTAGTCAAACGTCATTCCAGACAGTTGGTAACTCTATTACGCACGGAGGAAATGAGGCAGTTGTATGGACAACAGAGACGCATGATCCAAGCCTTTGACTGAAAGTGGTGAGATGGAATACTAGACAGCTTGACTTGATAAGCTTCCCCGTAAGCAGCATAATGTCCATAGAGTCTTGGGGGCGGGGAAGGGGGGGTGTCAAGCACGAGAAAGACTTGAGAAAAGTGGCCCTGCATAGAAACAGATGTGCTCACTAAGGCAAGGTGCTTCGAGGACGATAACCATGCTGGAGACGAGAGGGAAACCCTCAGTCAAAACGTCCCCATTCTCATCCTCGCACTTCAGACACTAAGCCTTGGTTTGGACACCCTTCATGTGTGAATGACATGGGAAGGCTTCCAATTTTGACCAAGGGACCCAAAACTGAAAAAAATACTTAGACTGAGACTTAATACTCAAAACAAAACAGAGGAGAGGGAACCTCACTCAAATTCCATTTAGATGAAGGCGGAGCTGCCTTCACAGTTAAGCGCAGGGTTGTTCCAGCGTGTGCAAAAAGGTAGCGTCTGTGTGAACATAAGTAGTGTGTGTGTGTGTGTGTGTGTGTGTGTGTGTGTGTGTGTGTGTGTGTGTGTGGTGGGTCAACTCTCCACTGCTTACTTGTTTGAGATCAGTTAAGGACAGCACACAGTGGGAGGGGGTTTGCATGTGTATGCTTGTGTGGCACTGCGTGTGGTATTCCAACGTATGCTTTGAACATGTGTGTGTGTGTGTGTGTGCGTGTGTAAACGTATCGGTGCATGTTGTCTAAACCTAGACTAGGGAGCAGTAGCCTCCGCAGCTTCCGCCCCCCGCGTCCTCGTCAGTGAGCTGGACCCCTCGGCCGTGGCTCTCACTCTGCCAGAGGCCGGGCGTCTGGATGATCTTCTCCACTAGCTCCTCGAACGCACACTGAACACCGTCCCTGGTCTTTGCACTCGCCTCTGGGAGGACGGGGTGTAGAGGGGAGGGAGGGGACAAAAAAGGAGAAAGAAGCGGAGTGAAGGGGATAGAGTGGAAAAACAACAGTGAAATAAGATACATATTCACTGTCTGCATCTTGATGTCATCATCTGCCTGGGCTTCCAGAGCGGAGGGGTGGAAAATGTCTCAACAATAACTGTCAGCCCCCGACGCTAATAGCGAACCCCCGGAGGTTATAAAGGGATATAGTCAACACCTGCTGCACGATGTGACGATACCCAGGAACATTATGACAGCAATAACCACAGCGTAAGGACATTCATCTTATTAAACAAAGCCAAATAAGAGTTAGTTTATTGTGAAATGACTTTGAAAGCTCCGAGTGAAGCCATTTCCACAAACATTTTGTAGTAACCTTTTCCAGTGCATGAAGATTAAAACTTCTTGTTTAGACTTGAAGTGCAAGTCACAACAACTCTTAAAAGCACTCCCTTAATAAAAATGACCAGGAAAAGTGACATGCGCAGTCCATTTTAATAATAGAACTACAGAGGCATTCCTCAAAAAGTAGGATTGTTGTTTCGAAGGACACCCCCCGCCCCCCCCACGTGACAGCGAGTCTTTGCAGGGCAGGGAATCCTTCCAACTTACCTATAAAAAGCGTGGAATGTTTTCTCGCAAACTTTAATCCTTCAGCCCTGTCTAGCTGGTGGTTCTCCTGAAACAAAAGGGAGGTAATGGCTTATTTGAGGTCTGCCGGGCAGAGCTGTCAGCTACTGTACTCGTTGCAGGGCAGAGAGGGAAAGGGATTTGCAGAGACAAAGAACAGGGCACAATAAATTCATAATGCCGTACTTAGTGGCCATTTTTATCCCCACTGACGGACTCTGGTATCCTGGTGATGGACCGGTTGCCAGAAAGTGGGTCTGCCCCGGTTATTTAGTTCTGTAATTTGTCAAAAGGCCCATAGCCAACTTGACTTATTCTGGGAGATCTCTTTTTACATTTGTGTGGAATATGCCTCTATGAAGCAACTGTATATTAATGTTCTTCGCGTATCTTAGACAGATCCTTTTGGTCACCGTAGTTCAAGTAAAGGCAAACGGTGCAAATTAAATGAAAAATCCAAATGTCCGACAACCTTGTCAACCTTAGTGGGAACACACACACACACACACACACACACACACACACACACACACACACACACACACACACACACACACACACACACACACACACACACACACACACACACACACACTCACACTCACCTTATCAATTTTATTTCCCACAAGCATTTTGACGAGGTCATTCCGTGTACAGTATGTTTCGAGCTCGTTCAGCCAGTTGTCAAGCTTGGCAAAGGTTTCCCGACGCGTGACATCATACACTGTGGCAAACCAGAGGGACAGACGAGCTCGGAACAAAGGCAAATACTTACACACGCCGCACATTTCATAGAGAAGTGCCACTTAATGCATCTCACACACGCACACACACACACGTTATGTCAGCGTAATCATGGTACAATCTTGAATAATTGCAAGATTTGCATTTCCACGTACATAAAATAGAAAAGTGTTTGTGAGATCAACTTGAACCTCTGAGAAGCGATTCAGTCCAACAGGCCTTGAAATTGAAAAATGTAAATGTTGTAGCTCCACAACTAATAATCAGTATTGAGTATTACACCAATTACTCCATGGATTAATTTAGTAGGTTAGAAAATATTTTATTTTAATTAATTAATTAATTTGCATGCATAAATATTATCTATCTAAGCCCAATTTGAGCCCAATTACATCTATGTTCTAAATATAAAACATTTCCTGAAATGCAAACAAATTTAAAACTTAAAAATATATATATAAATATATATGTATATATATTTCTAATTATACTACTTACTATTAGAAAGTAACATGTCTCATGGGCTTGAAACCGTCCTCTACAAACGCATTACAGATGGTTGATTAAAGTATCACACGGGATGTTCTGATAATCCCAGTGATGCAGCAAGGCGCCTCGTGTTTCTGTACATCATTAGAGCACAAACCCTCGCCTGCAGAGGAAGTCTGTTAAGAGGTTTAACTTAGTTCCTGTGTGTGTGTTCGTTCAAAGACATTGTGTATATGAGTCCATATGAGGAGTCGGACTGCAACTGCATAAACTGACTTCCAGAGAAAGAGGCAAGAGGGTGTGTGGGTGTGTGTCACAGGATGAAAAACCATTGTTTCGTTTTTTACAAGCAGGGGTCTGACTCCAAATTGAGTCACAAACACACACACACGCGCAAGCATACACGTGTCTGATGGCGGTAACAGCTCGGCTTACCCAGGATGACCCCCTGGGCCCCGCGGTAGTAACTAGGTGTCAGGGTTCGGAAGCGCTCCTGCCCGGCTGTGTCCTGCAAAACACGAGCAGCTCAGCCCCACGAGACACACTGCGCAGGGAAAGGCTCAAACACAAGTGATGGACATCACAACAAGTACGGCTCCTCTCGTGCCCCGCGGGCAGCATAGAGGCGACAAACGCTGTTACGCCGGCGCCATCTTCTGGCAATTTGTGGGAGCAGACCAATTGGGAGTCGTGGAGCTCAGGTTGGCGGGACGAGGGTGACAGGCTCCATGAACGGAGTTCGCCACTTACCCAGATAGCCAGCTTGGCCTTGTTTCCGTCCACGGTGATGGTCTTCACTTTGAAGTCGACCCCTAGACAATGAGAAGCAGATCAATCCCTCATGCTGTCATGGTGACCTCATCCTGCTACAAATTTGGCCAATTACTGCTGAGAATATTATATCACTGCAATAGACTGTAATTACCAATGATGAACTGTCATATGTATACCACACACTAGATTGTTGTATTTCGGCCAACCCCAGCCTTTCAGACTGGCATACCACGTCCTTTAAATGATGGTGTGACTGTGTATTCATATCCACCGCAAAAGGGACGGTGTGAGCTTTAATGTCAGAAATCTGAAACTAATACAGGTCAAAAAAAAGAAAAATAATGGACCACCTGTGAAATGGCTCAGAGAGCCATGACTCACCCATAAAAACTCCTCCAGGTCCCAAAGGTACAGACATTTACGTGAAAATGATAATGTTGTCCCCCATCCCCTTCACAGTAAATCTCTCCTATTGCATTGGTGCACTGTCTCGGGGTGCAGAGCGTGCGGTGTCTCGATGCCATAACTGCCCTGAGTTTTAGCATCCACTGACAGATTTACCAGGCTTGTGTTGGTCTTGTTTTTACATTTGGGACTAGGGAGGGAGAGTTCAAGAGTGCGCCGAAACAGAGGGGGAGAAAAGAGGCATGAAGACAGGCCCAGGATATATGACATGCTGTAAGGCATCGGTTTGTGATCACAGCACAAGAAGATGCCTCCGCTGATGGTAGTCAAAGATGGGCCGATCTCTGCACCAGAACACACCTACATTGTGAATACACTGTGTGCTAATGGGACAACGCACTGAGGAGGCTTCCACCACAGTAAGAGATGCTAAAGGTGCTTTAGGTGGCACTGACTAAAATACATTAATTTAGATCGAGTGATCTCTGATTAAATAAGATTAAGTCTGACTCAGAGAACTTGAGTCAATGAGGGAGGCTAGAGTCCAAAAAAGACATCTGTGTGGCAAAGATTCCCAGCCGGGAAAGTAGAAAGAAAAAAAAAA
This sequence comes from Gasterosteus aculeatus, assembly GCF_964276395.1. Taxonomy (NCBI): domain Eukaryota; kingdom Metazoa; phylum Chordata; class Actinopteri; order Perciformes; family Gasterosteidae; genus Gasterosteus; species Gasterosteus aculeatus. The sequence goes on from NC_135708.1 coordinate 8,632,363, forward strand.
AAATCCAGAAATCCAGAAAAGAGTGTTTCAACTTTTAGTGGTATCTGTGGTTTTAGTGGCTTAAACAGACAGCACTGTGAGCTAAAAAATAATCCCCTAACTAGGAAACTTCAACATTCCAATTCATCAGTAAGAGTGGCAATCTGGAGTTGTTTAATGAATGGGTACCTTAAATGCTTTAAAAAAGGTGGCTAAAGCAGGTGTGTCCTCATAGCTGAATTTACAGTTGCACCAGAAATTTGCAAAAGCCTCCACATAATTACTAAATCACGTACCACTAAGTTCAAAATGTCCCGGGAGAAGAAGAATAGACTCCTGCTGCAGGAATGTTTTCCAAACACCTCGTAGACTTAAATAAATCAAACCACTCTGTGGCTCTGTGGCTGTGTGTACCATGTGGTACTATGGTAGCATACTTCCAGCTCGCCAAGTGCTCACACCTTCTTACTGCTGACAGCCCACATTAGGGAACTTGGCCAGCTTGATTTTGATCCCAGTACATAAAAGAAAAACAATTCAGATATTTAATTATTTGCATAATTATTTAATTGAATTCTTTGTTCAGTAAGATGTGAAGTATCTGCCAGCAGCCTCAGCATGGCTGACTACATGAACAATGTCCTATGCTATATTTAATCTTTTATTGGTTTACACTCCCTGGTTACATTGCTTGGAACAATATTTGCAATCTAGTTATACCCAAGCCACATATTGTGCCTTTATAGAGCTTGTAATAACCAGTTATTTGTTTTTCTTTTGTAAAAGGTGTGAATTTAACTGCATATTGTTATTGAGGTCATATTTAGTGATGTGTTGTTGTATATGGATATGTATAAAATACAATCTAGCTGAACATTCCTGTAGGAGCCAATTGTCAATTGTTGGTGCCATTCTTTTGTCGTTTACGATAATTGAGTTACATGGTGTTGGGGATGGTAATGGGGATGAATGTTTGTCCGAAGTTTAGTGTGGGAAAAGGGAGGAGAGGGGGTGAGAGGCATTTTTTATTCACCGCTAAAATTGCGCTACATTACGTTATACTTATGCTGATTACTATATTCATGGTATTGGCATCCTTAACTCTGGCGACCAAATCAGTCCTGCAGAGAAAGTATATTCAGCAGTCATGAATGTGTGCTATCCGTCACGTTATGTATTTGTTTTCCAAAAATAAACAACAAAGCGACTGTGTCATCATCGAAGGAAGTGCGTCCGCAGGATAACCCCCCCCCTCTCAGGCGGTCGGTGACTACTTAGAAAATCCAATTGTCACTAGAATCGTGTAAACTGCAACCTCATTAAAAAATATATATGATATGACGTGGGTAACAATATTTCTCAATGACCTAATGGAATAAATGTGAACAATTTTGTACGCCTTTTCATGAGTAACCAAAATGTGTTGCTTGTTTGTATACAACTCCCTGGGGTCTGAGTTTAGACCATTAAAGTGTGTCGCTCCTATTGACTCCACTGATAACGAGCACAAACCTCCCTTTTATTTGACTATTTAATAAACAGACTTCATGGTCACTCACCTATTGTTGCCGTTTGCTCTGGGTCAAATGTGTCATCTGTGAATCTCAAGAGGAGGCTGTCGGAAAGAGAACAATAATTTCTTTAGGACTCACTATGAATCACTAACAAACACAGCAGAAAGAATTCATCCCGTACTTCTACTCCACAGATTGAAGCTTTTGGTCTGTAAACAGGTTTCCATTTGTTTTGTTCACGTAACCAGTCTTATGGCACCCGCCACGTCCAATTCCGTATCTGTATCTCTTTCTATTGATGTCTTTGTCCTCATATTGCGTCATGCAAATATGATGAGATCATATTCGAGATGATATCACCGCTAGATTTCACTCAGAGGGACAGGGTTCACGTAACTATGACTAATCGAGTGCAAAGGCCTTAATCACTGTGCTGATGATGAGGATAAGTAGACTCCTTTCACTTGAACCGAGCATAATTCTCTTATTTTTCCTAAAGGATTATCAGGAGGGATGCAGCCGATGAGCTCGGCTCAGAGACTGCCAAGTTAGAAATGTGTTCTGCGTGGGCTGGTTGATCAGGTAAAACAAAGCTTGTGTATTCCTCGCCAAGCAGACGTTTCCCTGGAGATTTAAGGGCTACAACCAAATAGAAGGAAACAGATGAAATATATGTGCTATTTAAACCTTTGCCTGGCCGGTGTACCTGCTTGACAATAGCTAAAGGCCCAGGATAATTTAAATGACATTTGAAACTATTCATAGTTTCATTTGTTTATTATATTAAGGAAAAGCCAATTTAAAGGTAATTCTGGAAAGCATGCTCTTGGCCCCAATTATGTACTAGCAGCTGTTTTCTGGAAGTATAAGCAGACGCAGGTCAATGTTATGGTGTTTCTCATCTGTGCTCAATACAGAGCTGAAAGTAAACTAGCTCTTATTGAAGAGGATGTTTCTACCCTTAAACCAAAATAGGCACAGACCCAAGAGGTTACAATACAAGGATAATACCCCAAAAGCTGAATAGAGGAAGCAAACATTTGAGGTGTCCAACAACCGTGTGGGCTAAAACGAAGAGTGTATATGCATACATTACATGATGGTGAAGACCCGAATCCTGTGATTACTACACAATGCAATACAAGCATTAGTGTAACAGCCGGAGGCTTTGTTCTCACTCTGAGGTGGAAGATCATCTTTGGCCAGACGGTTTTACTTGTAATGAAGCTTTCCCCAGAGCTGCGTGCAACTCATTACCTCCATGCCGTGATAAGACAATGGAAGGCAAGCTGTGCTCAATAACACAGTGTGCAATGTGATGGTTGATGGCTCAGGCTGCCTGTCTGCATTCTTTCACGCAGTCCAGACCACAGTCTTGGAGACCAGCAAACACGAATACGCACCATTTTGGCATACTACACAATACAAAAGTGCCAGAATCATATTGGTAAAAAGAAGAGCAGTCTGCTTCGGATATTATAGTCACGGCATAATCATAGTCACTAAAACATGACTAGAATCACAGTAAACTATTTCGACATTCGCCTGTTGAACCAGCTCATCCTTGAGAAGCTACAATGCAGTAAGATCAGATCCAGCCATCACTATAACACACAGTGTGTCCACATAGTGTGTTTCTTCTAACATAATGTAGGCTTATATAACTGTCCTCACCCATGGCCGCGTAGCCACGACACAGGCTGGAAGGAGTGACGTCAGATCGCAACATCTTCAGACGTGAACAAAGATGATGTCACACACTGGAGGCTAGCGAGGTTAGCCGGACAGCTAGCACACCACCAAGCCGTGTTATCTCAGAATATAACAGCTGGAGTGTTTATGTCAAAGAAAAGCAGTCGAGCTGTCTTCGTAATGTTAAAGTACGCATTATATTTTCACCTCACTATATATAACGTTGACTGCTAATCCAACAGTAGTTAGCTTACTAACGTTAGCGGGGTGCCACGACATTCATTTCTTGGAGATAATTATCTTATGTTACAGCTTACCTGGACTTTCCGACACCACTTTCTCCTATTATCAATATTTTCAGCGTCGTTAGTGTGTCGTCTTCCATGTTCCTTGAGCGGTGAGACGTGCTACTGTCGATGAACGGCTCCGGCAGCCTGTTTAAAGCGACGCTCGTACCTCTCGTTGGTGTTTACAGCTGGCAGCAGAGACAGCGCGCGCCTCGGTGAGAGGTCTCACTCTGATCTCATCCGGTACGACTTTTTGGCACTTCCGCTCGATAGAGCTACAACGTGCACGCATGTTCTCATTACACAACAAAGACCGCCGCATTGGGATTCATATCCATTTCAATAAACAATGTCTGCATCATAAACTTTTTAGTATAAAATTTACTCAAATGTGTGTGAGTTACTAAGAAATTAGACCAAATTGGTATCCGACATGTTTCTGCCAGTGTTGCAGTATCAGTAAAATGTCTATTGATTATTGACTTCATCATTATGTCACACGTTCCAATATTATTCGAACTACTAATATAAACTATTAATAAAAATTAGTTTGTCCATTATTTACTCTTATTAATCTTACTCCAGATTTGCATCTGAGATTTATCATAGAACATGTGTTATCTTATAGTGATAGACAGGGAGAACGACAGACAGTTTTTGTATTTTATTTAATAAATAACTCAAACCGTATTGGGAGAGAACAAAGTATTAAAACAAAAGGCACTTTGAAAGAAATGGTGTAACGGCTTGTGTGTTGTACTTCGAAAGCGCTTGGTAGGTGAAAGCGAGGTGATTCACGTGACGTCCGAACCAATACTCCTGTCTGAGTCTTACAATCTCAAAGAAACATAAAAAATGTCACTGACAAATTTGACTCACACGAACAAGTTCTACAGTTCACGGAACAAGTTAACGTAAAACATGTTTTTGGCGTACTTGACGATCATACAGGAAAGGACCTGAGAGGGTTACTGCAGTTAACAAGCCCGACAATATTCATCAGTTCTTTGTGTCATTAATATACAATTGCTCACACTTTCTGAATTTTAACAAGTATTATACAGTTCCTTTGTGATAGTACATCAATAATTTGAATGATGATAATTGATATTAATCTTCATCCTATGTATTTACTCTTAGAATAGATAACAGTTCATAATAAGAGTGCAATAAAATGTGTCTCCAAGCTGCAGATCAAAACTACATTTACAACCGCTGTATAGTATCCTCTGATTCAACGTAATCGTCCAGTCCAAGTTATAATGTGACATTATTCAATACTTCCTTTTGCAGTTGTTATGTTTTCAGTCACACACACACGCACACACACACACACACACACACACACACACACACACACACACACACACACAGACTCTCTCACACTGACTGGCCTTATGTGCTACTATGGCTGACAGCTACACATTAAAGCTAAATCCCGTCTGACCACAGGATGTCAGTGCACAGAGAGGGACGAGCACACAGAGAAGCTGAGAGGTTCTTGCACATACATCCTATATACATAGTGTCCACATGGTGTTGCTCAAAACTAAAATATAAATCCTGTGCCCATAACAGTCTTCCAGCAGGAAAAAGACACCTTCATGTTATTTTTCTTTTTCCAAATAAGCAAATTAAAATATATACTCATACTGTACATCCCGAATAGAACAAATGCATATAAATTGTTAGTGTTAGTAAAAACGCATGATGCAGTGGCCGCATGGTGTGTTATACTGGTGAAGCATAAGAGGACATTACATAAATTCGACCACAGCCCCCCCCCCCCTCCAAACTTGATAGTAGAGTTCATTAAAAATTATGATGTCATCATTTTCCTTCGTATTTGGGATTGACCACCGTTGTGACAGCACTTTTGTAGATGGGATTTTCACCCTGGAGAGGAGAAACAAAAGTAAGAAATCACGTTATTACTCAGGACTAAAAATGCCATGTTTTTGTTAGAGGTTTTCTGACGCATTTATCAAATCACACAGAAAAACCAATGCAGCAAACAAACCGAACATCCTTCAGTTACTGTACAAGTTAATCATTTGGATCACCCTTAGCACACAGCCATGCTTTTGTGATGGATTACAAAATATGGGGAGGTACCAGTTTTTCATCGTATTTAAAACATCATTTATACTCTTAATAACCTCACACTAAAGTTTTGTGATCTTTTAGCTGTATCGATTGTCCGAGCACACTCATGCACGTATGTTTTACAACTTTTGAGGCAACATTTCTCTTATTACCACCTATTTGTGTTCTGAAAAGAAACGAAAAGAAAAGGTATCGACCGAGTGAAATCAAGACACACGTAGACAGCCCATGCAGGAACGTGACGTGGAAAGGAGAGGAAATACAAACTTAATGGGCATCAGCTTTACGTCCATATTGTGGGTTCTGGAACTGATTGACAGGACTCTTGTATATTGGGTTTTCTTGCTACAGGTGAAGAATTAGGTCAGAATAAAGTTCAACAGGGAAAACACAGGAAAAAAAGGAACACAAAATGGCTGTATGAAAGAAGAGAAGAGTCCGGTGACAATTATGAAAAGAGGGAATGTTGGTGATAAATCCGGTGTACACTTTATAATTAAAGACCCCTTTTATAGGAAGCCGTCATTGAAACAATGACAGATAAAGCCCATCATTTCGCTTCCATTCCTGGGATGAATGTTGAGTTCACCTGGGCACCTTTCTGATATGACATTTCTCCCTCTTACTGCCCTAACCTCCTAATACCTCTCTAATAAAGGCTTACACAATAAAACAAACAATGGTCCAATGGAGGTCTGAAGTTGCCATTGGTTGAGATTGATCCTGAACCTCAGTACTCTTTCCCATGCTTGCTGTCGCAGCAGATCATCACTGACACACCGCCTTCTCAGATATGGACATATACTAAATCATAAGCTAATAAATAAATAAAAAAGGGAAAAACTCAGACAAAGGTAATGTTTTCTACGATGGTGATATTGTGCTTTAAGTAGTCATATGGAATTCAATATTGTGTCACTGACGTAGGCACTCGATTATTTAGAGAAAATTAAAACGCTAAGACAAAAGAATAGTAGCTTGGTAACAGATACAAACTATTAAATAATCACAAGTAGATGAATGTGATCCAGACCTGTCTACATATGACTGCTAATCCAGTCAGTGCCTCATTGTCTTGTCAGGACACCGAGGTTACGCAGTTTCACCAACAGTCTCTCATTTCTCAACGTGTAGCCCAAAGACGGCCATGGTAATAAGCGACACCTGACGTGCACATCAGGAACATCTGCATCCTCAAACCCAAAAAGGCAGTTGTGACACAATCCCACCACTAGGTGGCAGCCTTTCACTGCAGATGAAGTTGTGCAGAACTCCACTCTTCTGTCATTGATGTTGGCTGATGATACTACAGTTCAGAGGAAACAGGGCAGGGGGAGGAGACATAGCCACTCCCCGGAAAAAATCCAGCTATGCTCAGAGTGCATAACATTCAATCCAGCTATGCTCAGAGTGCATAACATTCCCAAAAAAGTCCTCTCAGTTCCTGACATTTTTCTTTTTTCTTGAGCGACATTCAAAAGCAACACATTCAGTCTATTTCCACAGCTGTGAGACTGAAGAGAAGGGGAGCTAGACATTTTGTTATGATATCACCGAGTCTGCAAATCTCATCTGCTGCTAGAAACCCAGGCAGAGCAGCCAAACAACACCTGTTTCCCACATTTAAGGTTGTCGAACTGCCAAAATGTAGACGTTGAGAGATGAGACATTGATCCAAACACTTACTGTGTCCCATTTGGCGTTCATCTTCTCCTTCTCAAACTTGGCAAACTCTCGTCTGTCGTGGATGATCATCAGTAGCTTCCAGATGAGCAGCAGGGCTAAGCCAATCAGGACGATGCCGGCGACCACGCCCGCCACAATGGGGATGATGTCAGGGCCGGCGGGGCAGTCTGAAACAGCGGGCGCAGCAGTGTTTGGGTGGTTCGAACCAACAAGACCATGGGAACAGCACGCCCTCACACGGCTCAAAGTGAACAAACAAATCTCCCTGTTTCTGCAACCCAACAGGCTTAGCTTAGCTTCCTCTGCAACGGAAGCTTTCTACACCTGTTAAACCTGGTCCTCTGCTTACCCAGCATGTCCACCACATGGACCTCCTTCTCCGTGTTATTGTTGACGGCGTAGGTGTAGTAGAACCAGCAGTCGTTGGCGTCCCTCTCCTTGCAGTGCATCACGGGGTAGGAGGCGTCGTTGGGCTGGGGCAGCTTGTCTCTGTCCTTCACCTTGATCAGGTTGAAGTAGCTGCAGTCCCGCTCACACGTGTCCTTCTTCTCGCCCGTGCCAAACGCCCGGCACTGGACGCACTCTCTGGTGGGAGTGGGATGTTGTCGTTACTAATGAGCACTGAGGTTGGCCGTTTAAGGCTTGCGCAAATTTGAAGCTTGTTTAAGATCGAGATTTAAAAAGGAGCAACTTTTTACCGTGATTTCTCAGCAGAGACGCAGAGACAATGATAACCTCAGGAAATGTAAGTCACTCTGAATCTGCATACAGTATATAAAGTCTCCGTCAAAGGCTTGAACACAACTTCTTATTGAATTGAAAGAGAAGGTGTGTCTAAACCTTTGACTGCTACTATATACAGATTTACAGTACATAGTACATTATGTGTGTAATTCTGTTTTGGCAGAATCGTTGCAATCAGCCGATACAGGGGTTTAAAGTTCCCTCATTGGAGCATTAACACCAAAACTATCTCTATGGCTACTTACGGTTTGAAGCAAGAAAGAAAATATGTCTTATATATATTTTTATGTGAATTGAACCTTAGAATCCTAATCCGTCTGAATATTTTGAAGGATCATTTAAAAATGTTCCCAATGCACTAAAACGCCACGAGTAGTGGGCCGCTGTAACCATTCCACTGTTGTAGACTAGCTAGAGTGTAGCATGAAGTAATAGATGAGGGACATCTTCTGGGACTCACTTGTGTTCGGTGCAGACTCCTGGACAGGTAGGACATGTCTCACAGGTGGGACCCTGGAATTTGGGGTCGGTGCACTTGCAAGTGCCGCATTCGCACTCTCCTCTGCCGTTACAGATCTGCTTGTTGCTCGCCAAGCACGTGCTATTGTCTAGAGAACAATCACAAGCGTTTCCGGTCCACATGGGGTCACAGACACACACTCTGCACTCACAGTGTCCGTGCCCTGAGGGGGAAAAAAGAGGGGGAAAACCGAAAAGAGTACATCAGCTTTAACAAGCCCCTTTCCTCCCTGTAAACATGTCCGAGTGAATACACACCTCCGCACAGCTTGTTCCCAGAGCGGTCACAGTTGAAGTTGTCACACTCGCAGTGCTGGCCGCTGTACCTCTCCTCGGGGTTGTCTCTCTTCTTGCACTCGCACGTGCCGCACACACAGTCCCCATTGTTGCTGCAGATGTCCGTGCCATTGTCCTTGCGGCAGGTCCTGTCCATGTCCTCCGTGGCCACGTCGTTGCTGCTGCATTCACACTGTCGGCCCACACGGCCTTCATTGCACCTGAAGCGAGGGACAGGCGTGTAAGACGCAGTTTTATGTTTAGTGGGACACAGGTGGTGCCATAAAGGCAATGCAAATTTTCACAGGCTTACTTGCAGGCTCCACACTCGTAGGTCCCGTTACCAAAGTGGCACAGTGGGCTGTTCTTGACGCCATCCTTGTTGCACTCACACTCACAGATGAAGTTGAGGATGATCTCCACCTCCTCTGTAAAACCTAGGGGCTTTATCTTGATGTGCTCGGGCTTGCCTAGTTTCGGACAGCCCTTAGACGTCACACTGATGCTAAACATGACCTAGAAAGGAAGCAGGAGAAGGAAACTCAGACTCAGACAGCTGAAGGCTGAGATTGGCACCCGTCTGTGAAAATCTATAAAACAAAAATCTAACGAAGAAAACAACAACAAACAAACCTCAAGTACAGAAAGCAGCTCTTTTGTAAATCTTTTGTTTGTTTTTGAACTATCGGATCTCATAATTTAGGCCTGCCAGAAATAGCTGTCTGATTAGATTAGATTTGATGAAAGGATAGCAGGCTAAAGGCTGAACTTCATTTCAAAATATAAGCGTATCATGATATCGTGTGTTTCTTGCTTAGCTTCACGTGAATAAATGTGCTTCTCAGTTAACGTTGAGTGCTACGGAAAACAGCAAAGACAGTTGCATTATTAGGGAATATGGAACATTTACAACTTTTATTATATTTATTGTTTTTTAACAATACTTGCATAGCCAATATAATGGCAAAATGAATAAATAGAAACAAAACACTGCCTGTTTTTATGTCTTATAAGATTTGGAGCTGTGTGCTCTGCTGCTTCTCAAAACAGAGACTTAAACAAGATATATATGTTTCAAGTTAACTTTTAGGGTTACAAATTGTATTTGGCCAGTATAAGTGTCTGCTTAGGGTATTTTCTAAATTCACCGTGACATTTTCACTCTTAATATCCTGAAAGCTGTCGCAGTGAAATGCAACAGAAAGCAGCACTTACCTCATCTCCGATGGAGATGTTGGAGCACCTCCTTCCACTTTCGCCCTCGCTAACCACCCCGTTCTTACAGCGGGACGTGTACGCTATGGTCACTCCCTCTGGAAGCTTGCTGTTCTCCAGAATAACCTCGGACGAGAGAGACTGCCAAAAGATGAACACCAATGCTGGAATGTTATCTTGGAGCTTTGTTTTGACAGTGACATGAAGGATGAGCTGACACTAAATGGGAATGCATTAGGAAAATACTACGGAGATAGTTTGGATATATTGAAGGGGGGTTGTGTGAGGCACATGTCCATAGTCAGTGTATTACTTATGATAAAACAGCATGGTTTTTGTCAGCGGTGTCTGGCGGCGTCGAGAGCATAGGTGTAGCAAAGTACAGGCGTGAAATACTAGATACAATATAGCGCACACATGAACTGATGATGATTCTTCTGTGTGTCTTGAATATGATATGCTGCTACTTTGTGTCGCCTCCATCCTGGTTCTCCAAACTGGGGGACTTCGGACTGCTGTCCATTCTAGGTAATACTCTGACTAAGGATAAGCACCTCCTACTAAGTGTAAGTGTACTTACATTGTAAGCGTCTATAATAAGGTTGATTACGTTGCTTGAGTTGGCTGACAGAGTGCCCACAGCAGACTTGGGTATCAGATTTTTCAGCTCCTGAGGAAAGTTTCAAATATCATTAAGGTACTGTTAATCCTCAATAAAAAACAATAAATCAAAAAGCCTTTTGCAGATTCAGGCTGCAATACGTGACTGCATCTATTTACATCCAGAATTGGTTAGACCAGAAATGTACTGGTTTGACCAGTTAATTCCAGATTTACATTTATACAACATCGATTTCAACCCTGAAATGATGGAATTGTGACGGCTTTGAAGAACTCTGGCCACATAATGAAAGAACTTTAATCAAACTCAGATGGAACCAGGGTGAGCTGGCTAGAGAGGCAAAAGCATGCGCATGGAAATAAGTAGCGCTTTTATGGGGAGGCTACCATAACTCGCAGCAGAGATATCAACCCGGGTGGACATTTTTTCTCTTCTATCCACATAGGACACAGAAGGAATGAGGACCAGTATGCTCCAAAAGGAAACGGCACACAAAGTGAACAAGATTACCATGTAGCGAAAGGCACAGCCAGAAAGAAGAACTCACTTGGTAAACCGGCTGGAACTCCTCCGTCACTGCAAAAATAGTCTGTATGTTGTTGTCGCTCAGCTTCTGAACCAGGTGAGCGATAGAAGGATAGTCCTTAAAAACAAGATGGAAGAGAAAAGTGAGATTTACACTCTAACAAGCGGTCGTGTAGGTGCGAGTAGGACAGACCACTCCAAACAGAACGTCTTACGTAGTAGTGACTCATGGTGTACGCGTTGTTCTCCAGGTGACATTTCCCGTCATTGGGCAGAACGATGCCGCCCAGCTTGCCGTCGCCGGCGAAGTGGAAGCCGGCGTCGGTGGAGAACACGAGCAGACGGGTTACATTCCTCCAACCAATGTGATCCTGAGAGATGAGAAAGTAAACACTCAAACTAAGAGGTTTCGGCAACAGCGATAAATCCCCTTTGTAAAGAGAAAATGAGCGGGTCATAATATGGAACACAAACTTCTGATTATCACTGCATCCAAAAAATCTCCTTGTAAATTCAGAGGGCTCATTAAAAAGCTTTTCACACGTCGCCATGTGAGCGCATTTATTGGCGTTGTATCCCTCTGAGCGAATGTAGTAATTGTGGGAAAATCACCTTTGAATTGAGAATGAGAATGATTATTTCCAACGCTATTACCAAGGGTTAAGGAAAAACGGCTATTATGTTTTTTCTTCTTCTTTTGCTTACCCCACACACAGCCACCTGCATGATGGCATCAAACCCCCCCTCGGGGGAGTCCAGGTTGCCGGAGATGTGCTGCTGGCCCACCAGGTTGTTGAACTTCTTGCCGTCGCTGGTCAACTTCAGGACGTTCTTGTAGCTGAACGGGCTGGTGCAGTTCTGGTCACCTGTGCACGGGTTCAGCAGCTTGGCAGGGGTGGTGCTGATGTACGGCATGACTGTCTTCTCCACAAAGGAACCGAAACCTGAGAAAGACAGTTGGATTTAGAAAGTCCTGTGGAACAACACGTGTCGACAAGTGACTCAGCTAAAGGCTCAACGGGATGCTTGGTTTGAGACCAATTTGGGTGACCTGGTTTAAAAGGTAATGAGTTCAGAGGACGTCTATGAGCTGTGTTTACTTTCTTTGGTTTGTTTGTGCAGGTCACTTAAAGGCCATTCAACCTTGGGTGGCATTAATACCCCCACCTGAAAACACAACACCGTAAATCTACTTCCAATCGCCTTAAAATACTGTGGATCCACTCAGACAAAGCCCTTCGTTATTTTGCCGACATTTACATTTTACAATTACAAGAATGCCGAATGTGCTGTTAGAAGTTCTTGTTTGCAATATGCACAATTCATCTTGAAGTATCAGCTATTGACTGTGAAATATAGTGCGTAACGGGGCTGCAAAAGGCCGTGGCACCACAGTCACACAACCTCAAAAGTTAGTGAGGGTCGCTGATCGATTTTACAACGATATTGGTAAAAATTGGTAAATAGAATTTTATGGAAGAAGACGTCTAATTCGGTTTTATAATAAAAAAATATGGTAAAAATTCTAACATTCGTTTTTTGTGAATTTCTTGACTCCAAGATCATGTTTTATTAGAATAGTTGATTTTGTTTTGGGCAACAATTAACGGTTATTATTTTTCAACACCAAAAAGCAGACCAATTAAATAAATCCTCACCAATCCTGAAGTCAGAAGTGATCTTTGACATCTCCAACATTAAACTGGTTCCCAGGTTCTTGACATTTTCCAGATCGTCTTTCATGGAGTAGGACAGGTCCATCAAGTAGTAAAGGTCGATGGGATAATCTTCTGCCCGCTTGAACGTCAAGTTGAAAGACTGGGGCTCACCTACATAAAGTTACTGTTATTAAAAAACCCTGAAAAACGTTTGAATCCAAAAAAGGAAGACAAGAATAGCTTCAGAAAAAGATGCTTCATTGAAACGTATCCTCACCAGATCGGAGGGTGAGGCTGAGTTTTTGGGGCTGGATCTGAGTGATCTCCTCTGGCTTCAGCTTCTCTGCTCCCTTTTTGCGATGGGTCACCTTTTTGTTCTTCAGGATCTTCTGTTTACCGTGTGGGTTCTCAATCATCTCATCATCACAGCCCCTTTTTATCAGAGAATGCATCTCGTCACAGCGGGTCGACACAGTCTCGCCCTGTTTCAGGAAGTTCTGGGAGCAGAAGCACAGGGAGAGTTCAGGGGAACATCCATTTAATCAGGAAATGTACTATGCAGTCCATGAAAGCTCTGGTTGTTTCCAAAAATCTTGTATCCATCAATGACTGCAGATCTATGGGCTCACATTGGTCTAGTTCTGAAAGGATATCAACTGTGGCATCAGTTTATCAGTTTAACTATCCATTGAGCGAAATACTTATATATAATAATCCTCATTTTTGATGTCCAACTTTTTGTTTTATTTTTTATTAAGGACCACTGTGCAGCATTTGAGGGATCTATTGGCAGGAATGGAATCTAATATATCTGGGTATAATCACCTGAAAATAAAAATAAAAAACAAGAATGTTTTTATTACCTCTGTTGGCATGAGAAGTTTATATCTAGATACAGAGCAGGTCATGTTAACGGAGCCAGCTGCCATATTTCTAAAGTAGCCCAGAATGGAAAAACCAAACACTGGCTCTAGATTTGTGTTTTCAGGTTTTCATGGTGGCCACCGCTCTCTTCTCTTGACTTGCAGACAAAGTTTCAGTTACATGTAATCTGCTAAACTCACAAAATCCAACCTGCTGGCCATTATAAATATGAGGAAATTTCTGATAAATCTCCCTTGTACGTGAATTTGATATCTATATGTTGCTGGTTTTGATTGACCACCTGTCCCAAAAATCCAGAGATATTCAATTTAGTTAATCATTAATCAAAGGAACATCGAATAATTTCCATGGAAATTTAAAATGTTTGAAAATGACATACTAGCCGGTGCATTTTCAGTTAGCTGAACATTTTCAACTTTTTGGCTAGTTGAAAAATAAATAGCTTCCAGGCTGTAAATCAGACAAAACCATGAACTGAGTAAGAATCATGTCTGGCTCAAAGAAACGGTGATGGCTGCAGTATTTTCTTATATAACATAGGCTGATATAGCAATAATCAATGACTTTACCAAATGATCCCAAGCGATCGTCCGCTGCAGCCTGACATCAGGCCCTAAGTGCCTAATGGCATTGTAACAGCATTGTAACATCATTTCTCAGCAGGCACTATAGCTGACAGCTTCGATTCACGTACCGGATCTTTACACCAGCCACATTTGGCCCCCGCCTGGATGCACTCCCCGCAATACTTTGCATTGGCGTTGATGCACTCGTTCCCCTCTGCATGGAAAACAAAGAGAGGAGGTGGCAGAGTCAGAGGGAGCGGGGTCATAGCACAGGCCCTGCAGAGTAAGCAGCCTGCTAAGCCCCCTTCCTAGCTTACACATCAGTTGGTCTGGAAAACTGTGTGGTTGCGGTAATTGGAGACATTTCGTCTTTTCCATCACACTCCTCAATGATGATCGCTTGTCAGGGACATCATTGGGTTAAAGGAGAGGTAGTCATCACTGTGAACTGTACATTTACCAACCACGCTGGCAGCAGCAGAGTGGTATCATCAGTGCAGGATGGAAGCCGATCTTACCTTTCTGAGCATCACCGCAACTAAGAGCTCCGAGCAATGTGGCAATCAAGAGCAGCTTCAGGTCCATCTGCAAACACACACGAGGAAAAGGAGTCTTCAAACGTGTCGTGGTCTCGTCAAAGAGCTGCCGTTGTTTTGATAAACAATTTGTTATTTGTGAGAATCTCGGCTGCTGTGCTTCCAGGCCAACTCGTAATTTCCTGGACAAAGAGGATCCAGAGCAGCGGGAGATGACGGACGTGTAAATGGTCATCGCGGATAATGAAGCATTGGGAAGTGGGGGCGCGGATGTTCTCGGTCGGTGGAAGGGTAACAGGCGGCTAATTAAATTCAGTCCACTTTCACATACAAACATGTCGGCCACAGTGTGCGTACAGACAGGGTTACATACTCGCCCCTGGACTGCTGCCTCCTTTTCCTAACAACCCCTTTCACTGTAAATCGAATCAGTTCCCTTGAGTCGCCCCCTTTCTGGTGGTGTATATTGATTCTTTTTCTGGGAGCGGGGCGCTTTGGTCAGCCATATCGATGCATCTTGTCCTCCTCTAATGAAAACGTATGACTCAGTGAGGATAAGTGAGATGAAGAACCTTTTCTCTGCACAAAATCAGCTGATTTGTGAGCAGCCCACAGCCACGCTAGCAGCTCTTAACAATGGCAGTGCTTAGAGCCAAATGCATTCAATGACAATGCCAACGTGCGCATGTTTAGCAGCTATAATATCATGTTCACCATCTTAGTATTAGCATGCTAATGCTATTTTCTAATTATCATTACCACAAATCACAACTGCAGCTAAATTAATGTATGTATCAATCCATCAAATATTTGGGAAGATATATGATGGACAGGTGGCGCTGTGTATGGTAGCTCCTGTCATTAGTGAATGAATGGATGTGAATGGTTAAATGACGACATGAAGTGTTAAAGTGCTTTGAGTGGTCGGAAGACTAGAAAAGCGCTATACAAGTACAGTCCATTTACCATATATCTCTTTGGACCAAAATGGCTGACCAACCAACGGATTATAAGTCAGTACGCCGTCTATGGTGGCGCTAGAGCAAAGGTACGGAATTCACAAAAGTTCTTAGGATTCATCCTCTGGGGACCATGAATGTCAGTAAATCATTTCGTTGTCCTAAAGGCCAATCGACCGACTGCTGGCATGCAGAAAGACTGCCAGAGGAGACTTCCTCAAGTTTGAGGTTACAGCCTTTTCAGATATCAATAGTCCTGAGCACAGAGCTGAGGTAATATTTACAGTCTGCAATGTGAAACCTCTTTCACACATGCACTAAAACCCAAGGCTTATCTTTGCGTGGCCCAGAGGAGCCGTAATCGAGACTGCACATGTCCAAATAACTTAGATCGGACATTAAACAGACCTTACGCTGAAGGTCTGACCGAATCAGGGTAGGTCATTGTCTCATGGACCTTTCTATCACGCGGCTAACGGGAAATTGAGGTAAACAAACATCTGAGGGCGAAAAGGAAGGGTCAACACATTATCAGACACATTTAAAGCAAAAAAGGAATGGCAAGAAACCCGGCTGTATATACGACCCGAACCGGAACCAGTTACAGCATGGCAAGGCCGCTGGTAATGCACCGATACCGATCTCAGATATTAGGCCAGGATATCGACTTAAAGTCCCATTTCGGTGGTGATAGGACCAATCTACTCAATCTAATTCTATGTTTCCATTCTATATAAAGTACATTATAGTGCAGCTTTGACCAATTTGTTTCTGCATTCCAAAGGTTTACACTCACATTTTAATTGTAGAAGATTTATTTTTCTTTTGTAAACTGTATCAGCCTCGGGACAGAAAAGGCCTCTACGGAGGGTCCCTTGTTCCTGCGTTACGTCTATTGAGTCTATTGAGAATGCATCTGAAAGGGATAAACCCTGTTGTGTACTTCATTCGTGAAAGGGAAACTCTAGACAAAGTCCCCAGTTCACCATTATTATAAGATTAAATAAGATTTAGTTTAGCCACCGACAGGCTTTGGGGATTCTCGCCACCTCTTATTGGCCGCTCTATTAGGCGACAGCTGGAAAGCCTCCTGCAGAGAGAAACACAATCAATGGCAGGGTGTTGTGTGGAGAGGCACCGGCAAGGGATCAGCATGGTCCAAATTGAATTAACATGTAGAATGTACAACCGACATCCCGCTCGACCAAAGATCACAAACAATCCTCTCAGTTACTTACATCTACCACACTGGATAGTGAAGCAAGAGGTTCAGATTAGAGCAATACAGCAACCTTACTTTTTTCTTTTTTGTTGCTGGCTGTGCATAGAGGCTATATTAAAAGACTGCATTCTCTTAGACTGTGGTCGAGGAAGCTCTGACGTTCAGTGTGAGCGGTGTTGAGTGATGCATTCCTGAGTGTGTGTGTGTGTGTGTGTGTGTGTCCGTTTATATAGACACAGAGGGGCAGACGGCCTGTCTACAGCCCCCCAGATTAGATCAACCGGCTTGCTGTGTGTGTGTGTGTGTGTGTGTGTGAGTAATTTTGTGTTTCCATGTGAGATAAATACCACATTTAACCTTTTTTCTGCCTCCAAGACTACACCATACTGAAGCCAATCGATCCATGTGCAGCCGTTTGTGATGTATGGGAACTGATTTCAGTGAAAGTTAAGGATGAAATGAAGGAACTGACGTTAACATTCCTCTTATAACAAAACCACACTCAGATATTTTCTTTTCTCTCCTGCCAGTGTTTTGACTTCAGCTCAGGACTTATTCAAATGCGAATAATATCCAAAAAAACGTAACCGTGTTGTCTCGACCTTGTGAAGCTTAGCAGCCGAAAGAGAGAATGTTCAGTGAAAAGAGGACAGTCAAGCTCAGATGTCAGACATTGTAAATTTCAATGTGGTTTAGGTTAACTTTTGTGTTTGAGAAGCAAAAAAAAGCAGAATAAAGATAGAAAAAGACATCATACATTGGTATCTATTTGCCAACCATACTACAGTTTTGATTTCTTTGAACTTTCTGTATTCCTGGTTTCCAGAGGATAGATCCCCACTTTGACTTTGGACAGCCTTTTCCTGTAGGACAACCAGAAGGTTGACAGTTTTGTTGTGAGCATTTCGCCGTCGCCGTGGTGCACAGATTAACATGCTGACATTAGCATTTAGGTCAAAGCAATGGGGTGTGCCTCGGTCCAGCATTACAAAGCCACTTCTGTTTCTGAGCTTTGAATGTATTCTTTGTGACCTTAATGTAACTCGAGACTTGAGCCTTTACATGAAACCACATTATTTGAATATAGTGTGGAGATCCAGGATAGTTTGCGCTAAAAAACTTAAACAAGCAGATTCAGCACGGAAGTAAAACCGGAAGTAAAAAAGTTTTACCATCCTACGAGATACTACTCGACCAATCAAGTCTTTGCATTGCAGGCAGGACGATATTGTCTCAATACTGCAGACAGACGAGAGAGGTAGCGCCAAATTACAAATAAAAAAAACGGTGGGAAGAAAAAGAAAGAAGGCGAAATTTGAGAAAAAGACGAGTGAGACGGAGAAAGCGAGAGAAAGGGACGGGTGAGACATATGAGGAACAAATTGCGCCCTCCAAAAGAGAAGGAGGACAGCGAAAGTAGAGCATTTGATCCACAATGGACGGAATGCTGATACAACTTAACCCTCTTTAATCACACTAAGTAGCCACATTATGACTTATGTTGCATTTTTAACCCATGTTCTTTTTACGTTTTACCCTGGGACACAGCCAGGTTTCAAACTGCCAACCTTGCGGTTCCCAGCGCTCCCTCTCTATGCGCCTCCGTCACACTCTTCACATTTTAGTTGAATACCCCTGCCCTACTTGCTTAGTTGAGAATCTATTGAGTAGCACTCCCTGGGAGCAGCCTTAAACTGAAGCTCCGGAAAGTTCCAGTTTGAACAAGCAAGATAACGCCAAGAAAACATTATCTTGTAACATTGAGTGACGCCATGCATCAAGTTTAATTAATGAGCTTTGACGAAGTGCACAGCTCTGAGGAGTCCCCCTGCATCAACAACTTGAATACTTTGGCAGTGGCACAGATGCGAATGGCTTATATTCAGAAGGGGAGGATAGTGACTATTAGTAAGAATTGGAATTGGAATTAGAATTGCCTGGTGCTCAGAAGCATTTGTCACTGGGGTAGTAGCATGGAAGTAAATTCCACACAGTTTCGTTATTCTCTCAGTTTATGCATCTCACAGGCTCACACGGCCACATTTTTACTCCTCAACGCCTGTCCGGATGTCCCCCACACCTGAGCTGTGACTAACGGCATCCCAGTGTTTTACAACCCTATCAGTTGGCAGGAGACGGTGATGCATCGCAGACACCACGGTGCACAACTAAAAAAGGGGGCCCGAGCTTCTTGTGCATTCCTAAGGGACTGCAGCGGCGCTACTGTCCCCCTGGGGAAAGGTGAGCTGTGAGACCCGAGGAAGGGATGCTGGTTTGGTACACAACCCGGCACCTTTCCCCAGTTCCCTCAAGAAGGGTGCGAAGAAACCAGCTTATTTGTACGGTGGCTCAGAAGTGCAAAACACAACGGCAAATAGGACAGCACAACAGCAAACAGGAAAACACAACGTTAAATAGGAAACACAACAACATTAACTTCTTACGGAAAGGGTAGGGCCTTATAGCAGATAGCAGAGGACGGACCCTTCTGGTTGGACAGAAGGACTGTCTGTCTTTTAACCCTCTTAATCCGAAGCCTTTCGCCGGCGACGGAAAGTGACATGGAGGATTAAAATTACCGTGACTCCTTAACTATTTGCACAATCGGCTTCTGAAAGCTGAGAAATGGCGCTTTCTAGATATTATGGCAATTAATAAATCAGTGGCGGGACTGAGAGCCTGTGATGAGGGGGGGGAGTGAGCGCAGCAGGAAGTCACGGAGAGATGGCGATGTTTTACGAGTGTCTTAAAAGTGTCCTACTAGTGTTTCACCATTGTTTTACCGGTGTTTTGTTGTTCAATTATATTTAGGTGTGCGGACGCTACGGCCGACACGGCTCGGGGACCGGAGTCCGATTCTTTGGCGTGAGGAGTTGGATATGTGGCGGGAGTGCGTGACAAGAGACCAAAATGTGTGACTGTCTCGCTCAGGCGTGAAACTTGAGAGCCCTGTATCATTTCCTGTTAGAAGACAGTCAGTCCGTCTGTCTGTCCAATCAGAAGGGTCCGTACTCTGTTATAAGGCCCTACCCTTTCCATAAGAAGTTAATTTCGTTGTGCTTTCCTATTCGCGTTGTGCTTTCCTATTTGCCGTTGTGTTTTGCACTTCAGAGCCGCCGTATATTTGACCCTAACAAAGCCGTGGCTATACAAAGTGATTGAAATTCCTTTAAATTAAGCTTTATTTGCGAGTGCTTAAAAGTTGCAGGCACCGCCATGAATCATGGGCGGCGGAGTCAGGAAGCTTGGCACGCCGACTGCGACAGTAAAGGAGCTGGCGCCCCAAAGGGACAGCGCTCTTTGTAGGAGAGCAACTGTTCTTCTACGGCTGTGAAAAGAAGGAATGGAAAAGAAGGAAAAACAGGAAAGGGCGGTGCGCCGCTCGGAGGGGGAGAGGGTTTGCTTCAAGTCCAAAGGAGAGGAACCCGCAGACCTGTCTCGCCTCAACTTTGGCCCTCCTTCATTTGGAGTGTCAGTCCGCCTGTTCTGGCCGAACACATCTGTCCAAACAAAGACATCTGTGTAGCTAAATCATCTTCAAGGATCTTGATCTAGTTATTATTTCATTAAACAATTGCAAGTTGAATTGATTTACTCCTCAGTCGGCATCCTATCCTCTCTCTTTCTCTGCCTCGTTTCCTTCCTTTTCTCCCTGTATCGGCCTCTCTCCTTCAACCCACCACACCACACAAGTGCCCCCCTCCCCTCTGCCAACTTCACGTACCATTCAAAACCAGCGCAGAGCATGGAAGGAGTCTGAAGCTCTGAGACGTACAAGCCACACGACAAAGCTGAATGAGAATACCAAACAGTGTCCGTCTGTGTCTCTGACCAACCCCCCTCCCCTTCAAACCCCACCTCCATCCGGAGGAAACCTCTCATAGCGGACAAAATCAATGAATCAGGCTGCCCTCCGAGACCATGACAGAGTGTCTGATCCTTTAAAGTGTTCCCACTCACCAACGCCTCTTTGCCAAAAGGGGCCTCCGTGTGCTAAATAATACTAATGAGGCTCATGTTGAGGTATTTGGGCTCTTCTTTGCCTCAAGGACATTGATATGGGCGGACATGATATATCCAAGTGTGCTTTTTCCGCATTAGAAAAAGCTGGAGAGAAGTACTCCAGGTGACCTGGGACCAAGGCACAGAAATGAGAAAACCCATCATCATAGTTTCCAACAATCCAGCTATTCAAAAATAGAAGGTTGATAGCTAATATTAAAACCACAATGTTGAACAGCTGGAGGGGGAAGTTTACATAACGTCTTATTCAATCAGCCACTCCTTTATGTTTCGACAAAAAGAAACATAGACGTGTGTTGAAGCGGAAGCTTCAAGTCATTTCGAGTATAAGCTCGATGAGGGTTACAAAAGTTTGTAAAAATAGCTAACCACAATATCAGCGCTTATGGGACGGTGTGGATATTCTATGTCGTATGTATGTTAGAACATGGTGTAACAGAAGCAAGTAGAAAGAGTCAAAGGCAAAAAAAATAACTTCAGTAATGTCTACGACAAGTTTGCGTATAAAGGAACCGTGGTGCAGAAGTACCACGGTGGAGAAAAGCAGAGCAAGCCGTTCGATAAAAGGTGGATCAGTGCATCAACCAAAAGGCGAGCGGGGACACATCCCCTCCACGGCACAATTACACAAAGCACTTTGTAGCCTACGGCGGCAAATCCCTGGAGGGTGTTTAATGTCTTTTGTGATCTGATTTTGAAAAGCTGCAGTTTAATTCTTAATTTGGTGGAACGTCAGTGTAGTGAGCGATCGCTCAATTATTATCTCAAACAATGCTGTAGCCGAGTGACAAGGTATTACAAGTTGTCTGGCTGTTTTTATTCTCAATCAAATATTTGAAAGCAGTTTCCAAAATGGTTCTGCAGGGGCCCTGTGATCCTCCACTCTGTAGTAGTTCTGCAGAACAATAGTGGCTGCAGCCTCACAAGGAGCTCAACAGACAGCGTGTTGCTGCGCTTTGAGATTCTGCTCACACAAAACAAGGAGCCACACACATTGGCTCCAAGCCTGCCAACATTCCCCTTGTATGTAGGAGGCTAAAGATACACCTCTGGATGGCGGGGAGAGGGGTGGATATACTGCCTTGAAAGGACATTCTGACTATTCCAGTCAGAAAACACATATAAAAAACACATATGTACAGAATCGGGGGGGGGGGGGGGGGGGTTCTCA
Source organism: Gasterosteus aculeatus (assembly GCF_964276395.1). Classification (NCBI taxonomy): domain Eukaryota; kingdom Metazoa; phylum Chordata; class Actinopteri; order Perciformes; family Gasterosteidae; genus Gasterosteus; species Gasterosteus aculeatus. The sequence continues at coordinate 8,654,548 of NC_135708.1, forward strand.
TGTCATTACAGCACGTCCTCCCACCGCAGTCGAGTAGAAACATTTGAGGCCAGAACCGTGACCTTTGTAGGAGAGGGGTGTGGTCCACAAATTCGCGGCCCCATCACCGTGTTGAAAATAGCTGTGCAGCGTTAACAAGTTATTTCGGACTCAGCCCGCCCTGCCTCTGCGACACTCCCAAAAGGTGGTGCTTTGAATCAACCGAATCACAAAAACTATTCTGCCCCGACCCATGGGAGAGGCGGTGGAACCAAGAACATAAATGGATACATAAATGTGAGCTTGTGTCGTGAGATGATGGCGGAGAAGCTTTTGCCAGATTCAATATTTTTGTTGAAAACCATCTGTTGGACTATTCTTGTCTATGAGCCCTCGTTTCAGGGGGTGCTCTCGGAGGGGGGTTGCCAGGCTCTGATAATGCAAACCAAAAGAGCTCCGGCTGTGGGAGTTGTACAGTAAGCCTCCCCAAACGCCCCCATCTCTGCTGAGTCGGCCCTTCCTTTGCTGAAACACAGGAAGCTGGGCTGGGATCGCACAGGAAGCCTGTACCGTGGTGCCTGGCAGACAGCCACATCTCCCTGTTGAAGCCATAAAGATGACATATTTTTGCTTTAAATTGGGAGGATAGGGGAGAGAGAGAGATGGGGGGCAGGCTGGATCGTTACAAACAGTTACGAAAATCCTGTGCCAAAACGGCAGCATTGTGTTTGTGGATCCGGCGTGTCTGCTAAGCCACCGCTGTGATCTAAGCTCTGTGGAAAGCTAAACAAGACTGGAAAGTGTTCCACACGCAATGCGAGCAACACCGCCAAAAGGGCCCTCTCTGTAAAAGTAATAAACAGCTGTCACAGATGTTGATCCTATGTTTGTACATTGGCGCAAAAACTCAGAGAAGTCATTTAGATACTCAGCAGTGGTCCGCGGGAGCAGGGTAAATATTTACAGCAGCGAGGTGATTCTTCAACAGCGGTGGGTGGGGTAGGAAGGGCCGGGGGGGGGGGGGACTAGGAGCGATAGCTCCTCTCCAGGGCTCATGGTCTCTACGGCTGGTGCAGGATGACACCAGGTCGTACATGCACATGTCCCTTTCATGTCACGCTAGTTTTGCTGGCAAAGTATTCGAAATGAGGAGGCCATGATCCAAAGTTAATGAAGGGATTATTTCACGGCGATCCACCTCTGTGTCTGTGGGAACTGTGAGCAAGTAGCAGCACAGAAGCGGTCCAACAGAAGCTGAGAAGTCATAAAGACAAAAAAAAGCTTTTTCCTCTACGGAGACAGATATGTCAGAGTTTTTCTTATCCTGGGTTTGAACCCCGCAGCGGGGCCGGGTGCGGAGACCTCTGGAGTCTCCCCGCTGAGGCCCTATATTACGCACAAAAACTGGCACCTTAATAGCCCTCAGATGTCTTTTATTAGGCCCCAGACTTTGACACTTGAACTGCCGGGCCTCCGCTTCCCGCAGAGTGAAAGCTGCGGAGCAACAAAACAATAGTGTGCAGCAGAGGACTGTCCGTCTGATTCTGGAAGGGGCCGCTGGCTGAACACCACGTTCTCAGGAGAGAACCTTCAAACAAAGACTCTGAGCTGGAACCGCTGGCGTGTTATCTCTGGTTCAGTCAGAACGATGCGCTCTTATTATAGAGCTACATATCAGATTTAAAACAGAAATATTATCAAAGTCCAACGGGCGGCTTTGAGGAAGCCACAGTGCTGTGATGTGTTTCTGTCTGTGGACAACAATGCAGTCATATGTATCAACTTATATAAGGAAACTCCTGTATTAAACATTCAAAAATTATATCATTTTAATATGCTAGGGATGGGGATTGTTGATTTTTGCTCAATATCAATCTTGTATCTTAACATATCAAGAAAAACAACTAAATGGGTTTTCTTAGCTGAAAAATAATTGGTAAATGAGTTGTACATGAAAAGTTGTATCCTGCTAATAAATACATGGTAAACATATCAACTGCTCATGCTGTAAAAGGTTGCCATCATTAACAGGTGATGTCCGGTACTATTTGGAAAGAAAATATTAACTGTTGCAGCAGGAATGTTTGATGGTGCCATTAAAATGTGAGTTTCAGCAGTGAAACCAAAGTACTCTAATTCCTTATTTTGAGCATAAAAACCCTGACTATGTTTACCAAATGTCCGTCATTTACCAAAAGAAGACAAAGTTCTGATATGTGAACTCAGTTATGTGACTGATTGTAAGAACATTTTGTAATTAGGAAAATGGGTGTGGGGTTTAAGAGTGGGTCCCCTCTGCTTTTAATTTCTAGTCACACGTCTCTACTGTCTTCCATCTAATAAAAGGCAGAAATGCACCAAAAACCATTAAGGAGTGTATTCAACAAGCCAGTTTTCCATCCCAGTATAATTACCTTTTCTCTGACTATACAGCCATGTTGTTGGAAGGGTGAAAACAAGCCAGCACTCATGTTAGTAAGTAGACACATTTCTAAACAAAAAACTCTTTTGTATCCCTCAGCTACGTCGTTTCTGTGAATGAAAGGCACATAAAAAGTCGCTTTTTCCGACTCCCTGACCCCCTCAGTTAAAGCTCCACACAGTGAAAACACAACGACTGACGTTTGGGCCCGCAAAAGAGTCTGCGACTGTTTACTACCAACACGCCGTGTTTAGCCCCCTTTGCTCTGCGCCTGTTGGCAGGCGGGTCAATTTTAACCATGCCATTCCTCACCGGAGTCTCACAGGCTGTTTTTAGAACGCAGACCACCCCCCGCACACACACCACTGAACCCGATGTGGAGGGGAAGAGCGGATGGAGACACTAAAAGGCAGCTCTGGAGGTCAGAAACCAAAAACCAACAGTACAACACACCCCGCAATCTATCTCCAAAAATGGATCAACCTGTGGCAAAGATTCTGTTCAGAAGCATAAAAGAGAACAGAAGCAGCTAAAAGAAGTTATCATGTTCCACAGAAAATACACAAGTGTCTTCAATTCAGTTTTAAAACAAGTGACCATATGGTTTAGGGAAAAAAAAACACACCCCAGAATGAAGCAATGCACAGGCTTGTGTGCTGTGGTTCATGTGATCAGCCTCACAAATCAGACAGAACGGCTCTTCTGGGATCCTCAGTGGGGGCCAGTGAGCGTGCACGTGCTGGAGGTAAATGGCTGTAGCAGACCATTATTTGTGCCACTTTGCGTTTTCTGAGCATAACCCCCCCTCCTTCTGTGGCAGAGCACAATTGAACAGTTCATCACTTCTGTCCCCACAGGGCCACCGCAACGCGACACAAACACAAAGTGCATATTCATCACCTGCGTCTCGAGGGGACGACTCTGTACACGGGGTGTACGTCACTCACATGCACACTGGCAACACACACACACGTGTGAGAAACGTCACATGTCCAGAAGGAAGGGCCTCTGTGTGCACAAAGTGACTTCATAAATCAGGTGGGAGCCGGTAGCTGCTCCCTCGGGGGAACGGGTGGGGGTCACATCCATTCAGCTGGTAGCCACCGCCTCTGTCTTTCAACTACACCCCCCCACCCACTCCTCCTCAATTAGCCGTCCTCACCCCACTCCCTCCCTACCCTCCCCTTGGCCTTCCATATCTCCTTCTGACATCCTCTCCTTGCCTCCCATCCTTCCTGCCTCCATTTCACTGATTAAACCGATGCCTCGACTGCTCTAAACGCGTCCTCCTCCTCTTCCTCCTCGTCTACTGCCTCTGATGAAATGAAGGGGGGACAATGAAGGGGGGCTCCTGTCCTTCATGTTAATAACAAGCATCGGGCCCCGCATGTTCTGTCCCGAAGATAGTGTATTTTCTGATGTCTTCCAGTCCTCACCCTCATGTCCACCCTAACAGCTGTGCTTCCGGTTTTCTCCAGAAGGGTTCAGGATGTGATTCAATCTGTCTGGGAACTTAAAGTCCCCCCCTTATGTGAGATGACTTGTTGAACCTGCAGCCCTTTCATATTTAGTGTGAACATGCAGCCTGTCGCTCACAACATCCACAGCAGCACAGCAGTTTATTTTCAGAATTGCAAAGCTACAATAACATATTGCACACAGAATACAGAATTTGATCTAGCGCCCTTTAACAGTGATCCATTCAACCACCAACTCATACAGGAACATTAAGATGTTACAGGTGACAGAGCTAACGTTACAAAAGTATCACACATAACAGTTGTGTTTAATTTGACGTACAAACAACACATCCTTTACCTCGGCACTTTGCTGTTATTGTCCTCCAGCTCCAAATGATGATCCGCTGCAGCACGGACACTCTCTGGGTTGTTGGCACCGGGGGGGCACTTTCTCCTCCGAAAGAGTCACGGTAGCTGGCCCCTGCTACTCATTCCCCCCTCGGCTTCCCTCCGCACAGAAAAATAGGTTTCCGGTTTCTATTAGAACCAAATGCAGGAGCAGTTTGGACGCCGGGGGAAGGAAACTAGATCCTAACAGTGCCCGTGCGGACCTCTTCTCCTCGGTCTAAATCAGGGCAGAGAGGAGAGCACCGCGTCTCCTGAGCGGCAGCGCGTGGTGTGACACCAACCTGTTCCGGTCCTGACCGTCAGAATAAAACTGGTACAAACATGAGAAAAAAAGATTTATAATTTTGGTAGATACATTATGCATAATTTAACTACAAATGTAGCGTAATGACTGTAGATATAAATAATGTGTGTTAATATAGCTACTGTTCTCATATTAACCATTCAAATTGTTTTGATAATTAGAATCAGAAACATTGATTTGCCATGTGTGTTGGACATACGACGAAATTGTCATGGTGGTGATCATGGTGAAAAAATACTCTATTTACTCTATAGTATTTACCGCTGAAATAAAAAATAAAAACCAAAGGAGCAAAAGGAATCATCCAGAGAAAGCACGTACGAACACACACACACACACACACACACACACACACACACACACACACACACACACACACACTGTATAAAGATTTTTCCAGCGTATAACATATCAAGTTATTTTATTCTGAAGGAACATAATAAGCCTTTCCTGGTTTAATTTTACTCAATGGTGCTGACTTGATGCAACTCTATTCTGGCTCTCCTGTCTACGTCACTGCTAGAGGACAGCCCCACTCCCGTAATTGCCTATTTATACAGATGGTGGCAACATGTCTATTCAATGACACATCAATCTGGATCTCTGTCATCAGCATCGTCTTCATCATCAATGATGAAGACGATGCTGATGACACCTTTATGACACCTGATGACACCCGATGGCTCCTTTATACAATTATAAATCTTACTGCAAGAGTGTACACCGTGTTTATTTCTGACATCTTGCTAACAATAAAACAAAAATGCTTTATATACGTTGTGTTATATAAGCACTTCGAGTTTATTCGATGCGCCATCAGCAAATACCACAAAAATATGACAAAAATTCAGTCTTACCCTGAGTCGCTGACTGTAAACGGGCTGATTCTCCAACTGCTTTGTTAGTCATATAATTAAAGTTATCCCTGTAATCAATTTGGGAGAAGATAACAGCCTTTGCAGATAGTAAAGTGTTATAATAACAGTGCTTATTAGTAATACGATTACTGGAATTACTTAAAATTCTGTAGTAAGTTACTACAGAATTTTAAGTGGTTTCAGTCCTTGTGGCTCGAGTTTCTTTGATATAACTGGCTACCATGGAATACAAACTTTGTAAAACGTTGTAATTCCCTAGTTTATTCTCCTCATTAATCACGCTTTTCTGGTTATGAATAGTGTAATAAAGTTAAAGAAAGGAAGAAAGTGCCTGCATATGCTTTACTTAAGATGTTATCAGACATAAACAACATTTCTAAGTAATTATATATTAACAAGAACCCCCCCTATTCCAAAGCATTAGATACAATAGAAGCAATGCTTATTTTGACTTAGCTTTGTTGAAAATAATCAACCAAGCCTGTTGTGTATTTGTTTAAGGGGAAAGTTTTTTCGGTCCCAGCACTGGAGATGCTGGGGAAAGAAAACAAACTATCTTGTCCGGAAGATCCTGGAATCCTGTTTAGTCTCTAGGGAGTGTTCACAAGGGAATGCAGCTTTTTTTTCTTTCTCCCCCTGCCCTCTGCGAGATAGCTGGAAGGTTCAATCTGCGTTAACTGGACAGAAACTCAAAATGTAATACTTTCTCTTCCCCGTTGATTTTTTGGGGTAATTTATTTAAGATATTGAATGCTCTTTGCAATTAATTGTTATACAGCATAACTCATGGGGAGGTTTCACTGATATAACGTATTTAACATCATTAGTTTTTCCATTTGTTCTAATAATTTATAAACTGTACATTATGCAATAACTAAGGGTCCCTGGTTTGTTGTGTTGATTTTCATGCAGTGCCGATGGCTCCAGAGCCCCCGTGTGGTCAGAACTGGTTACTGCATGGAAACAGGGACACATCCCTCAAAAACTACAATAACGGGCTGCTTCACACTTTCATGCTTTTCCTTTCACAGCATCCAAAATCCATTCCATTAACATTACACTCACAATTAACAACTATCATGACAATATAATAATAAGCCAATAGTATTATAAACGATATTGACAGTGACTCTGTTCTATTAAAGCGATCCTTGAGCAAGCATTGAAACTGTTTGTAGTCTATGACCCTTCTTATAACTTGCTTTCACTTCTGTGGTGATATAAGATGGAAGTGAAGGAGTGAACCATCCACTGATAGACTGAATGAAGTGACTTTTATTATAACATGTTACTCTTTGGGAATCTATGCGCCTGTGTAATACTAAGTTTGTGTTAAGCAGAGTCATTTCCAGTCTGCATCTTACTTTCTAGTAGCATTACTCTACTGAGCCATCCAGTGGTAAAGGGGAAAACTGTAGATTGAGTTTGGATGTCAAACAGTTTGGATGATAAGGTTAAATTACAAAAAAAAACAGAAAGTTCTAATATCTATTTTGGCCCACTTTAATTATTTGGGACAGATTTTCTATCAACAAACTGTCAATGATCATATGGGTTACCTTCATCCAGCTAATCCTCGCTTGCTTTCTCATGTGAAACTGATGAAAAAGAGCTGAATCTGGACCAGGATCCATTTCTTGACAACGTTTCAACATGAAGTCTAATGACATTAGTAGAACGTGATAAAGTAATGCCCCTTTATTCATCATTTTAAATGGCTCATAGATTTGTATTGAAGGATCATTTTAGTATTTTTTTTTAACCGTGGCCTATTTTTTCATGTTTTTGTGTTGAGGTTGCAGTGAGGGAGTGGGCTGTAACTTATCACAATCATTGTACGTCCACTAAAAGCTCTCATAGAGCTTTCATATTTTGAACCACTCACTCTCGGTTGGATACTCAGTCATGTGACTTTTTGCAAGAAGTCGATCGAGAGTTCTATCGACACAACAACCATGTCAGAGGCCAAAACAAGCACAATATGATTATATCGCAGCCCGTTTAGCGTCTGGCATCTGCAGGCTTCCCCTGCAACACTGGACGAATCAAACATTCTCATCTTACACACAAATAACTTGGGTAAATGGTTGAAAAATATAGAAATTACCCTTTAAGGGCACGTAACTGTGTTTCTTTGTATGTGTACATCGTTTTCAGTTTGAAACGATCTAATTGTTCTTTAGACCACTTTGAGGTTAAATTCTTTAATTCTTAATTGAGTGTGCAACAAAGATGAGCATTTGATAATGCCTCGCCTTACTTGACTCATTAATTCATTAAGTCAAAGTATTTCTATCCACGATTCGAGTCGTTTTAGAAGAGATAGAGAGGATCTCACAGGGTTGCTGGGTTACAAATCTCTCTCAGTTAATTGGGTGTGGAGGGTATGCAGCCAAATTATGTTACCAGTCAAATATGATTGTTTATGATAATGGAGGCAAGGCTGCTACTATTAATCTAAGATGTGTTAATGTTGAAAGACAATAAGTGTTGCAAATAATTGCTAATATTCTTTTGCCCCCCCATTCACAACTGGAATTAAACTATGAAACTAAACCATCCGTTATCCCCATGTATTCAAAGTTGTTTCGTTGTGTTGCCAGAATAACACATCGCTATTTAAGTATGTGGCTTCATCAAATCAGAGACATTTTAGTCCAAGCCTGATTTCTGCTAATGATAGCCCAAGAAGAGAAGCAGCCGAGAGCCTGAGTGTAGCACACACGAGCTTCCCATTAGTGGTCGTGGCCGCCCTTCGCTCCGGGCCGCCATCTTCACTGCCGTTCACCAGAGAGTCCTCACATTAATAATTACATTTGGATGGTTTCCATCTGGTCTTGTGATCTAAACATAAATAATCACTGTTGATAACCTGGTGTTAGAGTAAAGTAGTCGATCAGTTTGGATTGTCTCCGCTAATACATCTACCACAACAAGCTAATTGCACTGTAATGGATAAATGCCGGAGTAAATGAGCCCATTCTTTCATCTGAAGATGCCTTTTATTTGTGAATTTTGAAAGCAACAGCTGTGAGACAAAGACTACAAGTCGCTCTGGTTTTACATTACTATCTTGCTGACTGAAATAGTGCTTTCACCTTACTTTGATGCAAAAACAGATGTTGTGTCAAAGAGCTGCTGGTTAACGGCTGTGATGTGGATCTGACTGGAAAAGGAAACATAGTTTGTGGGTCACGACAAACATTCTTTTAAGGCCTTGCTGTTTATTCATTTTTTCCTACAACAGCAAATTACAGAAGCAGTATTGAAAATAAAAGTCTTCTTTTCTTGTTCTTGTAAAAAAAAAAATCGGCACAAAATTTGAATGACAGTACAAAATGAAGCGTTAATATGCCATGTAAATAGAGGGAGAGGGACATTACCATTGAAAAATCTTTTATGCCTTTTTCAATAATGAAAACATCTCAATATTTTTACATTTCAGAATTATCACATAATCTGAAACTATATATTTATATATGTATAAAAAAGATGAAATAAATGAACACGCTCTTCTGTTTTTGAATTCAGTTTTTTTCTTTTTTGCAAATGAACGCTATAAACACATAAACCTCTTAAATATATTTATCAGTGCAACATTGTTTGTTTTGAGTCCACGCTACAGTTTCCTCTTCCTCTAGTTCAGCAGACGTTGCTGGAGCTACAGTCCTCCGTAGCCGCGAGCGCAGACGTGAAGGTGAGTGGGAGGTCAAATCTGAAAGGAACAAGCTGAGGATGTGTTCACCACGGTACGACGTACAAAGCACACAGATGTAAAAGACGCGCCCCCCCCCCCCTTCTCAGGCTTGAGTTTTTTGATTGTTTTGTTGTGGTGCGGGAGAACCAAAGAGTTGCTTTCCCGTGGGCCCTTGTGTCCCGATACTGTCAATCTCACGGGGAGTTCGCACAAAGTCCCTTCCCCTTGTTGCGTATAGCGGTGGGATTGTCCCGGAGACTCAGTACAGACCCGAAGAGTTCACATCAAGGTGATATTTGCACTTGTTTGAAGCTTACAAAGAGAGAGAAAGAGAGAAAAAAAACAGTGACCCATTATCCCCCCTCTTGATTTTCTGTCCAGAGCAAAGCGAGTAGTCGTCTCTTTTGTGAGGGCTGATGACAGGAACCGTGGACCTGTTGTATTTTGTAAGTGAGAAATCCCAGTGAACCAGAGGGGGGCCACCGTCCTTTGGTAAAGCAATGGAGGGGAGGCCAGGTGACCTGATTCAGGAGACGCCACTCGACCCCCCACCCTCCCCCCTCCCCCCCTGCTGTACCAGTGTCCCTTCCTAATGACATCACAACGATATGGCTGCTACACGTGGAACACGCAAAAAACCAACACGGTCCCAGAGGCCCTTAAGATACAATACAGCATGTGAACAATTACAAACTGGGTTCATCGTGAGACAAACGTGTCTGGCTAAAGTAATGATAGCACCATTCTTCAGTTAGTGTGTTTAACCCCTCCTTCCACAGGCTCCTATCACCAGGGGATCGGTGACAAAGTGCATTCAAGCTGCAGTGTCTGGATAGCACGTCTTCAGTGAACAATCCACAGTGACGTTCGGAGTTGACGAGCTAGTCCACGTCTTAGCTAAAGCTAAGACATTATGACTGTGGTGGGTTTTTTTGTCTTTTTTTTGGTATGCTGTTAGCGATTTTATATATTTCAACAGCTCGTTGAGGAGATATGATGAAGATATGTGAGATTAGTCAAAAAAGTGTTCATTGTTGTTGTTTTTTTCTGTTTTGTTACCTTTTGATTCATCTTTATCTTTTGGTGTTTTCTGTGAAGTGGGTGTATTTTGATGACAGATGGCTTGAATGCACATTGAAAAACGCTGTAAGACCACACAAATCTTATTGTCTGAGCAAATTAATCTAAAATTACCAAAAAAAACAATACATAACACTGCACCTTCCACAAAACAGTCAGAAGATTGTATTTACACAAATAGAAACCCATTAAAAAAGGGATACTGCAGCTTTTTTCCTTTTTCCTTTCTTTAAAAAGGGCAACAAAATATATTAAAACGTATTTACAGTGTGTGGTTTTTGGACAGAGAACACAAAATAACAAAAAAAACAAAGCGCTGTGGTAGACTGTCTTCCTGTTCTGTGGGTATTTATAAGAGAATGTGCCCCCGTTTCCTGTGATTATAACAAAACACCCAAATCAAGGAGGAGGCTGAACCCAAATGTACAAAAGGCACTGTCAGAACCATACATTGCCATGAGTGGGACCCTCACAATAGAGTGACAGAGGTCAAAGGGGACAGGGTACATGGTTCAGGGTTGTGAGTTATGAGCAGACCCTGTATGCTAGGGCAAATCTACAGTTTTGCCGGATATGGTTCATTAATGATTTTGATACGTCTCTTTCAAACTTGAAATTAAACAACAGCCTTTGTGAACTGATAATAAAAACAAACAAAAATGTCTTTCCCCAGAAAACGATAAATACTTTAAACATTATTAATAAATTGGTCTCAACACCAGCATCCGATTGTAAAAATGAATGAAATCAAAATAGAAAATTAAAATATCATCTAAATCATCTGTACATAATTATTTTTCCGTATTTCATCTGTACACAGTGTCCCCTACTGGTAGGTTATTGTTACTGCAGCTCCTGAGAAAAGCATGGATCAGTCTGACCCTCCTATTGGTTCCTGAACATGTCCCTCATCCAGTGAGTTGAGGGCTTTGGCAGTCCTTTGAGCCGGTCTACACATGGATATATGAGAGGATATGCCTATAGCCAGTCTTGTGCACGCTCTGCGAGCTGTGCATGTCATACAGTCACGCGAATGCTCCCGGTCCCATTTCACGCCTCTGTGTATGAGCTCTGTACATTGAGTTTGTCTTTCTTTAGCTTGACCCCATCCACGAGTTCAAAGTTATAGTTCTCCAGGGCCGACAGGTTCCTGTCTGACATGCCTCCGTGCGAGCACGCACAGTACAGGACCACGCCACAGATGGCCCCCAGGAAGACCCCCAGGGCGGACATGGCAATGATGGTGATCAGGATGGGGTCGAGCGTCTTCAGCATGTTGCCGGCTCCGCTGATCTGGTTGGTCTCCACAAAGTCGGGGTATTCAGTGATCTCCTCCACTGGAGGGGGGGAGAGAGAAGAAGAGAAGAAGTGAAAGATGAGATGAGAAAGAACTACAAAGTGTCTAGAGGTGAGCAAAAAGTTCTAAAAAGTGGGATACCGGTAAAATATAACGCCCTGTGTGAAATTACTTACGGATTTCGTTGAAGGTATCCTCTGGTAGCATCGGCTCAGTGGGAACGTCAGGATCTGTTCAAACAGAAATAAGAATAAATCCAACAGCAGATAAAACTGTTTTCTTTTACTTCAAAACAAGAACTGAATGGAGGAATTGCACCGAACTCTTAAAACCCTCACCTTTACAGTCTGTCATGCTGAGTCCATTGAGAACCTTAATGTCATCCACAGCAATGTCTCCCCAGCTTTTTCTCTCCACCAGACTTTCGATAACCACCTTGCGGGGAAAAGCATAGGGTTGTTTTTTCGGCAACTTTTCCTTGAATGGAAAAAGCACTCGTATGGTGGTAAATACCAATACGAGTAACAGGCCACTAGTGATTTACCTGATAGGGCTTGTTGGTGCGGGGCACGAGAACACGACCTTCCCTCCAGCGATTGCCTTGGTGACCGCTGACCGTCCATAGCAGGATATCAGCTGGTCCCTCAACAGTCTGCTTGCGCTGCTTTATATGAAGTGTGCCAATGTGGGCCCCGAACATGTGGTACCAAAAGGACATGCACAGGTCTGAGTCCGGAGAGCTGACCAGTGGGCTGACCAGCCGAGCCACCTCGGTCTCTTGTGGACTTGTTGCCAAGGTGTATATGAAGTTACCTGATCCACCTGTTTGGATAAAAGAACTTGTATCACTCACAGAAAAAAAAAACTCTAAGGCTGAAAAACATGTACTGCATCAGGAGGGCCCTCACCTGTGTGGTCCATGTTAGGTCCAGTGTTGAGGGTGGGGGTACCGCTGGACTGAATCTGCCACTTGGACCCAGTGTCCTCTGATGTCCAGCTGCAGAAGGACGGATCATTGGCCCATCCAAAGTCACAGGCAAACCACAGGAAAGCTGTAAATTTGTTGAAGAGGGGTCAAGATCATGTGCCAGGAGACTGCGTTTCATCATCACCCTTATTACGAGAGCTTCCGGCTTCAACCGAACAATGACCTGGGGGCCTGTCATGATATGACTGTAGGCGACTCTGATAACCTTCAAGCACTAGAGGGCGGCAAAGAACTGTGGGACGTAAGCTTGGAGTCCCATAGCTTGGGGGAGAAAAAAAGAAGCAACTCAGGAGGGAGGGAGAGACTTTGGATGGTTATGGCTCTAACGTGAGAAAGCAGTGAGCCAACAGCATAGACCTCATGCACAACGTGTTTCTTGGCTACAGTTAAAGATCTTCTATAATGAACGCAATAGGATATGTAAAAAAAAAAACTATAGAGGGACACTAAGAACAGAGACAAGGGAATAGGATGATGGGGTCTGGACACGGCCCCCAGTTGAGAAAGCAACATTCAAAGCAACCTGCAGAGAGCTCAGGATTTTAATGAGAGCAGAGACTTGATGTTTGAAGACAGCTTTGGTAACAGCGTCGGGAACCCATTCCAACAATGTAATCCCCCATGGACACACGCCGCGCTAAAGGAACTGTGTGGGAGCTCAGGCTCTAGTGTTTTTTCAAATTGGATAAAGAAGAACTTCCATGGAACCAAGGGAGCGGGTTGTTTGGGACGTTAGCCACGGCCTCAAAGTCCCGAATGAGATGCCTTTAGAGATACAGTCAGGCGGATCTCTGGGTGACAGAATGTATGAGCCAATATTCTCTTTAATAATGGGAGGAATTTAACTAGCTTCTACAGGCATCGACTCAATTTACCCATTAAACACAAAGGATGGAATTCCCATGTGGAACCGCATTTCAGACGCCAAGCATTTTTTTTTCCTGCGGCGAGACGTTCCATTCCCAATTAATGACTTGGGATTTTTTTTCCATTCTTGGGAGGCTTTGACTGAGGCTACCAACATGCTCTGGATAAGATGAGCGGCTATACTTCAGGTCGTTTGATGAAAAGAGACTTTTTCTTGCCAAATGCCAAAAGAAACTACATCTTCCAAGATTGTAGTGCACGGCGCACACACACCCAAGCGGACGGGGACGCACACTTGCATACATTAGCACGCAAGGTTGGAGACTCTTGAAATAAAAAGACAGGCGGATAAGTGTTTACCAACAGAAATGTAGGTAGGTTCATACAGACGACGCAAATATGCACATGCACAGCTCAGCTCTCATCTATCATCTCTGGAGCCCCAGCAGATTGCAGACAGAGTGAAGGGGGCTTGCTGGAGCCTATGGCCCATTAGCCAAGGTCAGACGGGGGCACACCCTCTCAGCTGGCTGCTGCCTCATCAACCTGCTACAGGAAACAACAGTGTGTGTGTGTTTGTTTGTGCGCGTGTCTCTGTTAGTGAGCCCTAAGCACACCCAATTTCCTGTGGTCATTTGCATTGTTTTTTCACTGTTTTTGTGGCGTGTTGCGTGTGTGTGTGTGTGTTTAGTGTGAATCAGTGTCGGACCGGTGATTAGTGATTATGCTGAGGAGGCAGCAACAGAGCACCAGTGCTAATCATCAGCTAGCTCTGCATGACACAACCTCCCTCACCCTGTCAGCACGAGCCTCTCTGGACCATATCATCAGCTTTAATAACGGACACACAGCGGGACAATTGAGACCGCAATGAGCTGGCATTCATGAGCTAAGTTATGCTTCACAATGAATCTGTGAAAATGAATTAAATAAAAAATAAAAACAAAGAGCTGTTCAACATTTACTCTATTTTTTAAAATTCTGGCATGTCATCTTTGAATATGCTTAAGATGTGGAATTATTGTTGGGAAAAGCAAATATAATACAATTTTCTTACCTGCGATGCCATCCACATCAGCAGTAGTGGTCTCTGGTATCGTGGTACCCCCTGTCAGAACACAACACATTGGAACAGTTAGCCTAGCAATGGCAAGACCTCTTTTTTTTTTTTTTTTTACATTTTTACAGGACTTATGCACCTGAATCCTCACTTGCTAAATCTTGCTAACAACCACACACCTTAAGTCTCTGTATCTACCGTGACACACTTAATGTAATACTTCCAAAATACGTGACTGAAATCGTGCCATGCTCATCATTGGAGACTGCTGGTTAATGGGGAGTGCAGGCTGTGGTGCAGGCTCGCAGAGTTAGTGGGTTAGTGGAAAATGAGGCCGAGAAGAGTACGTGGAAACGATTGAGCAGGCGGACAAGGCGGGTGATGAAAGGATAGGGAGCGAGGCAGAGCTGGCAGCTGGTAGGTTTTGAAGCAGGGGTGTGCGTTTGGCCAACACCAGAGCAAGTGTGACAATTGTTTGATGCGGCTTTGCCGAGGCCAGAGGTAAAAGGGGAAGAGGGAAGCTACAGGTGCAGATAACTAGAGCAGGGTGCACGCCAGTGAGCACAGGGATGCGTGCTGCAGTATCAAATTCCACCATAAAAGAGAGGGGCGAAGCTGGAAAAGTGGAGCAGAAAGAGTGTCAGCCAAGGTAGACAGAAGTGTAAGAGATGTTGGTGGAGGTGAGGAGGATTGAAAAGGGGTGCAGTCTCATGAGGGCGATGTTAGCACCTGTCACGTCGTAGTCATCACCTGTGCCGCTGTGGCAGCTCGCCTGGTCATCGTCACACTCGTCCGACGGAGTAGTGCTCGGGACGAGGGTGGTAGGGGAGAGTGTAGGAGCTGTAAAGGCAGAGGAGAAGGGCAGATTTATATAGATTAGATTTCAGGTTGGAAATACTTTGTTGTTCAGAAGGTGTGCAGATGTGCCCCTGTGGCTTGAGCGGAACACTTATTGTAAATTGCGTTGGATAAAAGCTTCATGTAATATAAAGTAACATTACATGTCAGTGGTTTTGGTCTTATCACTGTCTGTAATTTGAAAATGAAAAGTGCTCCAGAACTTGAAGACCCAACACATTCATTCTGCACTTTTGTCCAAAGCCAGAAAAAGGTTAACACCTAATCAGATAACCAAACATTGAAAAATAATGTAGTGAGAAAAAGTGGGGTTCCAGCCTGTTTCATAGTTTAAATAGCATATAGCAAAAAAAGAACACTGCTATATGTATTCAGAAGCTTTGCATGTTCTGCCCACAGTTACCCATCGGGCTTCAATTCAGGTTTGACCTATTAGCATCCCTCCTTTTATCATGCTGTGGAGGTGAGGGTGTATAAATATAGTTGAAGTGGTTCCTCAGAGATTGGGGGGGCTAGAACCTTAAAAATTTAGAAACAGGGCTTTGGATTGGGTATTGGCAGGACCACTGGCTGCTATATTTGCCTATGATTACACTTGGTGTGGGCCTGGTCCTAGATCCACTCCATGCTCCACTGCCAGAACCGTCCTGCGGTGTGTGTGCATTTGTGTGTGTTTATACTGACAAAGTAATGATCGAGAGGAGGGGAGAGACGGAGGGAGAAGGGGGCATAGGGAAAGGGGGAAAACTGCCTGAAAAATGGATATGGACCATATCTGTGTGCGTGTGAGCCAATGCGTCCGCTCTCTCCCTGTGCTAGATGAAATATGAGGCAGATAAGCCCCTGTCAGATTCAGGGTGGGGAGGGTCGGGGATGGGGTCAGCGCTTACATCAGGCAAACCTTTCACAAAAATGAGGATTTAGCCCTGCTGCCATGGCTTGCTTGGTGCACACAAACGCTTGTACACACTAGTGCGAGCACCTGTGTACTTGCTTCATTGTGTATTAATGCCTGTAATCACATATTTGGCCGAGTGATTGCGATCGTGTGTTCTGTGTGTGTGTGTGAGTGAGTCTGTGTGTGCTTGTGTGGACGTCTGTGTGAACATTTGTGTGTTTGGCATTAACACTGAAAACAAGCATTATCATCTAAAGCTCCCGGTGGGAGTCCACGAGGCTTACAACAGAATTGGCCTCCCTGAAATCCAATATGTAAATCCACTTAGGGCCAGCGCGCTACACACTCTTATATTGCTGAGCTGTTTTTCTGCTACTTCAGTATTGAGAGAAGCACATAAAGAACAGGGGGAAAAGAAGAGGGGTCATTTTAAAGATAGCGAAGCGTGTACAGTCCTTTGAAAGAAGAGAGACGTGCAAGGAAGGGGTTGGGAAGAGTGCGATGGGGGCCAGGCTGCAATAATCCTACGAGGCCCGGTGGGCTTTCATCTGTAGCACTCTAGAAGTGGCAAGCTACGGAGGCAGCTTTGATGTAACCGGAAGACAAGACAACTGTCACTTTGTAGGGTTAAAGAAGAGCAAGAGCTGGACAGCTGGGTGCTCAACACAGGGAGCCAACACATCTTTAAATAACCGTGTTTGTGGCAAAGTCATCAGGCGCAAACTACTTGCAGCCATGTCATCGGCTAAGATAGATGGCTCATGTTTGAGTGGGTCATGGGACATGTCAAATGTCTCAGGGTCAAGGTGTGTCCAGTAAGGATGGTTTGGTTGTATGTATTAATGTTCTATCCAAAAAAAAACTCAATACCAGGAGGGAAAATTTCATCGCCATGGTTAAAAGAGCTGGAAAGGACATTTCCATGGGAAAAATCACCCTGGGAAGTCATTTTGCCACTGTTAGTGGAAGCGTTGTATCTGCCGGTTGAGAGGTAAACATTTTATAAATGGCAGACATAACAATGCCCTTTTTGCATATTCTTCATCAAAGTAACACCTTCAACAAGTTCCAGTTTACCTTCCATCTCGCAGCCCAGAAGCTCAAGCCGCAGGCCCATGCCAGCAGGAGTGGCCCTCTCCGGGTAAATTCTGATGAAGCGCGTCAGCAGGGGCTCCACCGTCCTCAGCTCAGGACTGTCGTAGTTGCTATTCCCTTCAAACATCTGCCCAGCAAAGGTGGGAGAAAAGGTGGGAGGAAGAGGGACAAAGACAGAGAAGGAAAGAGTGAGTGAAAAAAAAGACAATATTGCGGATGATGTCACTGCCGGGCTTTTGACTGATGCAGCTCTTCAAATGCAGATACCCTGAGGCAGACTTATCCCTGCCTTCTGAAAACCAGAAGTGGGCTGGACCGGTGGCATGTGCTGGGTACGTAAGTAAGAAGAATGAACAGGAGATGACCTGATCTCTCTCATCTTGCTGACACCTTGACAGCACGACACACAGGGCCGTCAAACGCAACTTTTGCTTCCTTTAGATCCTTCTTGAGCAGAGAAATACATGAAGGAACAGGCGAGAATGTAGGATGCAAGAATAGCAGGCAAAAGAGGCAAAACGATGGAAGTGGATTAATGCTGTGATCACGTGAAGGAGACTGGTGCACCTCTGATGCTGGGAACCTCTCAGGCAAGGGGAGAGAGGCTGCTAACTAGGACAGGATGGGGGGGAGGGGGTATGGATCCCTTCATGAATCAACCATCAGACCATCTGGATCAGATTCATGCCCAGTCAGGGACACTTGTAATTAGGGAGCCTTGAGCTCCTGGAGATGTGCAGTATTGTGTATGTACGTGCTCATTGGACACACTTTGTCTTAACTGACAAAGTGTGTCCAAACTGTACCAGTATGTATATAGGCACGCACCCGAAACAGACGCCAACAGTTGAGGAAATTGTTGGCGTCTGTTTCCAGTGCGTGCCTTGACACCATCAGATAAATCTCGGGGCACGTCTCTCTGTTTTACATTATTTCCCTTCACTCTCGTCCTTGTCTTTCATCCCCTGTTTTCCTTTGGCTCCCCTCACCCCTCCTTCCTCTCTCGAGAGGTTTCACTACCCATTGAAAGGGGTTGAACGGCGGGTGTCATGCAGAATACAAAGCAGGAGGATAAAGGTGGGAGAAGGCTCGGTGAGACTTGCGATGCTTATCCTAATGTGATTCAAAGCACTGCTGAAATTGACTCGCAACGACTGTTGAATGACTCACAACTGCCAGTCGCAAGACCCTGGTGACTAAATCGGAATTGACGGGACCTTTTAGGGAAGTACCTTTAAATTGTTTTCCCTAATGCTGAAAGTAAAACTTACCTTTTGGTTTGTGTTATGAATCAATCTATTTCCTACCCATATTTCTTGAAATAACCTTTACCTTAAAACAAAAATTAAGGGTACTTTATCTAGGGTTATGCTTCAGACTTGTCAGAAAAACACTGAAAACTACTCTCACCTTTGGCTTGTTCCCACTGGTGTCCAACACCATCCTCCAGTCAGATCCATTGTTGCTGTAGCCAAGGCGAAACTTCTTCATGAAGACCTTGTTCTCACGGTGCTTCCCTCCCTGGATGATCAACCCTTTCACCACCTTGTCCTCACCAAGATCCACCTGCAGCCACTCGCTGGTGAAGGGCTGGGGCTGAGGCAGCAGGGTCCAACCCGTCCTGCTGGTCAGAAGGCGGGCGTTCTCCGGTACCCAGCTCCGGTCCGTATGGGAGGATGCAGTGATCTGGTTGTCGGTGATCAAACCCGATACCATGCCCAGCATGCCGGAGCACGGGTACTCTGCAATAGAAATCGGTGCTTAGCATTTTTAGCACGAATGAAAAGCAGCAGGGACAATGGGCACCAAAATAATTTCCTGATATGAACATGATGTCCATCACCATTTACCACGCGACAAGTTCAACTGGTGAGTTTGAGATTCAAATAGGGGCTACAGGGATGGTGAAAATCAAAGTGAGGAGGACAATTCCCCAAACTCTTTGTGATGTTCCTGAGATCTCAGCCTCTCTTCTCTCTGTCTGAAGATCCCATGCATACTAATTAATTTGCCTGAAGCGGTTGTCTCCAGGCAGCCAATTAAATCCCACCTCTGGGTGGGTACTTCCACGTCCTGCACGTTCTGGGAGGGCTATTTCTTTTCATCTCCTTTATCCACCCCCTCCTCCCTCTGTAGACTCACATTTACCTACACGCAAAAACACATTCTCTTTTGTGTTTTATCTGCTGCTGCACCTTCTGCTCCACAGCTGTCAACATCTGTGTATTTTAATACTTTGTTGTTTTCTGTCCAGATTTTCAGACTTTCTTCTACGCCTTTATTCTACTTCTCTGATCTTACCCCTATCCCAGCGCTTTTCATTAGCTTCTTTGGATGTGTTTTTTTAAAGGGAGACAGCTGTTTTCATTTTTCTTTCCCCCATTGATGCCATCCCTGTGTATCAAAAGCCGAACAGGATAAAGACCTGTTGCTGCGGCTCAGATGCAGTTGCATGTTTAAACCTGAATTTTTCATGATCCAGCACAGTGCTTTCTTCTCTAATGAAATGTTATTGATTCCTTGGTAATGACAATAACTTATTGTCACTGTGATCCAGGCCAAATCCAACCTAACAACCTGACATTTCTAGAGCACAGTACTAGTTTTGGGACACTGGTTGCAGTTTTTGTGTCTTACCCAGCTTGGGGGTCCACATAAAATATCCAAATTTACAATTTAAAATCTTAGGTTAAGTTTTAAATGAGTCTTTACACTGTTGTACTTCCAGACTACTTTGAGAAGTTAGGGGGGCAGTTTCATTTCTAATTTCACTGCAGCTCAAAAAAGTGTCAGATCCTCTTTTGAGTTCTGACACTGCAGATGTATTCTGGGTGAACCTTCCTTTACGTCTTTTCCCTAATCCCAAGACACTGAGTCAGGGACCTGTGGTAAGCAATACCATTTACTATCTAGCTCCCACAGAGGGATAAATCTGGACATTATTACATTTCTGTGTCTGTCTGAGACAAAGTGTGCACTATACCGCTGCAGGACTCAACCAGACTTCATCTGGGAAAAGACAAGCAAACGATTTTGGAGAACAGGGCCTCATTCAAACTTTTTTCTCCTTCCGCTTATCTAAAACAGTTCCTGTGCAGACCCGTGAGACAAATCTCTGAATTAGAATCGCATCATAAGGAGTAAACGCTGGCAGTGAGGATAGAGCAGTCTTTGAAGTGAGGGAGGGATGTAGAAATAGGTATATGTGTGTTCCTGATCTAAGTTTAGACTCCCCATCTGGAGCTCTTTATCAGCTTCAGCTGCAATCATTGAAGTTGCATAGATTATGGTTTGGCAATGACACACCCAGAGAACACAACTTGTGTGTGGACTGCCAGCGCAAAGATGGTGACACGTGTTCTTCTTTTAGGGTTTGGGTAGAGCATCAGTGGTTCATTCTGAGGTATTTTTACATCATGGTGAATTCACAAACAACCAGGTGGTGGATCCTTTTATTAATGAATAACTGTGTGTGTCAGCGGGGGCATGCGGCCATGATGATCAAGGGAGAAACATCTAGCAACATTCTCTAACATTCTGTAACGTGATGCCTGACATATGGTCTTGACATTGTAATTGGAAGATGGGCACATGCTTTGATAGTTTTATGTAGCTCAATTTTGGTGTGCTATGTATAGAATTTATTTTCTTTTAACAAAAGTGTCGTAGCTTGAGGTAGATTGGAGTGAGTCACTGGGTTTATACAGCCCCCGAGAGCCAAGCAGCATTTGCTCTCTCCGACTGCGATGTGAGCATGCAGTGAAGCTGGCAGTGATTTCACAGCACCCAAGGGTGCTGACGTCCTTATGGAGAACTTGTGGTAAACTTCGGCCGTGTGATGTGTTCAGGATTTGTGCAGCGGTCTGGTTGTGCGCCCAAAACACACGTACCAGCTGTAACCCTACTGTATCCGCACTGCCCTCTGCTATTACATGAAGAGCCACACATATGTGATGCATAAATACAAACACACACACACAACACATATGAGCACATTTGGCTGGCTACAACTAATCCAGAGCCTTAACTGTAATCCAAGGTTTAATGCTGGACCAACAACATTGACAACAAATAGCTGTCCTTGTAAGATATCCTCCCTATCCAAGTACAGACAAACAAAACACACAGACGAGCACTAATTAACATTCAACACTAACAAATTGAAATGCAGACGGATGGACTAAAACCAAATGACACCCCTTGTTAAAATAGCATCAACGAAATAGTAGATGATGAGAGGAGCTTTGCCAAAATCTAATTTCTGTACGCAAACCACAGGCTGTAGCTAAAGAGGAGGCTGCGACTGGCACATCAGGAGGGGAAGGGCCGTGTAGATCCCGCCCAGCTGTAACTTACTCTGCCCTCCAGATGGAGGGACCATCTATATTGAATGAGGTACATCTAAACATGGGTAACATAAATAGGTAATCGTCCTTCATGTGCCACTCCTCTATAATGCATCAGCTAGCTTTAGCTTAAGAGCAGGACTGTTGCAGAAACAGACCTTCATCTCACACCTCGCAGAAGTAAGATGTTTGTGCAACTGGGACCCGAGTGGGGAAATACCCAGTATAAGCTGCAACATAAGGGAGCTGATACCGGGGCATGAGCAGACGTCTAAAGTGGCATTATCTGATGTGATAAGAATACAAGCAGCATAATGCAGCATTTTCAGTGGCAGCTTTGAGCCAAGATAGCTGAGATGTGTGCGTGTATGCAGATCAGCAGGGATCTCGGCAGTACCAACCTGATATCTTACATCCATACACCTCGAAGCGCAGTGCGATGCCTGTTTCCCAGGTAACGGGACGGATCCGGACAAAGCGCGTCAGCGTGGGTTTGGGCAGCATCGTCTTGGCAACATCTATTGGGTTAGTGTTGCCTTGAAAAACCTGCAATAGAGAAAGAAGGAAAGAAGATTATTGACACCAACACAAGTTGGTTTGAAAGCTTGTTTGAGACCTTGGCTACATTGAAACATGAAACAAGAGAGCAGAGGTGAGAGGAAGAATCTCATTTGATGAGATTAGTCTTCGGAAATCTGAAAATGAACAAGCAAGAAAGCTAGAATTGAGTGATTGTGTTCTGAGTCAAGATGCTCAAACGTGTAAATCTAAATTTGAAAAGACATTTAATGTGTGTAAAATGTGACATCGGTCACAGCTAGCACTTCCATTTGTGCCAGACGAAGCAGCCCAACCGGGCAGTACACTGTGAATGCGAAACCTGAGGCAGTATGTGCAACATTGACAAGTCCAGATTGGCTCAAGATGCCCTGATTGCTTTCCTCTGCTACCCGATTTAGTGGGGTTTTTACTGCAGTGTCTTGTTTAAAGGTCAGAGATGCCAATGTTCTCCCCTGAGGTTTGTTGACAGTTTACCAGCGGGCATACAAGAGGCCGGCAAAACAACTCCCCACAGTCCGTCACAGTTCATTCTGGGTAATTGAATCACTTCCGTGACTTCATGACCTTTTGACCTCCCCGATGGAGTAGCTGTGGGGAAGAGTCCAGCAGAGACGAGCGGGATGACAGATAGAAAGCTAACTAGTTCAGCTAATTTAGGATGAACTAAAACAACACCTGGTCTGATCCGATAGTAAGTGCAGTCTTTCTTCAACCCAGTCCATGGGCAATACCCATCAAGCACATCAGTAAGAGGCAGCAACATAGTCAACCACTCTCTTAAATGTCACGCAGGGTCTCTTCTCTGTGAAACTGTAAAGTGGCTTTTCAAGAGCTGCGCCTGGTCTCCAAACTGCAAGCTCAGCATGTAGCAAAGGGGGCCCTTCCGCACAAAAGCACTTTAGAGTCTGAAAAAACAGTGGTTGGGCCTGTTCTCGGTACATATAAGCTGCCACTTTACAGGGGCTGTGTACTTTGCAAACCATGACATAACCAGGCCCAGGGGTTTGTGACACGGCGGCACAACGCAGTTGTTTGGACACTCTGTTGCTGGTGACAAACGGACACCCACAATCAATGGGGTATTTGCGTCCAGCTGGGCAAAATCTGGTCCGACCAGCATGCGCTCCCTCCCTCTTCTTTTCCCTCTATCCTGGACACTCCTCCACCAGCTGCTCAAACATGAAAGGCTATCCTTGTTTCCTTCTTTCCCTGTCAACTTAAACTCTTGTTTGTCAAGGCTTTTGTCATCGCGAGCTTCATTTACAACAAGTTGACGGGTGCCTGACATAAAACAGAGGCTACATTCCTTACATAATCCTCCCTATAGCTACTGCAGTCTGGTTGGAAAAGAAACAGCCACTTGCATATCATGCAGAGGAAAGTGTATAATCGCTTGTTGGGAGACAGACACTCAAGCTCAAAGACAACTTGGAATTGACCACAATTCAAGTCAGCTGGCTTCTTTAGCGAGACAAGATCTTTCAAGTTTAGTACATGTTTGCAGGCTAATGAAGTTTGAAATCACAGTCGAGTTAATGATTTGAGTCTCCTACCTTTTGTTTGGAGCCTTCCTTCAAAGTGATCCAGTCTTCTCCATTGGAGCTGACATCCACTTTGTAGGACTTGACAAAGTAGATCTTCCGGGTCTCCTGGGAAACAGCGCCCTGCGTGCCAATGGCCGAGACGAACCGCAAGAACCCAAGGTCCACCTGTGAAGGGGTAAAAGAGAGAAGAGCCATATTCGACAACGCAGCTTAAAAAGATTTTCCCTTTTAATGTACGGGAGAATGCTGATTAACTCAGGCAGACACAGCTAAAATATGCGTGAATGTCAAAATAACTGCATACTGTATCAGTGACGCATAGGACACCCTCCGAGAGTTAAAAATATACCTCTGCTATTAGAATCACCTCCGCTACTTGGGAATTTAATAAATAGCAATGAAATGATACCCACATTAATGAAAGAGACACAGGATGACAACTTAATTTCCTGAGATGGGAGACAAGGGCTTATTGGATAGAAGTGAATCTTGACAAGAGCGGGGTCTGCAATCCCATTATCAAAATTGGCCAGGAGGTAAGAGAGATACAGATTCAATATCAAATATTGTATCTTTAAAATATGCGAGGCTTTATGAAGTAATCATAAACTGGAGTAAATTACTGGAAGGCTATTGCAAGAAGAAAGCCAGAGCCGGTGAGGTCAGCGTGGCACGTGAGCTAGCTTCTTGGTGTATATCTGTTCTGTAGTCACATCTACATATGTATGTGCTTTGTGTGTGGGGAAAGGATTCAGAGATGATGCTGGCTTGCATCAGAACTATCGTTGCCATAAAAGAGAAAACAAACACACACACACGTGGCTTCTGTTTCTGTGGTAAGAATAGCCTTCAAACTGGCGTTTGATAATGTAAACGCTGCATACCTTAGCGGTTAGGTCAGCTTTTGTTAGCTCTGAGACACAAAAGGAATCTTTCAGCCACCAGATTTAATAAGTTTCAAGTCTCACTCTGACCTCTAGGGGCTAGTTAACCCCCGCCGTATCATCCCTCCATCCATAATAGAGAAAAAGAGCGAGCGTGTAAGAAACTGCAAGGCTGTAAAAGCATTGCTAACTCCTCTGCGTATGGAGCAGCGGGTTTGAGTTGAACAAGCATTAACACAGTCTCTGACAGGCTGAGATGACGTTAATGAGGAGTAACGGCCTTGCTAACGCGTGCAGCAGCTTGGCAGGAAGATGGGGCGTTGGCGGAACGGGGTTTCCAGGGAAACGATGAGAGGCGAAGGCTTTGGTGTTGAACTGAGATGGGATGGGGGGTCTCGAGCAGGGTGCCGAGGTATGTGCACCTGCGAGGGTGTGTAAGAAACCAGTGAAGTCCTTCATGTGGAAGTGAGCAGGCAGACACAGGAGACCGCACATATTTTCGAAAATCAGAGGCAGGGTGATCTGCCACCAACAAACTCCACAGAGCTCCAGCATGCTAAAGCCACGCAGTCGAAGCCTTCTCTCGTAGCAGCCGTGTATACAGCACCGCGCCGGAGCAAAGTGCAGGAAAGGAACATCTCGCTGATCAATATTCACTTCCAAAAGTAAAAAAACATAAACAGATGGGAGCAATAAATGATGTTCCACCATGCTATTTCCCCCTCTCGCTGCTCAAAGGATTTGGATGGATGGAGACTAACAAAAAAAAGACCAGTCACATACAAAGAAGGAATACCTTTGTTCATGTCTACTTGCCCAAGGGGCTTATACAGTAAGTCCCAGATTTTGTTTAGGTCCACAAATAGAGACAAAATCAAATCCCTTCAGCTTCAGGCGGTTCCCATTTAATAACCCAGGAGCTTATTTCCTCTCTGTTGGGTAAGAAGCCATATCTGGCAGCGCTGGATGAAGAAAGCGTAGCAGGATGGCATCACAGCCTGGGTAGGTATATATTAGCCCAGGCAGGTCTTTAACATCTGTGGTCAAATGGCCAGCCTGAATCATTTCCATTGCGCGCCAATGGAAAAGTGGCTTACTGAAAAGGTCTACTTAAATAAAGGAATAATAGGAGAAGTTGGCCTTGGGATGTTTCTCTTAAAAATACCTCATTAAGTGTAATGAAGAGGAAGAGCCCTTGGCAATGAAATGAGTGGCGGGGATAATTGGGAACACTCCTGGGTGCTCAAACTCCAACAATCTCACAACATGAGCATGGAATATGAAAAGGGTCAAATGTATAATGTATCAAGGTTTTCAGCATTGTAAAACGTACCATATAATACAGTTCATCACACAAACACAAACAAAATTATTTTTTTATTATTAATGGTTTACATCTCAGCGGGCATGCTCACTTGATCGAGGTTGGTGAGGACTCCAGCACATTGCATTCAGTGTCAACTAATAATAACAATAATAGTCATATTCTTGCACACTTCATTGGACGAGGGCATGGGGTCTCCAGTGAAGAGGTTCACTAATCAGATCAATTTCCCAGACGTGGGCTGAGAACAGAGCCTGGGTAATGAGCGAGGCGTGATTTATTAATGTCTACTTGTTAGAGGCCAAGGAACAAGGCAGAGCCTGCCGGGGGTTACACGGGTCAGGGTGAGTGGACTGCCAGGACATTTGGATGTAAAGCACAGTCCGTCCAAGACCACAGAGACCACGGTTAAAACAAACAGGCTCCGATAATTATTGATAGTGGGACTCCTTTTAGCCGAGAGCCACAGACAGCACTTGCTGACCTACACCAACATTTAGAAATTGCAAGCAGTGCATCACTGGCCGGTATATCACTCTCAGATGATAAACTATTTGTCATTGAGCCCCTGATAGGCAGAAATGTGCTTAATGGGTGATGTAATCACGAGGCGGAGAGGTGTGAATTATGGCTCCCTAATCTAGCATCTACAGGGATGTGCTGCGTGTTGAGCCTGTGCTGATCCAACAGAATGGAGCTTGTGTCTGGTACTCATTCACCATATTGTTATTTCTCCTGTGAGAGTGCGTGTTTGGACCAAAGCCCACCTATAGACAAATTACACCATGCATTCTGGGCTTACTCGTGCACAGTAACTCATATCTGGAGGGGCACACGCACACACACAAAGACTGAGTTATAAACATGCCCGGCTGAGGTAAGAAATCACAGAGATTTTGCAGAATCTCTCCATGGAGCAAAGGCAGGCTGATGTGTGGCTCTATGCGTCTTTGTAACCCAAGAGTTTGTTTTCCGGCGAACTACGTCTGTGTTTTGACTGTTCTCTCCCTGCTGGTTGTGAGCGAAACAGATGACTCAAAGTCCCTTGCCAGCGCTCAGCTTTAATCACTAATGACAAAAGACCACAAACCATGCCAGGAATCTAGGTGTGGTTATAAGATAAGATATTCCTTTATTAGTCCCACAATAGGAAAATTCACAGATGAATTCAATTATGCATTATGAATGCAAACCTCAATCTGAACAGTTATATAAAGACAATTACAAAATCAGCCTATTATCACATGAAGAATATATTGGATAGATGTTAGGATTAGAGCACTTATGTCTCAACAGGATTTAGAGTCCATTCATTCATCATCAGTAGACTAGACTGTTGTAACAGTGTGTTCACAGGTCTGTAACAAGTCAATGAGACAACCGCAGATGATTCTGACTGCTGGAGCTCAAGTCCTTACTAACACTAAGACATCACTTGAGTTTTGAGGTCTTTACACTGGCTTCCTGTCCATAAAAAATAAAACCAGAGAGGCAGAAAAACGATTTGTGCCCTTGCTTCTAACATCGGTCCGTTGAAGCCTTGTGTGTATGTATTTAGATGAACTGTACTGAAATACGCATCTGGCATTTGATTGAGACGTGTGTGGGGCGGATGACTGTTATGGAATGACGTGGCCATGGCTTTATGTATTAGTGTGTGTTCCTACAAGTTTCAAGAAATCTTTTTCCAATTATTACTCAACAGCAGTAGCAGCTGTGGGCGTGTGATTGTTTGGTCCTTCCGTTGCTTCATTTTGTCCCTGTGCTGACTGACTCAGATTTGCATGAAGGCCACATGATACGTGGTTAAGGCCAGTCATTGTTATGTGGGTGCAGCGAGGACACATGTGGTTTACAATGACCGGAGGGGAAGACGACATTCAAGGAACAGCAAAGGCTCCAAAGCATTAGTTCTAGCCGCTTGATTGGCCGATAATTGAGTTGGCAAAGAGATGCATGCAGCAATCCGTCCGTTGGGAGAAGTTTACTGAGTACTTTCTTATAATTCCAGCTTCTAAATCTGTGTGTGGGTGAGGTGAGGGTTCGGGCGTAGGGGCTGACTAAATAACCGAGGCCTCTGGGGAACAAGTTTATCTGTTTTCCCTCACCAAAAACAACAAGAAAAAAATGCAGAGGCTGAGGGAGGGTGGAGAACTCATATGTGTTCTAAAGTCTAAGAGGCAGCTGCTACACATAAACAGAGCCCCTGCCTTCCTTCTTTACAACCTCTGGAAATGCTTTATTATAGGATGTTATAGCGTCTCGGAATATCAAGAACATGCAGAACCTTTTTCGGGGAGCGGGGAGATTTTCCGCATACAAGCTCCGAGTTTCATGTTGGTAATATTAGAGATTATATTTTTACAAACGGACATAAACACGTACTTCCTAGTGCAGCTGAAGAGATGGTTTGTAAACCCAGACGCAGTATTCCAGCACTCTTTTCCCTAATTTCACCTAAAGGGCTTTGGTAGCGGAAGCTTTTTGTAATAGCTCCATTACCTGAAACTGTAATTAATTCTCCTTCCTTGAAAATTGTATAACTGAAATGCTGCGGGTCCTCTGAGCTCCCTGTCCACGACCTTCCATTTATCATGGTGTTCACCTGAGTCTATTTTTAGCATCCCCTAACACCTCCTTGCGGCCATTAAATTATGCACGCGTTCCAGTGCAGCGATTGTCTATTTTTTCCCCTAAAAAAGAAGGTTATGGGCAGGGTGACAGCCCCTTTTGAATAAAGCGTTGTCTGGTTTGTTGTGAGTGAAG
Source organism: Gasterosteus aculeatus (assembly GCF_964276395.1). Taxonomy (NCBI): domain Eukaryota; kingdom Metazoa; phylum Chordata; class Actinopteri; order Perciformes; family Gasterosteidae; genus Gasterosteus; species Gasterosteus aculeatus. The sequence goes on from NC_135708.1 coordinate 8,683,264, forward strand.
TGCTCAGATATGTGCCATTGTATGATTAAGCTGCCTTAAACAGCCCAGCTGTTAAAAGGAAACTTTTTTCTTAACGATATTATTCCTTCCTTTTGAATCACCTTTAAAACAGCTGGGTCAACCCCATTGTTTCAACATGCACATGACAACACCCTCAGTCATAGTTATGAAACTAAGAAACAGTAATCAGGAAGGAAATGAGTGCGACATGATGGTGTGTCACGTCTGCAAGCTGCTTGAAAATTCTTTCCCACGATTCAAAGCTGCGCATAGTGGCTGACTAGATCTAGTTTTATTATTTTTGTCTTCGGTGCAGATGCTGAAAATCACACTGATGACGGCAGTTTTTGTCTCAAGGTACTTAAGCGGCACTGTCTCGTTTCATTACATCATGCCATTCCTCATGTTTCGATTTCTGGTCGCACTTTTGGGCTACTCCACTCGAGCGTGAGCCTCTATCCTGTCATTGATTTTCCAATTGAGAGTGAGGCCCGGGAGCGGCGGGGCACAGAGAGCATCCATTGTTTCTTTTCGTGCAACGTGGCGGTGATCTCACTAGCGGCCACATGCCAGCCTTGACTCCTCCGCCATCGCTGGACTTCATCAACGGAGAAGCCACTGTTAATTACCGCCCCGTATTCTAGTTGCTTATCCCTCTGCATGGCGGTGAGGCCTGTAACGGGGGACTTTTCGGCGACTCATTGACCTATGGTAATTGGGAGCCCATTGGTGTCTGCAGGATAAGCCACAGAGCGCAGGTCTAGGTTCTGACATTAGCCCCTGAACGCGCGGGGTGGGGGGCGAGCGCCTAAGCGACCGGAGCAATGTTTGCGTTGATGAAGTTAGGAGTTAGTGATTGTTTGGTTGGTCAGCAAGAAAAACTCAACCTTTTATCTTTGCCAAGTGCCGTGTGCGTCATGGAACACACAGCTCCCCATAAAGCCACATGTTGTGCAAATAAACCTGAAATGCTTCTCATGGATAATGCTGTCAGCTGTCAGATAAGTAAGATTAAAAGCATATCTTGAATGACAAAAGGTATAAGGGACTCGCTATCTCCTTGTCTGATTAAACAAATGTAGGTTATCATCATCATATAAAGGCTGATAAATACCAGTGAGCTAATTAAGGCATCATGCAACCTGGTAAGATAATAATGGCAGGAGACACATTGCTAAATTATAGACCAAGAGAGCAAAGTAAGCTCAATGGAAAACCCACTGCATATTGCCGTTATGAGAGGCTTTCAGGTATTGACAGTTGGGTTCTTTCCAGTGCAGCGTAAATTATTCATGTTGTGTGTGTGTGTGTGTGTGTGTGTGTGTGTGTGTATACGCAATCAAGTTCAGCTGCCTGACGGAGATCCGGTTGAGGGTTTTATCGCATCATTCAGGTGATATGCTGACTCTTCGTCAAATATGACAATGAACTGATGGTCATGACCATCAGTTCATTGTCATATTTGACGAAGTCATTCCACACTTTCTATTTCACCCCACTGTCCGCTTCCCAGAGAACCGGCAAAAATGCTTTAGCTTCCTCTCAGAGACGCAGTGTTATGTGTCATTCACATTTGCGTTGAGGAGGGTTCACAGAGCCCAAGGATCAGCCCATGAGCTGGATAGTGTGTGTGTGTGTGTGTGTGTGCACCCCAGATTTATTAGTTTTGCTGTAACCTGCTGTGGAGTCCCCTGCTGTTCATCCTCCTAATTTTCAATAACTGCCATGACTGACATTGGAATATAATATGCAAAACTCTCTACCTTGATCTGTGGACCCCCATGTCAAAGAGGAATAAGGAGAAAAAAAGGAAGGACTGAGAAGATCTGAAAGGAACAAGAGGAACAGAAATGAAATAAAGGATTATTGGTTCTTTCTTTGCTCTCCCCTCAAGCTGCAACCCCCCTCAAAAGGACATCGGCCCATCTCTGTGTACACCAAGGGGCTGATTAATGTCCATGCCACCACAATCTAGTTACCCAGAGAGAAGCATCTTGCCCCCATCCTCTCCGTGCATTAGAATGAGGCGGCAAAATGGATGACAGATCTGAATTTTGTTAAAAAAAAAAGAAAAAAGCCCAGGAATAAAGCAGCCAGCTGTCATGAATAATTAAAACGGTCGTCCTCAAACTGCAGTTGGGGAATAATAATGAAATAATGAATGAATTGATCACTATGCATCTGACGGTGCACCGAGATGATTTGTACATGCCGCGACAGCATGTTGCACCATGGACAGGCCTAATGAAAGAGGAATGAAGAATAGAACTATTTTAATACCACTTGTGATAATTGGGCCTCCACACGGAGTGCTCAGCAGAAGTGTATCGCACTCCTTCGAAAGGCATAAATCAGGTGGCAACCACAGACTTGGCTCTAAAATAAGAGGAGCCCCACTCAGTTTTTTAGCATTGGGAAATAAGCACCCCCATTAGTGCCAAATCCAATTTTGATTGCCAAATCAAATCCTCAATCTGATCAATACCACAGCAGGGAAAGGCTAGAGTGGCAACAAATCGTTGGGATCACTTGTAATTTCCACTGACAAAGATTACGCTACCATCCTTAAAACACATAATCTGTGTGGCCTTTCCTTTCAGAAAATGCTTTAATACAATACAACATCCAACCGCATGAGGAAGTGTCGAGGGAGTCCATGGTTCCTACTGATCCACTCAAATGCATGTGGCATAAGATGGACCAGGATCAGACCCTCCTGCTAAGCCAGGAACGCACACATGGACACATGCGCACAGGAGAATGCACTTCAAACCCGCACACACACACATCTGCTCCAACAATGATTCAATTAGTCTTAAGGAGCGACGGGGGCCCTCAGGAAAATATTTTCATTGCAGTAATAAAGGAAAAGCTTGCGTATGGCCCTCTTCAAGCAAATATTTGGCTCAGGGTCAGGTCTATTATGCGTCCCCCGTGGAATATGTAGGGGCCCAAACATTTGTAGAAACGAGGCAAAGACTGTTGAAAGAAGAAAAAACAGTCTGGGCATTTACAAGGCCTGGAGTCTTTTGGGTAATAAATCAGACATGCGGCAAACATATCCCGGTAGTGCGGATGTTTCACAGGGGGGTGTAGTGGGGATGGAGGTAGGGAGGCGGTGCTGTGAGTGGACTTGGGATATGTGACTTATCTCCATCTGGGGATTGGACAAACTAAATCCTTAATCTTTCCATATAAAGTTCCCCCGGTGGCTGATGATCGCTTTGTGCAGATAAGCTGGCAGAGAGAAAAATATGACAGGGCCCTGTTTTGGTGTGTGTATGTGTTTGTATGAGGACGGGCAGGATGCCTGGACTAAATCCCAGCATCCCCTGAGGCGGCCAATGTTATCAGAGAATTGGGGATGCTATCAGGTAGGACAGAGGGGAGAGAAAAAACAAAGACGGATAGACATACAGAGAAAGTGGATAAGGCCCTGAGGTCCATCAGGACGTCTGACATTCGTCATCGAAAATGTTTGGTCTTGTCAAAGCGGTGGGGAAACACAGCACCTCCAGAGACTGAAGGACGAACACAGAGCACTCCTGCTGTGTTCAAGCAGGCAGCAGTCACTTCTAATACCTCATGCACCCTTCAGACTGTCACTCGCTGCCAAAAACACACTGCCATGGTACCTCATTTATTCTCTACTTCTCCCCCAAAACTAAAATTACCGTTAACGTCATTACTCTGATATTTGAATCAAATAGCCATGATGGAAAAGCCCCTGTTAGAGAATAGAGAAAAAAGACTACGCCACCTGTATCCACTCTTTGTTCGAGTCCTCTGCTGGGGTCCATGCATTTTCGTAGTAGTTGAGTCTTGAGCGCTCTGGGGACCAGCTTGGGTTGTACTGGGACGAGGCCATGATTTGGTCCGATGTAATCTCTCCCGATTCCATTCCCAGAGGGTCGCTGCAGTCAAAGTCTGAGGGGAATGAATAAGATGTGTTAGTGAAATCAAGAGCACCAAGGGCACCAAAATGTACCCGGGCCTGCTTTCAATGTCCCCAGGAATCAGGGCTCGTCTCTGGGGAGGAGGACACCACACAACAGGCACTCAGCACCGCTGGCTGGAAAAGAACAGCGCATCAGAGACGCCTCAGTAAATCCTCCCTGTTTCTCCCTCTTTAGCTCCTAATGGAGGCCGGATGGAAGTGTTTTGCATTAAGGCGGAAACATGTCCTCATAAAACATTCAGTGCGGTGTGAGATTTGCCAGAATTAGGTGTTAAGGTGACTTCTACTGACTGGATTTGTTACTCTGAGCGGTTGATCTTTTTTTTGCACACAGTGACCATTTTTGGGTCCGTATTTTGGGGCTATATTTCACCATGGTGAAAACACCCTTGGTGGAATGTGACGTCCGTTGTCCGTGTTGACATGGGGCAGCCTTTTGGCCTCCTGAGTTACGTGACTGAAGACTCAGCTGGGTCACCTTGAGGTCGGCCTGTCTAACCCCGAGAGGTCAGACATGCTGACACCGCAGAGGACCGACGACACCACACCGGTTGCAACAAACGATGTGACCTTTTCGCATGAAGTCACAACACCGGGGTGCGTGAGGGCACACTTTCACACATTACTGTCGACTATCACTCTTCTTTTTGCTCCTATTTTCACCTGGCGGTGAAGTTTATGATAAAGCACCTTGACAGTGTTTCACGCTTCCGTGTAGACACGGCCCACCAAATGCAGTCATGTGCTTGTGTGTGCGCAAACACACACACGTTCACTAAGAGGGCACAGGACTGGGAGCAGTGCGGAGCTGCTATATAGCTGCTGCCTACAAGCTAACACAGATGGTCTCCCCATCAGGCTAAAACACCTCAGTCACTGGGCCAGCGTATGCTTCTGTACTCCGCGGTGTCAACGCGAGGCCTCCAATGTACGTACGTGCACACGCTTGCAAGAGAACACTGTCTAGCACGTCTCCGGCCTCGGCGGCTCTTTGAGGAGACAGCAAGTTCTCGTCAAACTTTTGCACCCGGGATTACACGCAGATAGCACGTAGATGACTGGATCATGATCAGCGGAAACACAAAGGGCCGTTTGTATACGGCTGAGGAGGGTATCTGATCATGTGGGTTACCGACTGAAGCGGGGCTGATAGCCGAGAAGATAGCGGGGGTGGTTGGACGAGCGAGGAAGGTGATTGGAGGGGTGAAAGAAAGAGAAACGGCGCAAGGACAAAAGACAAGGCCTTCTTTCATCACCTTGCATCAGTGGCTTTCAGCTGTAGTGGTACCCTTCCCCTTGCCATGCGGAGGCGAGAAAATCCAACTTGTATTATGCAGAAGGGGATTATGAATGATTCAAGATACAAGACTGGAATAGCACAAGCTCAGAGTTTGGAGAGATTTCTCCTATCCGGGTTGTGTTGTAGGTCACGTAAGACTCATGCAAATGAAGGTATTTACAGATCAGGGGTCAGAAAATGAACCATGCCTCTTAATGGGGAATGTGAAAAGCACATCTCACATTATCTGATTTCACCAGTAAGCAGTCAAGTAACTCGTAAGGAAACTGAGGAGGAATTACAACAGTAAATATTGCTCATTGCTGTGGGGTGGGGCCGGTTGTATGTGTGTGCGCTCAGTGTCTGACTTTTCCTCTGGGCAAGACCTTTTCGGAGACGATTAGTAGGTTCGTTGAACGTCATCCATCTCCATCGCTATTCAAAGGCCGACTGTGTTCGCTTGGGGTGGTCTAGCCCCTGGACAGATTTATGGCTTCCACCAGCACTCGTCTTTCCTAATGAAATGTTTAGCTGGAGCGTTTTGCAGTACAGGGTCAGGGGGTCGAGCCCCTGGATGACGGCAATGTATGTTAAGCCCTGGGGGTTGTGTGTTTGGGAGTGGTTGCTGGTGGGGAAGCTGCCTTTTGGAGCCCGTCTGGGGCTCACGGTGTGTAAATGTGTTGGACTCTTAAACCACGGGAGGTGGACCCAAATGAAACAGCAGTAGGTGTTTATTTAATAACTCTTAAACTATGTGAAACGGGTGGGATTTCATAATAGGAGCATTTGTGGCTTCAGTTCCAGAGAAGATCGGCTACTTATTCCCATAATAATATTCCTTGCGGGGTCGCTTTATTGTCCTTGACTTCATCAATTAACTCTTATCCAGATTTTCATCCCCTGTACAAATGTCAGTGGATTGTGATTTCATCCTGATCACTACCTCAACATACAGATTTGTTTTGACATCCACATCAGTCTGATTTTCATTGATTTTCAGCTCACCCTCCGGAACGGTCCTTTCAATCACGGTAAAGTTGGCTGAAAAGCCTTCCTTGGCGATGGCGCTGTCAGTGTTGATTGTCAGTGCCAGGATGCCCGTGTAAGAGATGATCCTGCCTGGCGTGTTCTGCCCACAGTACCTCCCGATGTATGGGCCGACTGGAGAAAGAAAGAGTAGAGAAGCGCAAACAGCGTTAGTTGGATTAGACTCAGCTTAACTCAATATTTGTCTGTGTGCTACAGTCATGGTGTCAAACAACAGAACGGCATGTGAGAAGCATGGCGTAGCATGGCAGGGTTGGGGACGAGTGGACAGAGACCTTGCCCTACGTCTCTGATGTGTGCAATGATCCGTGCACAGGTGTGAGTGTGTGCGTTTCTGCCGGTGTGTGTGGGAACCTGCAGCTTATCTGTGAATAGTAATCCTGTGATCAGCGGCGAATGACTTGCGGTGGCCTCCCGTCATCCAAAACATGGCACTTTAAGCCTAGCTCTTATACACAAAAGGCCAGGGCGACAGGCAAGTGGGGCGGGGGGAGCTCGTAGGGTGTGTGATGGCTCCGCTTAATCTTCGCAACCCAGGTGCCCATGTGATAATCTTTGTGCTTTTAAACCCGCTAAGGCCCCAGCCTAACATAAAAATGCCATCTCCAGGATTATCTGCATGACTCCCCAGCGCTATGAAATTTTAAAGAGCCTCGCCATGAAGTCTGTATCTTGCCTGGCTCTGCATTCCTTTGGAGAAAGGGGACGAGGGAGTGGAGGCCGTTTCAAAGCAGCACCAGTCTGAGGTGCCATTACTCCAGTGCTTCCACGCTGGCCTGTGTTTGCACAGACATCTCCCTTCCCTGCACGCCCCGACGGCCAGCATGCCTCCGTGCTAATGCACTATGGATCCAGCAGTCACCAGACCAGCAACCTGGCTAACGGTGACCCACCATTTTCTTTTCATGATTATGTATTTTTCACAGAGCACTTAAAGGTTGTGATGCCTGGTCAGTCCGAAGCGGTAGTGTCAAGTAAATAGACCCGTTGTTGGACAAAAGAGAATCCGAAGAAAAATTATTCTATTTTAGTTGCATAGGTCTGAAATAGAGCGGCAAACAGTTTTACCCTCAGATCCCAGAGGTACTTTTTAGAAACAACAAATATAAATTAAAAAGTGATGATGTGATTCCCAGGTCTCTAAGCCTCTGCTTAATCAAACACAAATCAGGAAAATTAAACCACCTCTAGGATAACACCTAGAAATAAATTATGGAAATGCTTCATGGAATCAAAGGTTAACTATGGAAACGTGAGCCCAGAGAATAAAGAACTTAAAGTAGTAAACTCACCTGCAAAGGCAGAGTTATTTACACTTCAACCTTATCAGTTGCAGCGGTAAAGAATACGGATCTTCTGTCAATTTTCAGCCGCTGACTGGTGTGAAAGGCTTTTAATCTTGTCTGCACGCCACGTTTGAATAGCCGGGAGAAAAACGGTATAACTTCAAGAGGTGATTTTGCTCGTTGAGTTCAAAGCCTCATCTCGGGGGCCGTGGAGGCAGTGCCTTGAACACAGCACTCCCTCTCTCACCTCGTCTTTTACCTGCAGATTATTTAGATGGCTTTGAGATTGCTATTTTGTGGCAATGTTTTATTGTGTGTCCAAATCTGTCGGCCTTCGCTCTCATCTGTACCAAGCTGGTTCAGTGCAACTGTCCCCTGTGAGAAACACAAGGAAACCTCGGAGGGAACGCTCCCTTCAGTGTCATTTCTTGCAGTAAGTAATTGGGTTTTCTGTGCGTCATGGAAGTGAAAACATAGCCGCGATTAGACTTTGAATTCCCCAATGAACAAGGACTAAGAAAGCAATGCAGCCTGTGAGAGAAAAAGGTAGGCTCTTGTAACCAGGAAGTGTTTGGCGCTGAGCGACGAGTAAGAGTTACACTCATGCCGACAGACTCTTGGACCCCTGCCAAGTCTGGTTAAAGCTTGGAGGGAAAAAAAGTGAGAAGAGTATTTATGTATCTTTTTTTCTTTACAACTACAGAACAGCAGATTTCTAAGCAGTGTGATTTCAGCTAGTATATTTTCACAGCGCTATTGGTTTCTGGTTGTGTAATGAATAAAAAGTACACAATAACACTACAGCGGTAACCAACTCAGCTTGCTCACCTCCAGGGAAGCCATCCCAGATCTCCAATCTGTCATAGCGGCAGAACACTCCGGTGGGGGGCGTCGGGTCGGGCTCCAGCTCAAAGTTTTCAAACTCCAAGATGATCTCAGACATCTTTGGGGCGAAGATCATGAAAGTGCAGTCCAGGTTATTGGGGTACTTCTCTGGGAAACCGGGGGACTTTATGACACCACTGTTGGAGGTGAAGTTCCGGGAGCATTCAGGACCTGCATGGGGAGGGGACGAGATGAAAAGTTGAGATGCAACAGAGACAAAGGAAAGCAGGCTTTGTGTGGTTGGTGTGGAGAAGCTCTGCCTCCCAGCTGGTCTATTGAGTGGAAGACAGTTTACGGCCCTCGAGACGCGAGACCACCTTGATAGTTCTTCTACTCACTAGAGGCTACATCTGGGTCTCTCAACCCTTGTCTGTGTGTCTTTTTCTTTTTCATTCCCTCATGGGCATCATCTACACACATTCATCCCTATGTGTGTGTGTGTGTGTGTGTGTGTGTGTGTGTGTGTGTGTGTGTGTGTGTGTGTGTGTGTGTGTGTGTGTGTGTGTGTGTGTGTATTACATCTGTAGACGTTGGGACATCTGGACCGGCAGTGTAAACATTAGTGAAAGGCAGCTTGATTCACTGTGCACGTCTGCAAAACATATGAGGCGAGGTGCTCGGGCAGAATATGCTTCAGGGATGGAAGGGCAATGGCAATGACTGCACATACATCAACACGCATGCACACGCAATTTTACACAAGGGAAGGTCTATATATTTATTCACAGCCTTCCAGCTTAAGAGGAGCAGTAGCACATTTCCCATGTTAGCTACTACTCAGAGCATCATGAGCACAAGATTGTCTTTTAAGAATGACTGACGTGTGATTAAAACCGCTGTAGGAGATTTTATGAGGAGAGTCATAAAACCAGACACTAAGATGTGTTCACTATGCTTGCCCAAGCGCCGGGCCTGACACACGCACAAACATACAACTCTAGGGTTGGGGGGGGGGGCACTGTCATCCAGGGCGATTATTTGGAGCTATTGGTGGCCAAAAAGGATAACGTAATTTTCATGCTAGTCTGACAGCTCACGCGATGGGCACAGATGGGGCCGATCAAAACCAAAATTGCGGGGGATTACGATAAGGGGAGACGAGCCTTATCGTAGCTTAAATAAATGTGGGAAACGGCTTTTTCCACTGTCACTCAAGCTCCTTGCTGGGCCCCTAATTCAGGACCATTGGGCCCACTTCAGCCCGTCCACCGGCAGTGCGAGTGAAGGGAGCGAGAGCCCTGTGGATTTTCTCATTCAGCGAGTTGCATTGTGACTCTAAAGAGAGCTGACATTTACTGCTGCCGCTAGTGTGTGGCTTTTTGAAAACAGTGTGCGCCATTAATTTCACACCTTCCCCTTGTATTTACCTCCGGAAGATACGACGGAGAAAGAGATTGTTCGCAGGGATAAGAGGCTTGCCGGATGCTGCAGTTTGGCACTTTACCTTGTCGTATTTGTGAAGAAATGTCAGACAGTTTTTTGTGTGGAAAAAATCTGCAGATGGGAGCCACTTCCTTGAAAATAAAAGGCGCCAATGGATCACTGAGTGCTCTAGACTGCTGCAGTTTTCAGGTTGAATTACCAGGTTGCGTATTTTCTGGGATCTTAACTCCCCATCGATTTCATCAACCTCCACAATGACCCCATGGCATGCGCTCAGGAGTTGGCCGGAAGAGATTTGGTCTTTTGGAATGGTTCACTTTGAATCCAGGCAATAGAAGAATATAATGCCTAGACTGATGCAAATGGTCCATATTATTTTGCAAGGATTCAGCTCACTCTTACAATTTGAGGATATTGTCTTTCAATGGATGGTCGTGTGAAATGTGTGTAATTATACTAGCAGTTAACTTTGCATATATTGCCATTAAGCCTTCCATCTGCGCTACTTCTGAATTGTCACGACTGACGCCGAGCTAATAGACAAACTCTCCTATTCCCTATCCCCTGCCTGCGTTCACAGCCTCTCAAGAAAAGGACAGAGCCAAGACAACACAAACAAAACACTGTGGCGAGAACAGGTTGCTCCGTTTGGCCCCACCGTCCAACAGATCTCTTTTATCTAGTGCCTCCACCCGGGAAGGCTCCCATTCCCAATCTCCTCCTCACTACACCCGTCATGTGTTGTGCTTATGTCTGCAGGAGAGGTATTCGGTGATAGAAGTCATGCTTTTCTGTGGCAGCATCTATCTGACCCTCTATTCAACCCCTGTTCTATCATAGTGGCTTCAGCGTCTCAAGGATGGGGGTGGAAATATTAAATGTGAAGGATTTCATAAATAACAAAGGTTCGATTCACAGCGATCATCATCGATTTCCTCGCGTCCACAATACAGCAGGTAGTCTGAAGCGCTGCTTTTAAGCTGCGTTTACAAAAGGAAGTTGTGGGAGAGGAAAGAACTAACTTTACCAGCAACCAGGCACACAAACATTTACTGCAAGCAGTAATGGATTCTTTTGACTCTAGTTTACACTGAGCCCCCCTGTGCACAGGAGGGGGGAGTAAACAGATGTCACTCCGACTTGCTCACTGAGTGATCAGAGTTGGTTTAACACGTCGAGCAATCGTCGACAAGATGCTATTCAATGGGAATCGGATTTCATTCTCTGTGAGTGTTAAGAGATCGATGTAAATCTTGAATAAATACGGTTTCAACATGAATGGAGCTGGGCGCCTTTCCACTGTCTCCCCGATGGCTTGTCCTGTCTCTATTAAGCGGCTGCTTTGAAGTGCTGACAGCAGACCAGGGACCCGGCGTTAATCACTACAGCAACATTGCACTGTTAACTGGTGTGACACCCTCTTGCTAATTTCATTTTTTAATCTCCCTCTCTTTCTTTTTCCCCATCTATTCATCCCTCTGGGTTATTAGAGGCTGGAGCCAAAAGGGCTGTTGTTCTTGGAGCGCTAAGTAAATCACCACTGTTTATGCTCTGTGTTGCTTTTTGGCCGATCATCGGCACAGATCACAACCCTGCACCCCCCCTTCACATGTCTTATGGACAGAAGGGGAAACGCTCAGTGGAGAATTTACTTTTTCAACACTGAATCAAACGTTAACCTGAAGCCTGCGGAGCGTCCGTCCCCGTGACAGATGGAGAGGGAGGTTCATATTTAACCTTACACATACCCTGAGGCACTGAATTACTGACAGGCTGTTTCAGCGCACTGACTGTGCCTGTGACGTTGCGGTTTAAGGGACGACACAGCGCTGATGGGATGTGGGGCCAAGAGGGGGGAGAGTCACAGTCTCCCTCAGGCTCCGCTTAAAGAGATTTGTTGTCTTAGGTTTCAATGAGTGCTGTGCATGTATGTGTGTGCGTGTCAGAGATGACAGTACGTCTCCCTGCCAGATGTGACCTATGCCATCAGGGCGTGCCGTGCATGAAGGCAGAGCGTGCCCCTTATTAGGAACCACCCAACACACACACACGGACATCTTGAATGTGTTTTCACAGGTGCGAGTAAAAGTGCCCGCATCACGATGACATGATAAAGGCGGCTGTCGCGTGAGGAGGGGGGGGGGGGGTTTAAGCGCTACGCAGGCCTTCATCTAATGGACTGACTCATGCTGCTGAGTAATTGTGAGGAGAATGGGATGAGCCTGTGTGTGTGTCTGTGTGTGAGTAAGTGAGTGAGTGGGAGGGAGGGAGGGAGACAGGAAGGTTCGTCAGTCGCTCAATACCCTTGCCCACTTCAATGGGCCCTCGGCCAGCATTGATGTGACTCCTACTAAAGCAGAGCCGTTAAGGAAAAACATATGTTGTGCATGTGTACTTGAGAGGACAGATCTTTAGAGAAACACAAGGGTTTAAAGGACAATATTGTCAGATAACGGGTGAAACACTTTCAGTCTTGGATCCAAGATATGTTACGATTACACTGAGGGTGGTTTATCAAGAAAGGCCATAGTTAGGCTAGCTGTCTTGTTGTGTTATGCACCATTTTATAACGTTGAAGGCCTCCGCAGAGACACAAACAAACACACGCCTGCTAGTCTTAGAGCTCCACTCAGCACAAATATCCCTCATCTTCACCACCCTTCACCACCCTTCACCACCATCTACTACGCTCTTACAGTCTCTTGCCAGACTTCAGGCAGCGGAGCGGGGCTGCCAATTTTCAGGCTATAAAATAAATTGGCCATGCTAATTAAGATGGTTGGATGGGACTGAGGAGTGGAGAGGCGTAAAAAACGGATGCCGAAGCGGCCACAGAGAGCCGCAAAACAACCTGCTCTCTTCCAATTAGACACTTTGCAGGCTACAGTTGTTAAAAATATGAATGCCAGCAATGCAAGTATTTGTAAAAATGTATTTGCATAGTTTACATTCTAAGTGGGTAAAACTTGCACATGTAAACATGCTTGTATAAAATGGATTCTCGGGGGAAGTACTTTCTATTCATCTACCCTGTGACCTTTGGTTGCATGTGACCCTAGATGAAAGTCGGTGCCATCCTTATGGTTGACTCCCACTGGGATATCTGGGATAAACAGCCTGCATTCGTTTGCATTTCCCCTCATTGGCATGCACAAGCCTGAGCCTCCCGTTCCTCCAGCCGTTATCAGAGCATCTGTGTATCATCATTAACGCTACATGTGTTAGCCAACATAATGTTTATTTCCATGTTAATACCCTGCTCGTTGATAAGCTCTGCTAATCAGCTAGCCTTGAATCTCGCTTTCTGCTTGGCTTCACACTCACAAACCGGGCGGTTAATTGATCTCAGAGCCCTATTCTTGGCGGCAGCCGGTGCCGCAGTAGTCAAAACACAAAGTAAACTCGACGCATAACGAGGGCCTGGATCCAACAAAGGGAGCGACGGCACACCCACGGCGCTCTCCTCCATGGGGGTAGCTTCTGTCTTGGGTTCAAGTTACGGTGATACTCCTGGAGCCCCTTTTTCCACCACACCGGGACTCCCCTTTGGATTGTTGGAAGGAAAGACCTACATTGATCTCCAACTCTCTGGTCCTGACTATCTTCTATATTCATTAACGTCCGGAATTCGTTCTCGATATATTTGCTCATATCTTAGTGCCATATGAGTGTGCAGTTACCATATTGCCACTGGGCCCTTAACATGCCTCATTTATAATCATCCCCGGTTGGAGCCTGGGATACACCAAGCTAATCATAGGAAGAATGTGGTGGATTTAACGGGCCTATCGAGGGGGAAAGTGGGAGTGTGTGCTGATGAGCTTGTGCATGTTGGGGCGGATTGTTGCTTTTGATCTGGTAAACCGAGCCGCACTCTGCCAGCTGCCCTGTGATGGTGCCAGAGACACAAACACAAGCTCAAACACACACTGGCCCGGATTTAAAAGGAAGGAGGGACCCCGAAGGATCATTCATCATGTCTCAGAGGTCACAGGGAAGGACATCCCATTGACTGCTGTCGAGGTTAATTAATGAAAGTGAAGTATGTAGCACCTGTCTGCCTACAAGTCACTCTCTAGATATGAGCTGTCTTCCTCCTCCTCCTCCTCCTCCTTCCAGTCCAAACAAAGGAAAGGAGCCACCGACAGGAAATCCCTCCTCCTAGGCTGCTGTGTTCTGATAACATAGAAATCCACTGAGGATACCGGTGTTTTAGAACACATAGAGACTAATTTACCAAGAGGAATTATTTTTAGGTGGGAACCTCCAACTGATTGGAATTTGTTAAAACACTGCTCAGCAAATTGGGACCTTGCTTATTGTACGATCAATCTCACCAGATACAATCTGCTACAATTACAAAACATATGGGACTATGATTCATTGGTTTGGAATGGAGCATACTGCCTGCCATATTGTGAGTGCATAGTTTGTCGCTCTGGTGCCTTGACTAAATCAAAAAATAAACTATGAAACTAGATGGAGAAGCTTTGGTTTTCTACAATATGGCAATTATTCCTAGTTTTCCTAATGTGCGTCCATGTGATAGTGTCAGCCAAGGCCAATCTCATTTTAATTATTTTTGAGCTTGTTATAATGTTTTCCTAATCATATACCAAAAGTTCAATAGCTAATTCAAGAGGTCAAGGTTGTTTGATTTAAAGTTACTTTTGGTTAATTATTAAACTGTCGCGACCTAATATCGATGCCTTGATACAACCTACATAAAGACTGTTATGAAGAATGTTAAAAAGAGAGATTTTCTAAAGGGAACCTGATCCTTAGGAACGCTGGCCCTTCTGTCCACAGGGACCGCAAAAAATAACAGAAAATAAAAGTTCTCTGTAGTTTTAATGAAAGTCAGTCTAGATTTTTAGGAATATGAACGGCTTGAGGTAATATTTGTCAAAGTGAAGCTGCAGCTGGGTTCGGCCCCCTACCTGTCTTGAAGATCTCATAGCGGATGGAGAAGCCTGCCCCGTGCGTCTCGTAGTCAGACACAAACTTGATGAAAAGCTGGTTTCCGGAGGAGACGACCGGAGAGGGAGCGATCTTCCCGCAGTACTTCCCCACAAGCTGGCCGCTCTCATCCACGCCGTCCCTCACCTCCACGTAGTCGTACCTGAACAAGGCGACAGAGAGGGAAGCAGCGTGAGACACAGTGTCCTTCCCTTCAGACTTGAAGCATGTCTGAAGACACACACACTAATAGACACAAATAGAGTAGATGCATACTCAGAGCACCAATATTAACGGAGAGCAACAAAGCATATTGTGCAGGTAATGTAGGAGAAATGAAACACGGCGAAGTAATGAGGTCTCAGGTTACAATAGAGAACAGGAGGGCCGGTTATGCTTTAATTATATCAAGAACACACACACACACACACCACAGAGAGTTCCGGGCTCCCAGCTGCATTGAGGTCAAGTTTATGTAACTGCTTTGACTACTGTACAGTACATGAGCTGAAGACTTGTCTATATCTCCAGTTAACTAGATGACACTGACGATCGGTGTGTGTGCTTCGAGTATGTGTGATTGAATCTGGGCCTTTGGCTGGTGTATAGAAAGAGCAGGTGTTAAAGCTGTTAAACACACACTTAAACACACACACACACACAAAATATATCACATTAAAATGGAATTTCAGACCCACGGCTATGTAATGGAGCAGCCGCCTAATTGAGCCAGTGCAGAGTTTAAGAACAGAGGAGGAAAACAGCTTTGAAATAGGATTGGGCCGAAACGCCATTGCACACTCTCTCACTCACACACACACACACACACACACACACACACACACACACACACACACACACACACACACACACACACACACACACACACACACACACACACACACAGGCACACACACACACGATCTGGTATGCGAAACTAAAGCTGGGAGAGAGTGACTGGCCGCCAAGGGTGGTCTAAGTATCCTCCGGTTATCAGTGTGCGTGTGTTTTTTCAGGTACTTGTTAGGTAAGTGGTGGTTTTATGTGTGTGTGAGAGAGTTTGCACGATGGTCCAGATTACTTTTCCATGCTATGTTTTGACTGTGAGCGACAGGGCGACAGGCGCTTCAAAAGCAGATTTTAGATTTGGTTTCAATAGTTCCTAATTGCCCACGACGCATAACTCCCCACCAAGTTTTCTAGTTCTGCGGGTCACATATCGAACATGTTCCTGCCTGAACCCTGCTGAACCCAATATGACTGTCCTTCATCTTTATCAGAACCCCAGACAGATCCAATATGTCCATCACAGTGAGATGTAATTTTCTCAGGTGGGGCCTGAGTTGTATTCACACGCATGCTTTCCACCTAAATGATTTCATTCACCTGATCATCAAAAAATCTAAGTATATTTGCATTTGGTTATTTCTTATAAATGATTTTCAGAAGCCCCAATTAGCTGGCGATTTGCTTTGCTTTTCCATATTTCGGGAACCCCACCCAAATCTTATAAAAATCTGTCAAGGAAATATCCCCCCCGCCCCCTCCGCACCAACACTTAGGCTCGTCATAATTTTCAAATGTTAATTCCCAGGCCAAGTTGTTTGGGCTCTCTTCATTTCTCTTCGTCTTGTGATTTTAGGCCAGGTCATCCTCCTCTCTCCTCGCCGGGCCACCAGCTGTGGCAACAGCTCTGGCTCGACTCATACAAGTACCACTTTGTTGCTACTTTATCAGCGGTAGCACAGTAAAAAAAATATCACTTTCACGTGGTGTTTACAATGTTAACCCCCCCCGGCGCACTTTGGGGGTAGATGGACAGGGAGTTACTCATTATTTAGTTTAGTGGGGTCCCGAGTTGCAGGATTAGTGTCTTGTTAGTCACCGGTGCAAATATTTATAATGAAACACTGTTTTACAAAATCCCTACGTTTTTACTCACACATTTATTCTTTCTGTCTTTAAAGTAATTGCCTTCTCTATTATTATATTTTAATTGTTGCTATCAGTTTCTATGGTCATCCCCTCTGCATATGTTCTCCCTTATCTCATACTTCCTCCTGACTCCTCTCCTCTCTGTCTTTTGGTTCTCAGCTATCAAAGGAGAGCATACATATTTGTGTGGCTCTGCTCTGTTTTGTTCTGTATCAGCAGACTTTTAATTCACCTCAGAGTCTCAGTTTCTGCCCCCCTTAAACTACCAAAAGCTGAACGTTGCCAGACGCCTAAAAAATTGATTTTGTTGTGTGTGTAAACCTGAGTACATTGTGCACTTATGTCGGGTGCAGGTTGTTATGGATGTGCACACAGACAGAAGCCAATCAACCAATGTTGTCCTCACAAACTGCCATGCAAACATTTAGACTCCTTGCTTATTACTCTGGTGCGTCAGCATCAGCGGATGATGTTCGTAAGGCAGCCCAGTGGGAGAGAGCTTGCAGATGGAAGCCAGAATACGCCCTGGGGTTCCTCGCTGTGCTGGGCTTGTCCAAAATGTCCCTATTGGTGCCTGACTGACGGGTGTGCGAGCCAGAGCTCTGGCGGTTCTGTGCTAGTGGCCCACACGCTTCGCCCTGCTAACACAGATCTATCCAGGCCCCTATCATCTGGAAGAGATTACATTGAATACTTGGCGGGGCAGTTTGACGGCTCCAATAAAGGCTCTCTGGTTGCCAGCTGGGTTAAATGTACCTCTAATTCATCGCTCTAAACACCTGTGAGGACCCCGCTTCTGGGGTTTAGTGTCCTTTCAGGAAAACGGGACAACCTCTCTTTAGCATAGTAAAGGAAGAGCATGGCATGGTTTAAGCCTTCCACAGCTTCCTAACTTCCCAATTTAAACTCAGATTATTCCTTTCACGGGCCATGCATTGTGGTATTTTATGTCATATTCTTCCTGTTGTTGTTCCTCAGGACAGTACCATCCAGTTCAGATGAGCACCTATTTATAGGTCTAGACTGGATCGGTTCTGGGTGGGCCTGTAAGCACGCCACAACACACATACATACACACACACAGACAATTACTCAGAGCTGCCTACCACAGTGCTAATACTGAAAACCGTTTGCCAATCCAGCGGGGAAATTAAAGGGAAGAAAGAAAGGGGGAGACGGGCGAGGAGGGGAGGGAGCGAATGTAATTCTCAACGACCTTCGCTTCACCGACTCAAATGTATTAGCCTGCCTTCTCTCTTCAGGCACAGAGAGAAAGCAATCCGCCAGTGTCAAACAAGAACATTAGCCCTCTTTGCAAAGCCAAAGAGAAGGCGACAAACTAACGTCCGAACAATATAAGTGTTATATTGCCCAGAGCTTTCCCATGGAAACAATCTGTCCTCCCTACATAACTACTTGATATGGTTCCATAAAAGCAACCCAATCTGAGGCAATGGAATAACACTATGACGGACTGTATGAGCCACAATTGGTCGGATTTCTTAATCAGACCATTTATAAGCCTAAGCATGCATGGAAACCCCCAGAAGCTCTTTCTTTGCCATCACTGCCTCTGGTTGAACTGTGTATAGAAGAAATGCTGTGCGCTTTTCTCTTTGCAGGGCTGTCACAGGGCTTCTTGTTATCGCACCAAAACATGCTACCTACCACATGTCAAAACATCTCCGGTTAACAAAAGTGGAGAGGCCTGAACAACGGACCCGGGACGACTTCTGTGAGGCCCAGGGGGACATAGCAGGAAAAAGGACTTTGTTGTCAGCAGTCATAAAACTCCAGAGACTCCACGTGTTAACGAGTCCCGACGAACAAACTGTCACTCGGGGCTGTGGGAAAACATCATTAACGTTTGTACAAGAGGGGCACGAACAAGCTTACTTGTTCCAAGCCTGGAGGGGACATACCTTGCTGAAATAAAACAATCTTTCTTTCTCTACTTTCCCTCCCATTCCGCGTCCCTCGTGCACGCGACATTCATTAACCTGCACTAGAATAACAGGTCCCCTCTTTCCTATAATGAGCTCCTCATCAGCTCACAGAGAAGTTAGTATGGAGAGAAAAAAACTGGGGCAATAAAACCTACGTCTAAATGATCTCAGCTGAAAAAATTAATTGACTTAAGAACACTGACGTCTGCATTTAAGTTCAGGACCTCATAGTTAAAACAGAGCCCTTACCATAAAGCAAGGTACAAAATCATTCTGTAACTACCTCCATCTCCACTGATGTGTCTCCACTTCTGAATCCGCGGAAAATTATTGTAGGAGTCGAAGGCGTCGGAACGGGGCAACCCACCGCGGGACAAACCACCAACCAATCAGAGCTGATGGTTTCAGAAGTGGTTGCTTGTCAGCGAGGAGAGAAGGGCATGATTGCTTTGCTTGCCGCAACGCTGCCACACGGATGGATGGAAGATAAAAAAAGATGGATGAAACGATCGAAGTCCACCGCCCAGATGGCCCAGCTGCAGCCCCTCTGAGTGGCCTCTTTGGGTGTCTCCCCAACACGGGTTCCACTCCACTCACCACTCATATTTTTAGATGCCGCGTGACTGTTACTGATTTTGCGGCGGACTCGGCCCCATATTGGTGAAGCATATTCGCTTTCCCAAACAGCAATTATCATTAGCATTGATGGATTTAGCGTGCCTTCATCCATTAGCTGTCCTAATTACACTGTCGAGAGATCTGCTGTCGCCAACAATCAAATTAATGAATTTGGCTATTTAGAATCAATTATTGCATATCCCGCCGCCCATGCACAATAATCCTTTATTCTGAAATACGCACAGACTGACAGGGGTAGGATTCTGCTCCGAAGGAGGAATCCTTTCTGCTCAACACAGACTGGGTGGGGGCTAAAAACAAATAGGGGCAATGAAGCTGACCACAAAAGCTCCCACTGTTAGTTAGCAGGCAGACTAAATCCCCTGTGCTCTCCTCACATGTAAGGCCCACTGCCCTTTGAACCCTGCCAATGCTGAAGTATGTTCAGCTGACTTGAGTTCTACTCCCATGGGGGGTTGTGACATGCCAGCCGAGCCAAAGCCGGGCCAGAGCCGGGCTGTGCATATTTTCAGTCATCTGTTGAGCTCACTTCGACCTCCTTCCCCTCATTAAGATTGCGAAGCATGACAAATAGGTCACAATAACGCGGTGTTGGAAATGCGAGTCAGTTTAAACAAAAGACACAGGCAATTTGCTCGCTGTTGCTTAAGTCATTTGTCTTCTGTAGCCTAAAGCTTCTGAGATGAAGATAAACTAATCAAATTACTATCAATCAAAGTGTTTCATGAATCGATGAAAAAGTTTTTTTAGTCCAGCCCAATAGGGTGAAGTTCACCACATTTTACAGAAAAGAAAGGCTTCTTGTTGAACTTCTTTCAACAAATTTGAATGACCAAAATGAATATTGAAGTAAATAAAATATTTAAAGAAATTAATGAAAATGAAATGACGAGACCTCAACCTGTGTCAATATATCATTTCGAGTGTTGATTGTTGATCAACACTAAAACTGAAGTAATAGTTTTTTTCTACAATTATCTTTGAGGTAAACAAATGTAAGCTACCATTTTAATAATAATAATATAGAAATACATCCACCCTATGAGTGCTGATGTTGAGAGTTAAACAAATTATTAATGCCTTAAATAACAGCTGCAGTTGTGGGTCAAATTGAGACTTCCTTTCTTCCCCATCACACATCTTGTTATAGTGACTGCACCGAGAATGAGTAAGTACAATTAATTAGAAAAACTGCCCAGGGCCATATTGAAATACACATTTAGCACTTTTTTCCCTGCTAAGTGAGCTTTGTAAATGAAATTGCTTAGCATACAGCAGCACTGTGTGTGCGTCTTAGCGTGCAGATATGAATATTCTTACAGTGAACGTATCCTTTTTCGGATGAATCCCTTTGGTTACATTTCTAAGGAATACTTCATAGACGTAGACCAGTGTAGCAGTGGCCCTATTATTAAGATAGAGAGCTTTCATGAAATGTCTGTTATACACTCAGTGTGAGATGGTTTAACACGTTAACATAACAGAGCCAGGAACTCTAGCATGTTGTACAAAGGGCTGAAAGAGAAAAGCAGGAAATTGGCATAAAAGTCTAAAATATACAAGAAAAGGAAGGGTCCTCGAAATGATAGGACGGATGAAAAGTCCTGCGCGCTACTGAGAAGGGGGAGATAAAGGGAGGGGGCGGATGAGAAACACTCCAGCCCATTTCTGGGACCATTACAGGAGGGAATGGGCTCCCATTTGTCCCACCTTGACATTTGAGAGGATCTCTGATTACACAGGAGAGAGGGGCAAGCAGAGGTGAGCGGAGAGAGCATCCACCACAGGGGTCTGTGGCACGGCTCGAATGATACACCAGCGCTATGAAAAATGAGAAGTCAAGGGTAAAAATAACAGGGTGCTAGGAGTAAGGGGCCAATGTGGCACAGCAGGGCCACCGCGTGTAGGCTACGTTTTAAACACACTGTCACTGCCCTGCTCTGGTCACCAACGGGATACACGCTCACCCTGCAGGGACCATTGGGCTGTTTCATCTCAACCTACTGCTTAATGAACACTCAAACACCTAGAATAAGCTTATATCACAAGGAATGGATACGCTAAATATCTAATTATGCATTACGAGGTGTCGAATAGGGGTCCATGGGCATGGAACCAGCTAGAAACCATCACTCGGGAAACATCATTCGAAAGACTGGACTTGATTCAGTCTTTGGGAACCTCGGAAATACAGTTCAATCTGCACAACACACAGGCGAACATTTCCAAAACAAAAGCAAAATCATAAGATAGTGGATAAAACATGTTCATTCTTCTGTTAACTTGATTCATTATCACTTAGACTAATCAAGACTTTCCGATCGTAAGATTCCAAATTGTTAAGGATCATACTCCATTCAAAAGGTTCATGACGACACCGTTTAGTATATTCACTCGACCACCTGGCATGCTGGAACCACCTGATGACAAAAAACAAGGAAACAAGGAGATTCTGAGCCCCCTGAACATAACAATGGACTGATTGTACCAAAGTGAACACTACGTGACTTCACATTTTACAGGTTGATGAGTGAAGAACAAAACAGAAACAATATGAAAATACAAAAATGGGGCGGCGCATGCAAAGGCAATCATCTCTCGGTTCCTGATGCTGTGAGAAGCCAGCGGCACTCCCCGCTGGGTAACAAGCTGTGTGCACGAGGAACTCGCCTCGTTCAATGGAGGCAAGAGGAGCCGAGGAGGAGAGGAAAGGGAGGAGGGGAATTGAAGCCGGGGTCAACTGGGGGTAAAGCCTTTCTTTGGGCGCTGTTAAAAACTGTCTTGCCTCACCACAATGGGCAGGAGGGGAGAAAGAGTGGTGTGGGGAGGGTGGACTGGTGTTGGGTTGAAAGCAAATAGCTGATAGAGGTGGCTGGAAAACAGGTGCCTACACGAATCCCAGAAAGGGTTAGGAGGTGTGAAGCACGCTCAGCAACAGCTACGGAAGCTCGAGGACAATGGTGATAATAACTGCACTGGGAATTATTCAATTAAACGCCCCCCATCCGTCCCCTGTAGCGTTCTCCCGCCGCCTTTCTATTCCTTTGTCCTCCCTGCAGTCTGCAGAGGCGGCTGGGGAATGAAGGGGTCGGAGAGCAGTCTGGGCCGGGTGCTCTGTGACCCCGGTCACAGAGCACCCGGCCTGACGCAGAGCAACTTGGCTGGGAGCGGCGGGGAGACTGTCCCGCAATTGTCTGCTTATATGTACACAAACACAGCCGTCTGACCTTCAAGCACACAACAACCGTGAGACTAAACAAATTATTTGTAGTTCGTAACAGGAAGAGGAAAAAGGATGGTGGAAAAAATGAAGAAGTGGGGTGTTTTTTCTTCGACAATAGCGACATATATGTTATCAAATGGCCAGTTGTGGCCAGATTCGGGAGGTTTCATTTGAATACATCAGCCCTTGAACACAGTATTCACACAGTATTTACATCCTTCATTTCCTTCTGACGGACGTATTGTTCCTCCTGCGTGCAAAGATCTCACATTTTCCAGTGATGCAGCCCTTCGAAAGCCAGATAAGCTGCGCTGGAAGGGCTGTGCGCCAAGCAGCGTATCTCTTCCGTGGAGCCGTGCAGAGAAGGCGAATGCTTGGCGTTACAGGGCCAGTGTTGATAGCCAGCCCTCCGTTGCCAGCATTTGTATGGCAAGGTGACTTCTTCTTTTACTGCCTGTGTTACAACTTTCCTGCCAACTTGGATGCAGTTCAGTAGTATCATTTCCCTCCGCTTTCTGCTGAAATCCACAGGGAAATTGTGTAAGTGCATCGAAGAGAGGGCCTGTTCGCCGCTCATCCCTGCGTAGGCAGGGGTCATCGTGGAACAGCTTGGCGGTGGAGGCTTCTAATAACTCTTTCAGCACCACCCTACTGTGATAATGCCATTGAGGGCAGCATAATAAGGCTGCATTTACAGCCTTCTTTTTTACAATTACTGCCATCAACAAAAGAATTGAAGCCGTGAGAAGAAGAGAAAGAAGAAAAAGAAGCAAAGTGGTGGCTGCTATGAAAAAGAAAGACCACAGCTAATGTTGCCAATTTAGTGAGGAGAGATCAAGAAAGGAGCAAACAAAGCAAGGGCTTGTGAGTGGCTTTAACTCAATCAGAGAGCGGAGGGGTCCCGCCCCATCAATCACTGTCTGCTTGCCGCCCGGCCGAATCACGGCCAGCTGAGTAGTGGAGAAACACCAGCGAGCCGAACTCGCTGTGTGCGAAGGCAGGGACCAAAAACGACCCTGGGCCAAGACCAGGGGGCCATTGTCTTTGCTTTCTACCTACCTACCATCGTACTCGCGGCAAACAAACTCCTCTTCACCGAGAGCCCCTCTGGGGCTAGCTTGATTGAATAAAGAGCACTGTGGTCTCTTTGAGTCTAAAGCCTGTCACCCCTTGTGGAACTGTAAGCACTGTGGCGTTGGGGCAACAAACGTAGAACCACGGTCACATCGATCAAACACATTAGCCCCATTGAAGGTTAGACCACTCAACGCAACATGTCTGACAAGCCCAGACACGCCGTATTAAGGAGTGCGGTCCTCCCTCATCCATTCAGTTGGACAGACTCCTTTATTTCTGGCACAGTTGGGTCAGTAAGACATTGGGAACTTGGGAGTTTCTAAACTCCCCCCCCACCCCATTTCCCCCTCGACTACTGTTCTGCTACTACTACTCTGCTACCTATGTTTTACCACATAGCCTCATAAACTGGGAAGTCAGCATTTAATGGAATGAAAAGAAGAAGCAAGACGAAAACCTGTTGCTAATTATATTATATGAGGCGCGGAGAGAGGGAGACGGCGCTTATTGCCAACTGTCCTTTGGAAACAGAAACGCATAATTGAATCATAGCCTCCTAGTGTTTTATGTCCTTTCATTGTCGCTGGAGGGAAAAATGAGTATGAATTTTCTTACAGTCAATAGATGTGTGTCCAGATAGGGAGGTGGGATTAACATATGGTGTCTTCTAATCATGAGATTCTACATACGGCTCCCTTTCTAGCAATCTGTTTTGGTTTGAAAGAAAAAATAAAAGAGCATACGACTGACATCTCTAAGCTGTGTGGGCCGCGGCTCCATTCCACAAGAAACTTCCATATAGGGAAGCTTGTGTCTGTTCGGGGCTGGAAAGACTAAGATGAGGAAAAAAAATAAGTGTTCACCAGCCGTGTGCCAGAAACAGCTTAGGGACACTCAATCTCTGGCAAACACAAGCCACTAACTCCCACATCGAGAGGAAAAACAAAACAGGCGGAAACGTGAGACCGTATGATGCTTTGTGCCGGGGTGGATATATGCGAGCCAGGCTTGAAATCCAGCGGGTTATTTATGAGCACTGGCCTTGTGGTGTTTCTCTCTCTCCCTTGCCCTCGCTCCCTCATTCCTGCGTATCTTACTCCTTGGCTGAGAATTGGACCTCCCCTCCCGCTGCGAGGTAGAGTGGCTCGCCTCCCGGTTCTGGTCAGGTTGCGCATGAATCAAAGTGGTGACAAAGCAGCGGGTAGGACGGCAGATGCCACAGACAGAAAGCTTTTCAATCAGGCTGCCCTTCCAAGCCGCGGCCAAGGTGAAACACTTCACCGGCGAATGAAAAAAAAAATACCCCCAACCCAACGGTCACACACACACACAAATTGCACAGACATACTTATATCCGGCTCATTAGCCGGGGACTAACCCTTTATGTTTAAAAGAGATGGAGATGAGGAAACAGGGTAATGAGAGTGAAGGTCAACAGCTTTCCGGGCACCGTCTCCGTTTGCCGTCCTGTCCCTCCTGCCCCCCTGGTTACCCAGTTAAAATTCGTCTGCACCTCCCATTTGCTGCGAACAACTCCCATCATCCCTGCGTATGTTTTGTAGGTCGCAAATGGGAGTGGGTTAATGTAAACAGAAAGTAGAAGTTGCAGCGCTCTTGTCTCTAGAAGTTCTACCACGCTGACAAAAGGAGGGCCAGGTGTAATTGCTGTTAAGTACAAACGCGACGTATTCAGAGTGGAATGCTCTTTGGTGTGCTGCTGTTCAATGTCATTTGAGGTGCAATTTGTTTTCCATTGTTAGGAATCCCGGCAGTATAGTGCGGTGGAAAACAGAAGGTGCATAATTTTAGCTGCTTTTGTCAGACCCGGTAGTTAAAGGAAGCGCCGGCGCCTCGTCATTATTTCGCCCTGCCTCTTTGAACTCCACCGGCTCGGATTCTTCCCCAGCATGGACTACAAAACATCCACAGCAGCAATACATGTCCCCTAACAGGCCATGAGTATTTCCAACAATCCGTGTCCCTGGGACGCCACGTCTGCTCAGCCCGGGAGGTCACAACACTTCCTGTCTTTAAAAGCCTCCGCTGCCACATGCCCATTCAAAAATACAAGCCTCCTGTTGCGTTCCTGCCTCATTTATTTTACTTCCACGACTATGGCTGAAAAACGGTCAGACAGACCACTTTTCCTTATTTGTTCGTGGTTTGTTCGCCTCCCTTGCCAACGTGATCTCCAAAACCCGTTCGTAAAAATGTATACGAAATATTTGACATAGAAATTTGTAACAATACATACTAACTGGCGGTGGTTAACCACGCCCCTTGAGTGAACGTCTCTCCGCCATGTTGGATTTTTTGAGGGGGTTAGGGTTAGTATTGTATTCTTACAATTTAACATTGATTTCTCGTTAAAAATGCAATCATAACACGTTTATTTTACATCTTTATACTTCACAAAGTGTGCTTACGGGGTGCAGGTGCTTTTGTATCTTCATGATTTTCGTATGATTTTCGTATCATGTTTTTACGAACAGGTTTTGGAGATCAGGCTGCCCTTGCAGGGAGGTGGGAGTTGTTTTCCAATCCTCTCCCCCCAGCGGTAAAGCTACATCGCTCTCTGTTCCTGTTGCTACTATACAGGTGGCAGGGGCAACAGGGGAATTATGGAAAGTGGCCGGGAGGATCTTTTCTCTTAAGCCCCTTCTGTCCTCCACTCTCACTTCCTAGAAACAGGTGGCACTCTTTGTGGGACACCGCAGCCACATCGGTGGAGTTTAGTGGGATTCCACTACTAGACAAAGACAAAGCAAACTACAGATCCGGGGAAGGGTAACACCCAACACCCCCCCCTTCCCGAGCAAGCGTTAGTCACCTCCAAGGCCTGGATCTGGTCAGGAATGCCAGGAGGGGCAGGATGTCTATTGTGGAGGGTACACAGCGGAGAATGTTTGCCTTCCCAGCAGGCTCCACAGGGGCAGCTCAGCGGGACATTGCAGCGGTAAGGGGCAGTGGGACAGAGAAAGGAGCGTACTAAAATGATAAAGAAGAGGAAGAGAGTGCTTTCCCAAGTTTTGAGTTACAGGCAGCTAAAGGTAGGGGGGCTCTCACCGGCTTTTGAAGCAGGGAGAGGTAGGAGGCTGACTTTCCTCCTCTGTCTCCTGCCCACAAAAGGGCTGCCGCTTGAAGAAGCATTTCTCAAATATCTCCGTCGCTTAGTACTACCCTTCGACACATCTCATCCGAACCCTCCCCTCTCCATCTACTACTAAAGAGTTCCACAAAAACACCAACCAGACAGAGACAAAACAAACAGAGCAGCTTGGACTGACTGAAAGTTAGCGAATCGTTGATGATATTGATGATTTACACTGTTTTCAAGGGCTCATCGGCTCGAAAGAAAGTGGGTTCTCCTTCTGAAGAACAGCCTGCAGTTAAAGATTGAAGATTCAGTAAGTTCAAACCTGGAAACTCATTCAGATTTCTAAAAAGGAAAATAACACTATGACAGTAAGAACTATTCTCCGTCTCACAGATTTGATAAATTGCCCTGCAGTCTGCTTTATATGAAGCATGTCTGTCACTTTGTCTCGGTTGAAATCCTCTTAAAACCTGTGTCCACTTCAAAAGGCAGAGCCGCCACAGTCAGATGAGCCCAACGGCTCTTATCAGATCTCAGAGAAAGGAGAGAGTGCTTGGTGAGAGCGATGCCAAAGCGTATCTATTTACCAACTTGAGCCAACCAATTTCTCAGGACAAATTTGACTTCCAATATTTGCCTGGATGCGGGGGGGCGCCTCTGCCTCGAAGTTCATTAGCCGAGAGAGCGGTGGGAGCGAACTTCCCTCTACACGATGCGTGAAAGGTAAACACGTTCTGCATTCAGAAACGCAAGGCTCACTCAAGTCTCCTTATCTCGGTGATGAAGTGCTTTCCTCCCCAGGCTCTCAGGATGCAGGCCTCTGCACTTCCCCAAACAAACCTGTCGGTTGGAGCACACGTGCAACAACAGCCCCCCAACCCGGACAAACCACTCACTAAAAAGGCTGTTTTTCCCTTTTACGAGCACCACTTTGAGTGCCTCTTGTTTGGTTTGCAGATAACAACTATGTTGGGGAACATGTGGAGCATGTGTGTTCCATTTGCCCACTAATTAGATTGCAAGGCAGTGCACTGAAGCATGCATTGTGGCCCCCGCCGCGTCCGCCCACTCTGCCAGTCCATCAGATAAGGAAGCCATTCTCATCAGTTTCCATTTATGTAAGGGCTGATTTGGTGAGTGGAGCTGATGGGCCCAACACACCCAACTACTGTCTACGGACACATGAGTAACTATTACCCCATTCCATAATCCAGTTACCTTTGACGTGCCTTGTCAGCGATTAGCTCAGCAGTCCACTCTCATGTTACATTGTTCCATAATTTCAAATGATAGAGATAAAAATGAAAATGGCTTTCATGTCACGCAGTGTATTTTCTGGCTAGAGCCAAAGGGAAGCGGCACATGGCGGAAAACATTGTGAAGTGGATCTAAAGTCCAATGAAAACCGCTGCATTGGAAACATTAAAAATTGAAAGAGCACGCCAAGGTAAAAATAGGGGAGAAGCCGCAGGTCAGGTCGAGCCCGCTTCCTAGTGGAAGTTTCACAGCCGCCTGCCGGCGTCATTTGCTCTTGCTTCCTCCTTATAACAGGCTTATTACCTTTGGGGATGACATGGAAGACGCTCAGCAACAAATCCACAGACACAAACTTCAGCCACCGCATGTACTAACTGGCAATCCGCGGGCTGAGTGACTACAAAATGAAAGCACCGAGCAAATTTGTAACTGATACAAGGATGGGTCGCTGAACTCCAAGCCTGACCTCCTTTTAACGTGGCAAAAAAGGGGCTTTTGTTGAGCCTTAGGGGGGCAAATTCTTTTTACCGCTTGTGTTTAGAAACAGGAAATTCATTTCTGACTAATTTGATTAGCGCCGGCATTGTTTCTACTCATCCTCCCACTCCTCCTGTCTCCCCCCTTCCACCTCACACTCTCTTTCATTCTAACTTGAGGATGTTGTCGGATGACAGTTTAATAGTCTGCAATTCCTGAAAATGGTGAAATGCTGAAATTGGACCCCAAAAAGCAGTGTCAAGGAGTATTCAGCTTTTAAAAAGATGGTCGAGTTCGGCCTGCCATAAATCTTTTACAGCGGTAAGGTAACGTTAAAGTGGAATTGAGATCCCAGGATGTGAAAAATGATTAAAATAAACACACCCTGAAGACGTATACGGGTTGGATGTGGGGTAAGCTGGGTGGCTGCCCTGTTGGAGCACAAAAGAAGCGAAGGGTCCAGGTTTTTTTGGTGGAGCACTGATACAGTAACAGGATCCAGCAAAGCCCTGTACTCTCCCGAAGCCCTGCAGCATAAACAAACAGCTGAGACAGAGCAGGGCAGAGGCACCGGCACACGCACTAAAGCCTTACACACACACACACACACTAACACACAGAGACAGGCAATCAGAGGGAGGTGGTCTGCCCAGGCAAGGCTCACCTCAGGGCATCCACACTGACACAGGCTCATCGCATAACTGCGTGTCTCCCGTTTCATCGGCTTAAACTATCTATCTTACAACGGGTTGGCCGTTTAGCTCTTTGTTAGATGCGACAGCTTGTGGTTTGCCAAAAGTCAAAGTCAAAAAAGTATCGGTAACAAACTGTCACTGAGGGATTTTTTTTTTTAAAGGGTAAGAGTAAAATTTTATAAAAGTTTCCTGCTCTGTTTTTCATAGAACCCCGCTCTTGGAAGTTCCCACTTGATGAGGGGCAGTAATGGGATTTTACAGGCCAATGTGAAAGTAAATGGCTCATTAATACGCTCATTTCTTCTTCTTCTTGCAGTGCATAAAGTAACCACGGTCAATGGGTTCCAGTGCACTTGAAAGCCTTCTGTGAAAGTCCAGTGATTCAAATCAATATCACAGCCGATGACTTCAATGCACGAGGACAGGAGGCGAGGGCATTCCAAAAAACAAATGGCAGCACAGGGACAATCCTGCTGCCCTGTGTAGGGCAAAGCAGGATGCATTGGCCCGAATTCAATGAACCTGCCGACACTAGATGGCGCAGTTTCATGCGCAATATGCATGAGGGGAATGGGGGGAACTGAGGGTTCTCTCTGTCTCTGTCTCTCTCACACACACACACACACACATATGAAAGGAAAATATGTAAACATGCTATGAGACATATTTGTTTGTGTGAACAGCTTCTACTCAATCTCTCGGGGTATGGCGGCTCCCAAAGTGAGCTTCCCAGACAAAGTCATATCACTAAGAATGATATTTTATTCACCCATTTTGGCAAAAGAAAACAAAATATGATCACAGGTTTCACTCTATGTCATTATTCCACACAAACCTTCAGTCAGATTGGGGCCCCACTGTGACAAACTCTATTTATTTTTTTACACATCCTTTTTCCATAGAAAATATTGGGGTGTACTTACTTGCACTCCCGGTCCTCCAGATCGAAATGCGGATTGAAGTTGATGAGTATCCGCTGGTGTGGACCAGGCGCGGATATCACCCACACGCATCTCTGGGAAGGGGTGTAGGATTGGGGGTATCCGGGCGAGGTGAGGTAGTTGGCGGTTGAGATTCTGATGTTGCCTCCACATTTATCTGCCGAGGAGAGAAAAAAAAGGTCTTTAAGGAAATAAAAGACATATTTCACAACGTGATGCCCCAAATACAATAGCTATATTCTAGCGGTCGGTAGCATGATGTATATATGTATATAGAGAGAGCGAGAGAGAGATAGTGGGTTATCTATATATGTGAAACCTTAGGACAGTGTCCGAGAAACTTTTCAGTTTAATTTTTTCAGTTTAATTTATCGATATATCGTTTACAGAGTCGAATTGGTCAAGACAAGCAAAGGGTATGCAGCGACTAACTGACACACATCGTACATGCATATTGGTATTTAGTAATAATTTGAATTACTATTGTTTATGGTTAGTTAATACGGAGCAGCCTTGCAGTGGCGCACTGAGATAAAGGAGCATCGAGATAAAGGAGCAGTCCCTCATATTATAATAAGATACGGAGCAGCTTTGCGAATCGTATAAATGCTATTAAAAAGTGTAATTGGAGAGTTGTTCCTCTGAAGAGTTTCACCATAAAAGGGAATTATCCTTTGTTTTTTTCAGAGGGCCACAAGTCGCATTCATCTTTATTCGGGCACGTTTTCACTAATTAAAAATGAAAGCTGCTACCGAGTGTTTCTCTGATACATACACGCACCTCTTGAAGATCAATTAAATCGAAAAAATAAGCGTGGAACGAAAGCGCCAAATAGAAAGGAAACGGGAGCTGAAGAGAACAGAACAAGGGGAAGTTGCGTAAACCGGGGATTTGGGCTGACTTTTTGAACTTCACTAACACACCCTGCTTGTTAACCGATAGCTGCCCCCACAAAACGGGATACAATCGTTCTCTCAAAGGAAGTTTTAGGTTACAAGCATCACGATGGACTGTTGGTTGCATAAATACGAATTAACAACATTATTTGGGATATTTTGAGGGCATCACGGGTAATGAAAAAATCCATGAAGTGAAAATATTATGGGAGGGATATCATGAATACAAGGTGTACACTAAAAAAGAAAAACAATTAAATAGGACCACGACGAACACTGGTCACCATTAAACAATTATTAAATTAAAGTCTCCGCTGAAATATAATAAGAGGGATTTCCGCGGTGTTGGCGGAATGGGCAGGTGAGCGCTGTGCGACTTTGTCAAAAGATCAGCGCTGATCCGAGCAGACTAATCTTTCAGAAAAATATTGGGATTAGAAGCTTTGCAGAGTACACATACGCTTTATTTATATAGATATCAGATATCACACTTACCGTTTTTGAAAGCCTTGACCACCAGAAGGATTCCCATGAACAGGATCAAGACTAATCCACAATGCATCCTTGTTTCCTCACCCCAAAAATTAAATTACGCATACAAAAAAGATTTTAAAAAACTCCGTTAACGAAACTCCTCCGGCAGGTTCCTGCAGCGAGTACTGTTCTCTCGACAAGGACTAAAATAAAGTAAGAGCGTCTGTTAAATAAAACGAAGTTAGAAGTGTAGGAGCTCCGGTCGCTGGCATCCTGTCATTCAGCTCATTTTTCCTCTCGCCTGTGCCGGTTGCGCTCCTCTCTCCAGCGCGCACCGTGCCATATCCCTCCCGGAGAGGTGGAAGAAGAAATGGCCTCACTCTCCGTTGATGGTGTTGCGTTGTTACTCCGTCAAACGGTGCCCGAGCTGGAGCTAATCCTTGGCTGTGGGAGGCAAAAGAGATAGGCGGAGGTGTGAGCGGGTTTTGAGAGGAATACGCGCTTGCATGCGGCCGCCTTGCGCTCTGGACATTCCCCGGGTGTGTCTTTGCGCCCTGCCTCTGAAACGAACACGGTTTATAGAAAGGCACGGACACAACTCCCCATAGCAAACAAAAGTGTGAGGACTCAGAGTGCGGGACTCGGAGGGGATGATGATGGGCGTGATGACAAATAGTCGACCTATGTGAGTAAAGCCCCGTGTCTTTATGTGTAAGACGAGCCGCACACTGAGTCACAGAGTACCAGCAGTCCGTTAAGTGACATGACTCTCTCTCTCTCTCTCTCTCTCTCTCTCACCCCCTTTCCCTCCCTCTCTCTCTCTCTCTCTCTCTCTCTCTCTCTCTCTCTCTCTCTCTCTCTCTCTCTCTCTCCGTCACTCTTTCTTTATCTATACCCCCTCCCCTCCCATCCCCTGTCTTCTTTTACAAAAATAAGCTATCGTGATATAGATTAACAGAACATGACTCATATTAAAAAACATCATTTGGGATAACAACGTGTATCAAATATTATATCTATAGGAAATATACCACTTAACCAAAGATCGTAAATCATAGAGTAAACAATTCTAAATGCCGATTACAATGGATAGGGGTTCTTTGTTTTAGGTCTCCTCCGCAGCTTTTATCTGATCGTGATCATTTTATGTGACACACTGAATTATCTATGCAGGGAACTTCTTTTTTGCGTCTCCTTAAACACGGATCCTCCAGCCGCTCGGAATGAATCGTATCGGCAGTGCTCACAATAGGCCCGGTTTGTTCTGTGTTTTCCACAGAAACTAAATAACAGAAAGTGTCCCCCCTCTACACCTTTAAAGTTTATTTTATGCAGCGACAGCTGTTCAGATGTGCCGATTTCCTGCCCCACAACAGTGACACCATTTAACCGACACTCGGATATTCAGGGGAAATCAATTAAAGCGCACATTTATGTAGCCTTGCGTCATTTACTCAAGGCTGCCCTGGGTCACTCTGCACACGGACACACACGCACGCACGCACGCACGCACGCACACAAACACACACACACACACACACACACACACACACACACACACATACACACACACACACAAAGGAACAGAGCAGCAAATACTTCTCCCGCATAAACACAACTAATCAAAGTTTTAAAAATGAACGATTTCATTTGATTAGTATTCAAGCCAAATAAATAAATACAATTTATTTATATTTGTAAAATCGTGGGAAAGTGGAGATAATCTATCATCGGATCAGTGCTTTCTTACGCAGAGGTATTTCATTAAATAAAAACTGCTGCATTCACCTGCGTTTTGAGGACTCGCAAAGCCGCAAGCATCCAGCCCTCCTCTCTCTACCTCCAACATGCGTGGAGGAGCAGAGTGCTGCTATGATCCGAC
The DNA here is from genome assembly GCF_964276395.1 of Gasterosteus aculeatus. Lineage (NCBI taxonomy): Eukaryota > Metazoa > Chordata > Actinopteri > Perciformes > Gasterosteidae > Gasterosteus > Gasterosteus aculeatus. Next base: position 8,716,601 of record NC_135708.1, read on the forward strand.
AGGCTTCCCTTCGGATTCTGTTCAAATGACACTAGATCTTCTCCAGAGACTCACAAAAGCAAGTTACCTCCCCCCCGCCCCCTCCCTTTTCGTTGTACGCCGAGGGAGAACCACAGCGGAGTCTAGTTCGGTCCTCGGTCGCCACCGCGCAAAGACGCACAGCCGACAGCTGGCCACTCGCTCTCCTCTCCGCGCACAGACTAGTCTCCTCCGCGGCGCTGATCTCTCCAGGACTCTCTTCTTGTTTCGCCCCCTTTCTTTCGGCGCTGTCTCAAGAGAAATCCGGCCAGTGTGGTGGTAAAAATAGGCAGTTCCTAAAATACCAGAGGGACCGAAAAAATCAAAATAATGTAGATAAACGGAAAAGTCCTGGTTGATCTGCCGCAAGTTGTTTCTTCCACTTCGCCCGGTTCTCCGCGCGCCACCGCTCTCGGCTCTTCCGCTGAAGCAAATGCAGAAGGTTTGAGTCGCTGGCAGCGCCACACGCCCCTTTACGAGGGATGAGTGCGCGCGCGTGGTTGTTTACGGGCGTGCGCGTGCGCAGGCGTGTGTCTGTGTGTGGAGCGGGTGTCTCCGGCATCGTGCTGCGGATACCCCCAGCTTCCTCTCTTTATTCTGTCAGCCTCCAGCTTTTTTGGACGCATCAGAAATACACATTTGATTAAAAAAAAAAAACTAGCCCGATGGCGTCTTCAAGCGTGTCACAAAGCATGCAATGAGTAAATAACTCATCTGTGATTTAAGTCTACCTCTCTTTGCTGTGTCAGCATGTTTTATCGTGTCTTTATTTATTGTCTTTTATTGCAGGGTTTTCATCCATGTTAGTAATTGTTTATTGAATTGGACAGTTTTTAAAGGCGGTGTAGAATTTAAAGCCCACTTTGCCCTTTGACTCTTGCAATCAGAACCCTGATGACTAATCACTAATCCCCTGCACCTCCATAAATTTCAGACAGTCGACTGGGCCAATCCGTGGTGAGGAGCAACTCCCCTCCTACCTGAGGATATTTCAAAGAGGTCTATAGTTGAGCCCTTTTGCACCTCAGTGCCATCCTGTTCTCATGTCACCTCAAAAGCTCTTCAGCTATGGCTAGGGTTTAGGGACAGGGTTGAGATGTGGTGTTACGTCGCCCGAGTTCCAACTGACCGTATTGCCTATTGATGCTCAGGACGCAGTAACAAAAAGAGACGATATGACATGGGGGCAGCAGCAGGAATAAGTATCTTTCCCCCACTAGTATACCTTTGGGAGATATTAAGCACTCTACCACATGAGGCCCAGGTATCCATGGTGGTCGGAGAGGACTGGTTGGGAGTCTGTGGACCACAACAGCAGACCCCAATGAGGGCCGCAACACTTAAGCAGACAACCAGTGGTTCATCCCCCTTTTTTAATTGGACCTTTAGAATTGTTCCTCATTGCGCTGGATTTATTTCAGCTTCCCGTTCACAGCACTCATTAGCACTGTGAGTTGTTTTGTGGAATTTTTAAAGGCACTGTTAAACTCGATAAAAACAAAAAGTTCCTGTACAAATATAAGAATATCATAGAGCTAATATGAGCTGATGCCTCTGTTTTCTGGGGGGCTGTAGGTGCCCATGGGACCCACACTGTTTTTCCGTGAACATACAAGCAGTTCTCTGTTGTCAATCAGTCTTTCTGTCTTTTTTTCTTTTGTTGACAAATGCAGCCAGCCTCATGAATGACAACATATGCCATTTTGACCAAAATGTCCTCATGAGGAGAAATATTTGGTATCAAAAACGATTAAAACACGAACAACAGAAACTGTTGAATGAGTCCCACATGACAGTTGTGAAAGAAAAGCCTCTTTTGAGTGAGTGGTCCCCACGGTTTGATTAATTAATGACCGATCCTAGACGTGTGTATTCCCAAAACCTCCTTTTTGAATTTTTTGAACATGTTTTGATTTAAAATAGGTGGGCAACGTACAGTATAGTGCAAAATGAAAATGAAAATGTTAATTTGTTACTTGAAAATAAATACATGACATTGTACAACTCTTCAGAAAGGGGAAGGGAAACAAAGAATAAAAGTCCCCTCCATTCCGCGTCTCTAACGAGGGTCAGAAGCCCGCACTGCTGAAGGACTTCTCTGTTGCTTTCTCAATCCACTACAATAACTGGAGGGTTCCAGCTACAGGTCAACGTGCCTGGCACCCTTCTGCCCTGTAGGGGGCATCAGTGCTGAGAAGTTGCTCTGTAAGAGAGCCACCCTCTGCTCCTCACCCGCTCACCTGACTCAATCACACTATTCAGCGTAAACTTCCCTCAGACTTCCCATGGGTCTGCATCGTATAAACCGCTGTGTCTCCCTTTGGAGGAAGGCATGGAGCACTGTTGATTGAGGAGGTCGACATGCTTTGAGCGCATTGAGACGTCGAAAGGATTTTGTGATACAAAAGAGCAAGAAATGCCTCAATCCTTACGAGAGAGAGAGAGAGAGAGAGAGAGAGAGAGAGAGAGAGAGAGAGAGAGAGAGAGAGAGAGAGAGAGAGAGAGAGAGAGAGAGAGAGAGAGAGAGAGAGAGGATGGTGGCTTTATTCATGGTCCTAGCCCCAGTAATTCTTTGTCTTGCTGATAACACAGATGTTAAAACGGTCTCGGGCATCTCTATCAAAGGCTTCACTAACTAACCTTTCGTGTCTGCAGGATAACTCGGGAACAATGGCTAAATGTCTAAAATGAGGTGTGTGTGTGGGGTTTGTACGGGAACAATAAGAGAGCCATTTAAAGGATTTGCTTCTTCACATACTGTATATCTGCCCCAATCTTCAGTACAGCCCTGATGAATAATTAGCTCCGGCGCGAAAGCGGACATGTTGTGGCTCCTGTGAGCACTGGACTTGATTTCATTAGCCTGGCCTTTATTCTCAGAAGTGAGGGAGTCAACGTGAAATGAGCAGGTCCAAACCATTTAGTACGAAGTCAGTGTGAGTATTTCACCTCAGCCTGTTATTGAAGTCGGTCCTTGGAGCTATTTAACAAAAATGTTGGATATGATCTGAATGGACCTAATGGAGCAAACAAGGGCTCCCTGAGTGGTTGGATGAGTTGTATTTTATGAATTTCAAAGTTAGAACTGAACACCAACATTTCAACAATGACCAAATAGGAATATCTTCCACGAAAAGCAAGCATCCCTCTCCCAACTCTTCACTTTTCCAATAAAATTTGAAATTAAAAGAAAATATTGATTTAGGGACAAAATCTATATTTGAGCGGCTAGAACAAGTATATCTCTTATCTATTTGAAAGATTTAATGATTTAATAACATTTTGGGATCTCTGAAATACTGCTCACTTAGAGTTTGTTGTGTGGTCCAGTTGAATCGAACACTGCTTTGGTTTTCCATTAGTGCTATGGGACAAATAGTGGAAACATTTTTTTGTGGAGTGAACTTGATTGCTGAATGGATCCCTGCAACCAAGATCCAAAGTTGTCAGCAAAAAGCCTTTGAAAGAGTCCATCAATGAAATATCTCATTTTCTTTTTAGGTTCTTCCTTCTGTGTTACTTCTTTCCTTTGGGAAGTAAAAACAGATACTGTGTATGTGTGTAACCATTGAGTAGCAAGAGCAGTCTCTCCTGGCTTGTAATGTTTTGTTTTGGTCTGGTTCAAATGAAAGCAACTTGGACCAGATGCAAACACTCTATAGGTTATATGTAAACTCCCCTCACAACTGAACTAATCACTACCCTGGTTACCCTCGGGCTGAAAAGTACCCAAAGAAATTTACTGGGAAGGGAAATCAAAGCAGCTAGCAGCATTGAGAGGTTAAGATGGCCCACCCATTCAGAGGTTTTGTCTATTTTTGTGAGGTCTCAACCCCAGCGTGACGGCAGGAGGCCACTAGGGGGAGCCAAAGAACGCGTCCTCCGGAGTCAATCACCGGAATTCTAAACACCTGCGAGAGAGAAATACCTATAAAAGCAGCCCGACGCAGCGGGCAGGTTGTGAGGTATTGAATGTACACTTCTCTGCTGAACCGCTTTTTTGATTATCTACCCCTAAACCCCTTAGAACCTGTGACTCGACCTTCCGCCTGCCTCTGACCACGAACCTGCCTATTCCCCTGGACCAGAACCATCTGTTGCCTCCCGCGTTGCCGACCTACTGCCTGTCTTCGGAATTCCCACTTAGATTTGTCCCGGAACATAGTTACTATCTGTCCTTTAAAAATAAAGAAAGATTGGAAGCTCTGATCCTGAGTCCGAGTCTCCTTCCAGGGTCCAGACGTGACAGAATACCTCACCCGTATTCAAATGGAACCATCGGAGCTCCAACTTCGGCTCGCCCAGCAGGAGGAACGAGTTGAGGAGCTATGCCAGCTCCTACGCCAGTCCGCCACACCGGCGGTTCAACCCGCCATTCCTGCGGCATCCACCGGACCCGCCCCGATGGCTATGCCGGGAAAGTATGATGGCTCTCCTGGCAAATGCCTGGGATTCCTCATGCAGTGCGGGATGTATATCGCCCACCACTCTGCAAACTACCAAACGGAGAAGGACAGAGTCGACTTCGTCATCTCCCTGTTAACAGGAAGAGCCCTCGATTGGGCAACGGCCCTCTGGTCAGCGGGAGCCCCAGAACTTCTGTCTGAGCAACATTTTCAAGCACAGTTTAAAGAGGTGTTTGACCACCCCATTACCGGGAAAACAACGGGAGATTTGCTGTGCGAAATCCGGCAGGGCTCGCAAACGGTGTCAGATTACGCCCTGAGGTTCCGGACCCTCGCCGCTGGCAGCGGGTGGAGCGAGACCGCACTCCTGACCATCTACCGTCGCGGTCTCCGTCCTGAACTCCAGGCCGAACTGGCGTGCCGAGGGGATGTCACCCAGCTTGGCGATTACATCCGAGTATCCATTAGCGTGGGACACCTCCTCGAGTCCCGACGACCCCCGCGAGCCGGTTTTCCATCAGAGCCCACCTTTCCGGTAACACCTCCTCTGGCCGACGAGGGACCGGAGCCGATGCAGTTAGGTCGCCTGCCCCTGTCTCCAGCGGAGAGAATAAGGAGGATCAGGGAGCAGTTGTGCTTGTATTGTGGCGAGGCGGGACATCTCCTTCGGAACTGCCGACTCCGACCCCCCCGTCAGAAGGATGGCTGGACCTACACCTCCGCCAAGGTAGGACTGTCTCCAGTGTTAAACATGTCACGTCAACAACTAACCCTACCTACTGTTTTATCGTTGGGGAAAATGAAGCAGGAGGTACGTGGGTTGGTGGACTCGGGGGCGGCAGGGAATTTTATGGACCAACACTTGGCTCACCGTTTATCTGTGCCCCTCATCCCGGTGCGTCCTCCACTCCGAATCAACGCCTTGGATGGGCAGCCCCTGGGCACCGGAATGATTATGCACCAGACGGCTAACATCACTCTGCGGGTCGGAGCGCTGCACGAGGAGGACATAAGGTTCTTCATAGTGTCCTCTCCCCGGGAGCCTCTGATCCTAGGACACCCGTGGCTTGTGCTCCATGACCCTGTGATTTCGTGGAGACAAGGTGAGTTACTGACCTGGTCTCCTGAATGTATGTCCAGATGTCTGAACGTCACCTGCCGAGCCACCTCGGTGGAGGCAGCCACGGCTACAAAGACCCAGGCAGTACCCCCCTGCTACGAGACACTCCAGGAGGTATTCAGCAAACAAAAAGCCGCAGAGCTGGCTCCCCATCGACCATGCGATTGTGCTATCGAGCTGCTGCCAGAGGGACCGCTGCCGAGGGGTCGGATATACGCGCTGTCCCTACCAGAGGAGGAGGCCATGAACCGGTACGTCGAGGAATCCCTGCAGCAGGGCATCATCCGCCCCTCCACGTCCCCGGCCGCTTCAAGTTTCTTCTTCGTGGGAAAGAAAGATGGAGGGCTCCGTCCGTGTATCGATTACCGGGCATTGAATGCGATCACAGTGAAGAACCGGTTCCCTCTGCCCCTCATCCCCGCGGCCTTGGAACAGGTAGGAGGGGCAAGCATATACACTAAGCTTGATCTCCGTAGCGCTTACAACTTGGTGCGCATCCGGGAGGGCGATGAATGGAAAACGGCTTTCCTGACGGCAAGAGGGCATTACGAGTACCTGGTGATGCCTTACGGGCTCACAAACGCCCCCGCAGTATTCCAAGCCTTTATGAACGAACTCTTCCATGACATGATAAATCGGTTTCTTATTGTGTACATTGACGATCTGCTCATTTACTCCCACAGTATGGAGGAGCACGTCCAGCAGGTGCGTTTAGTGCTACAGCGTCTGCAGGCCAACCAACTCTACGTGAATGCGGAGAAAAGCCTGTTCCACGTCTCAACGCTCACCTTCCTTGGATACGTGCTTTCGCCAGGAGGGGTCGCCATGGACCAAGGCAAGGTAGACGCGGTGCACAACTGGCCTACACCAAACACCGTAAAGGAGCTCCAGCGGTTCCTGGGGTTCTCCAATTACTATCGGAGATTCATCCGGAACTTCGGGGCAATGGCTGCTCCACTTACCGCCCTTACGAGCCAGAAGAAAGGCAAACTCCCATGGTCTGACGCAGCCCAGAAGGCGTTCGACACCCTTAAGCTGGCGTTCACCTCAGCTCCCGTGCTGAACCAACCGGACCCCGACCGCCAGTTTATTGTCGAGGTGGACGCCTCCGAAGAAGGGGTCGGGGGTGTTCTATCCCAACGCACGGGGAGTCCCCCCAAGGTGCACCCATGTGCGTTCTTTTCAAAGAAACTGTCCCCGGCGGAAAGAAACTACGACGTGGGCAACCGGGAACTGCTAGCCATCAAACTCGCCCTGGAAGAATGGAGGCATTGGCTAGAGGGAGCTCGGCACCCCTTCATGGTCCTGACTGATCACCGCAACCTGGAGTATCTGAAAGGGGCAAGACGGCTAAACCCGCGTCAGGCCCGGTGGGCCTTGTTCTTCACGCGCTTCCAGTTTACCGTGTCGTACCAGCCCGGAGAGAAGAACGCAAAGGCGGACGCACTCTCACGACTATACGGGTCTCCGGCGTCTATGGGCGATCCCGAACCCATCCTACCGGACTCATATTTCGTCGGCCCCATCCACTGGGAGCTCGAGTCCGTCATCCAGGACGCGCTCCGCACAGACCCAGCACCACCTGACACCCCTGCCAACCGGGTCTATGTCCCCGCATCAGTGCGACCTCAACTCGTCCAGTGGAGTCACACCTCGTTGGGATCAGGACATCCAGGCATTACCCGAACCACTCAGCTCTTGTCCCAGAAATACTGGTGGAATTCGTTGGCCCCCGACGTGCGGGACTACGTGCTATCCTGTCCGGTCTGTGCACAAACTAAAACCCCCCGTCAACTCCCCGCCGGGGAGTTAGTACCGCTGCCCACTCCCCAGAGACCGTGGTCCCATGTGGCAGTGGACTTCCTCACCGACCTACCGGCGTCAGAGGGGTTTACTACTATTTTAGTATTAGTCGACAGGTTCTCTAAAATGTGTCGCTTTATACCCCTGTGTAACCTTCCTTCAGCCATAGAGATGGCAGAGTGTCTGTTCCTCCAGGTGTTTCGCCCGTTCGGCCTTCCAGAAGAAATCATCTCAGACAGAGGTCCTCAGTTCACGTCTCAGGTCTGGAGGGCGTTCTGCAACCGGCTGGGAATAAAGGTGAAGCTGACGTCCGGATACCATCCAGAGACCAACGGCCAAACCGAAAGACTCAACCAGGAACTGGGGAAGTACCTTCGTGGTTATTGCTTACAACATCCACATGATTGGTCCCGGTACGTGGCCTGGGCAGAATACGCACAGAACTCTACATTCCACTCGTCATTACGATTAACCCCGTTTCAGTGTGTGCTGGGATACCAGCCCCCATTGTTTCCCTGGGACACTAGGCCCGGTCCCGTACCGGCCGTAGAGGACTGGTTCCAACGCAGTGGCGAAGTCTGGGAGACCGCCCATCGTCACCTCCGCCAAGCCGCCAGCACGCAAAAGAAGTTCGCAGACCGACGACGCCGGCCCGCTCCCAGCTACCAAACGGGTCAGAGGGTGTGGCTATCCACGAGAAACTTGAAGCTGCGTCTGCCCTGCCGGAAGCTGTGGCCACGATACATCGGACCATTCAAAATCACCCATCGCATAAACCCGGTAACCTACCGACTGCTTCTACCTAAACATTATCGAATCTCGTCAGCATTTCACGTGTCTCTTCTGAAGCCTGTCCATGCTAGCCCTCTCCATCCATCTCTACCGACACCAACGCCACCTGCCCCACTGGAGATAGATGGGGGTCCGGCATACGCTATCACGGCGGTGCTGGATTCCAAACGTCTGCGGGACGGCCTCCATTACCTGGTGGACTGGGAAGGATACGGCCCTGAAAAACGATCATGGATCCCGGCCCGGGATGTCCTCTCCCAAGAACTAATAGAGGAGTTTCATCGGATGCGCCCGGATCGCCCTGCACCTCGCCCGCGGGGTCGCCCGCCGTCTACAGTGGCTCGACCGTCAGGAGCCGGCCGTGGAGGAGGGGGCTCTGTGAGGTCTCAACCCCAGCGTGACGGCAGGAGGCCACTAGGGGGAGCCAAAGAACGCGTCCTCCGGAGTCAATCACCGGAATTCTAAACACCTGCGAGAGAGAAATACCTATAAAAGCAGCCCGACGCAGCGGGCAGGTTGTGAGGTATTGAATGTACACTTCTCTGCTGAACCGCTTTTTTGATTATCTACCCCTAAACCCCTTAGAACCTGTGACTCGACCTTCCGCCTGCCTCTGACCACGAACCTGCCTATTCCCCTGGACCAGAACCATCTGTTGCCTCCCGCGTTGCCGACCTACTGCCTGTCTTCGGAATTCCCACTTAGATTTGTCCCGGAACATAGTTACTATCTGTCCTTTAAAAATAAAGAAAGATTGGAAGCTCTGATCCTGAGTCCGAGTCTCCTTCCAGGGTCCAGACGTGACAGAATACCTCACCCGTATTCAAATGGAACCATCGGAGCTCCAACTTCGGCTCGCCCAGCAGGAGGAACGAGTTGAGGAGCTATGCCAGCTCCTACGCCAGTCCGCCACACCGGCGGTTCAACCCGCCATTCCTGCGGCATCCACCGGACCCGCCCCGATGGCTATGCCGGGAAAGTATGATGGCTCTCCTGGCAAATGCCTGGGATTCCTCATGCAGTGCGGGATGTATATCGCCCACCACTCTGCAAACTACCAAACGGAGAAGGACAGAGTCGACTTCGTCATCTCCCTGTTAACAGGAAGAGCCCTCGATTGGGCAACGGCCCTCTGGTCAGCGGGAGCCCCAGAACTTCTGTCTGAGCAACATTTTCAAGCACAGTTTAAAGAGGTGTTTGACCACCCCATTACCGGGAAAACAACGGGAGATTTGCTGTGCGAAATCCGGCAGGGCTCGCAAACGGTGTCAGATTACGCCCTGAGGTTCCGGACCCTCGCCGCTGGCAGCGGGTGGAGCGAGACCGCACTCCTGACCATCTACCGTCGCGGTCTCCGTCCTGAACTCCAGGCCGAACTGGCGTGCCGAGGGGATGTCACCCAGCTTGGCGATTACATCCGAGTATCCATTAGCGTGGGACACCTCCTCGAGTCCCGACGACCCCCGCGAGCCGGTTTTCCATCAGAGCCCACCTTTCCGGTAACACCTCCTCTGGCCGACGAGGGACCGGAGCCGATGCAGTTAGGTCGCCTGCCCCTGTCTCCAGCGGAGAGAATAAGGAGGATCAGGGAGCAGTTGTGCTTGTATTGTGGCGAGGCGGGACATCTCCTTCGGAACTGCCGACTCCGACCCCCCCGTCAGAAGGATGGCTGGACCTACACCTCCGCCAAGGTAGGACTGTCTCCAGTGTTAAACATGTCACGTCAACAACTAACCCTACCTACTGTTTTATCGTTGGGGAAAATGAAGCAGGAGGTACGTGGGTTGGTGGACTCGGGGGCGGCAGGGAATTTTATGGACCAACACTTGGCTCACCGTTTATCTGTGCCCCTCATCCCGGTGCGTCCTCCACTCCGAATCAACGCCTTGGATGGGCAGCCCCTGGGCACCGGAATGATTATGCACCAGACGGCTAACATCACTCTGCGGGTCGGAGCGCTGCACGAGGAGGACATAAGGTTCTTCATAGTGTCCTCTCCCCGGGAGCCTCTGATCCTAGGACACCCGTGGCTTGTGCTCCATGACCCTGTGATTTCGTGGAGACAAGGTGAGTTACTGACCTGGTCTCCTGAATGTATGTCCAGATGTCTGAACGTCACCTGCCGAGCCACCTCGGTGGAGGCAGCCACGGCTACAAAGACCCAGGCAGTACCCCCCTGCTACGAGACACTCCAGGAGGTATTCAGCAAACAAAAAGCCGCAGAGCTGGCTCCCCATCGACCATGCGATTGTGCTATCGAGCTGCTGCCAGAGGGACCGCTGCCGAGGGGTCGGATATACGCGCTGTCCCTACCAGAGGAGGAGGCCATGAACCGGTACGTCGAGGAATCCCTGCAGCAGGGCATCATCCGCCCCTCCACGTCCCCGGCCGCTTCAAGTTTCTTCTTCGTGGGAAAGAAAGATGGAGGGCTCCGTCCGTGTATCGATTACCGGGCATTGAATGCGATCACAGTGAAGAACCGGTTCCCTCTGCCCCTCATCCCCGCGGCCTTGGAACAGGTAGGAGGGGCAAGCATATACACTAAGCTTGATCTCCGTAGCGCTTACAACTTGGTGCGCATCCGGGAGGGCGATGAATGGAAAACGGCTTTCCTGACGGCAAGAGGGCATTACGAGTACCTGGTGATGCCTTACGGGCTCACAAACGCCCCCGCAGTATTCCAAGCCTTTATGAACGAACTCTTCCATGACATGATAAATCGGTTTCTTATTGTGTACATTGACGATCTGCTCATTTACTCCCACAGTATGGAGGAGCACGTCCAGCAGGTGCGTTTAGTGCTACAGCGTCTGCAGGCCAACCAACTCTACGTGAATGCGGAGAAAAGCCTGTTCCACGTCTCAACGCTCACCTTCCTTGGATACGTGCTTTCGCCAGGAGGGGTCGCCATGGACCAAGGCAAGGTAGACGCGGTGCACAACTGGCCTACACCAAACACCGTAAAGGAGCTCCAGCGGTTCCTGGGGTTCTCCAATTACTATCGGAGATTCATCCGGAACTTCGGGGCAATGGCTGCTCCACTTACCGCCCTTACGAGCCAGAAGAAAGGCAAACTCCCATGGTCTGACGCAGCCCAGAAGGCGTTCGACACCCTTAAGCTGGCGTTCACCTCAGCTCCCGTGCTGAACCAACCGGACCCCGACCGCCAGTTTATTGTCGAGGTGGACGCCTCCGAAGAAGGGGTCGGGGGTGTTCTATCCCAACGCACGGGGAGTCCCCCCAAGGTGCACCCATGTGCGTTCTTTTCAAAGAAACTGTCCCCGGCGGAAAGAAACTACGACGTGGGCAACCGGGAACTGCTAGCCATCAAACTCGCCCTGGAAGAATGGAGGCATTGGCTAGAGGGAGCTCGGCACCCCTTCATGGTCCTGACTGATCACCGCAACCTGGAGTATCTGAAAGGGGCAAGACGGCTAAACCCGCGTCAGGCCCGGTGGGCCTTGTTCTTCACGCGCTTCCAGTTTACCGTGTCGTACCAGCCCGGAGAGAAGAACGCAAAGGCGGACGCACTCTCACGACTATACGGGTCTCCGGCGTCTATGGGCGATCCCGAACCCATCCTACCGGACTCATATTTCGTCGGCCCCATCCACTGGGAGCTCGAGTCCGTCATCCAGGACGCGCTCCGCACAGACCCAGCACCACCTGACACCCCTGCCAACCGGGTCTATGTCCCCGCATCAGTGCGACCTCAACTCGTCCAGTGGAGTCACACCTCGTTGGGATCAGGACATCCAGGCATTACCCGAACCACTCAGCTCTTGTCCCAGAAATACTGGTGGAATTCGTTGGCCCCCGACGTGCGGGACTACGTGCTATCCTGTCCGGTCTGTGCACAAACTAAAACCCCCCGTCAACTCCCCGCCGGGGAGTTAGTACCGCTGCCCACTCCCCAGAGACCGTGGTCCCATGTGGCAGTGGACTTCCTCACCGACCTACCGGCGTCAGAGGGGTTTACTACTATTTTAGTATTAGTCGACAGGTTCTCTAAAATGTGTCGCTTTATACCCCTGTGTAACCTTCCTTCAGCCATAGAGATGGCAGAGTGTCTGTTCCTCCAGGTGTTTCGCCCGTTCGGCCTTCCAGAAGAAATCATCTCAGACAGAGGTCCTCAGTTCACGTCTCAGGTCTGGAGGGCGTTCTGCAACCGGCTGGGAATAAAGGTGAAGCTGACGTCCGGATACCATCCAGAGACCAACGGCCAAACCGAAAGACTCAACCAGGAACTGGGGAAGTACCTTCGTGGTTATTGCTTACAACATCCACATGATTGGTCCCGGTACGTGGCCTGGGCAGAATACGCACAGAACTCTACATTCCACTCGTCATTACGATTAACCCCGTTTCAGTGTGTGCTGGGATACCAGCCCCCATTGTTTCCCTGGGACACTAGGCCCGGTCCCGTACCGGCCGTAGAGGACTGGTTCCAACGCAGTGGCGAAGTCTGGGAGACCGCCCATCGTCACCTCCGCCAAGCCGCCAGCACGCAAAAGAAGTTCGCAGACCGACGACGCCGGCCCGCTCCCAGCTACCAAACGGGTCAGAGGGTGTGGCTATCCACGAGAAACTTGAAGCTGCGTCTGCCCTGCCGGAAGCTGTGGCCACGATACATCGGACCATTCAAAATCACCCATCGCATAAACCCGGTAACCTACCGACTGCTTCTACCTAAACATTATCGAATCTCGTCAGCATTTCACGTGTCTCTTCTGAAGCCTGTCCATGCTAGCCCTCTCCATCCATCTCTACCGACACCAACGCCACCTGCCCCACTGGAGATAGATGGGGGTCCGGCATACGCTATCACGGCGGTGCTGGATTCCAAACGTCTGCGGGACGGCCTCCATTACCTGGTGGACTGGGAAGGATACGGCCCTGAAAAACGATCATGGATCCCGGCCCGGGATGTCCTCTCCCAAGAACTAATAGAGGAGTTTCATCGGATGCGCCCGGATCGCCCTGCACCTCGCCCGCGGGGTCGCCCGCCGTCTACAGTGGCTCGACCGTCAGGAGCCGGCCGTGGAGGAGGGGGCTCTGTGAGGTCTCAACCCCAGCGTGACGGCAGGAGGCCACTAGGGGGAGCCAAAGAACGCGTCCTCCGGAGTCAATCACCGGAATTCTAAACACCTGCGAGAGAGAAATACCTATAAAAGCAGCCCGACGCAGCGGGCAGGTTGTGAGGTATTGAATGTACACTTCTCTGCTGAACCGCTTTTTTGATTATCTACCCCTAAACCCCTTAGAACCTGTGACTCGACCTTCCGCCTGCCTCTGACCACGAACCTGCCTATTCCCCTGGACCAGAACCATCTGTTGCCTCCCGCGTTGCCGACCTACTGCCTGTCTTCGGAATTCCCACTTAGATTTGTCCCGGAACATAGTTACTATCTGTCCTTTAAAAATAAAGAAAGATTGGAAGCTCTGATCCTGAGTCCGAGTCTCCTTCCAGGGTCCAGACGTGACAATTTTCCGCTTGCAGCTGCACAGACTAGCCTGATATTTTCATCCTGCTTCCCTAAATGACTGGATGAAGGTTGTAATCCCGACAACACAATATCCAACGTATGCTGCTCTCTGCTTGAAACTCAATCTGTCATACGAACCATTAAATCTCTTGCACCCTAAACCCTTTTTGATATGAGTTACACCATCGGCAATATTTCGTCTGAGGAAACAAGAAATACTCTGGGACTGTCACAGAGTGCATCAGAGACATCACTACGGCACCCACTCTGGACTTTTAATTTCAGTATGACTGATAATGTATTTCCTCCACAGGCAGGAATATTTAAATGACTGTTCTTGTTCAATTGCATTACAAAGTGGATTAGAGGTGCAGACCATGAACTTTATAAAAATACTTTGTTACCTACTAATCATTTTATGTTCCAGCTCCCAGTTCCATGACAACTAAAGTAAAAGACGGGCTGAAAGGTTATTGTGCACATGAATGGGGGCAGTATGGCTTTCACACTATAGAAGCTGCTCGACCTGTTAAACTATTTTCTGCCGCCGCAGATAATTACCAGCCGGAGAATGCTGCACACGCTGCTGAAGGGGCTTACAGGCACAAACGGCACACCTTCAAACTCTGTCAATGTGCTGTTACCAGGGGGGGGCTGTTTTGTTTGGATGAATGTGGAATGCACGTGTACGTGTTTGTGTGAAACGGGAGATGGAGACGCAGGGAAACGGGGGTGAATGAGGTCCGAAACAATGCGGAGGGAGACAAACAGCAGCCAAAGGCTGTGTTTGTGCTCGCAGAGGAGGGCCTGAAAAGTCCCCACACCGCTGACTCTTAAGGGGCGGGCGGGGCGGTGGTGGTGGTGGTGCGGAGGTGGTTTCAGTCAGATCAAGGTCTGGAGTAATTGCTACAAAAGGCTGCGTTCCTCCTCTGAGGCGGTTGGGGTGAGGTGAAGCTGAGTGTGAACGGAATCAACAGAGGACTGAATAGAGAGCTTCAAAAGTTTTAGAGACTTTATGGTAATAGAAAAAGAACAATGGACCTGAAACATTTTTGGGGATTTTCCTTATTGAAACGGCGGGGGGGGGGGCAGAGAGAATAGAACAAAACAACGATAGATATGGCTTCATTATGAGTAAAAACATTTACAGTGACATTTAGTGAAGCGGGGAGGATGTGTGAATAAATATGCATAATGTTGCCGGGAAGCATGGAGAGCTTCTCAGGGGCAGAAGGAGGGTGAGAGTGATGGCTCCTGAATTAATGATGAGGGAGCCTACTGTCTCCAGGTCTGCATGTGGGTCTGCACATGTGGCAGCGTTTCACTGCAAATGGTGTGACTGTGTATATGTGTTTGATCATGGGGCACGCACAAACACACACACACACACACACATATCCAACGCAATCTTGCAGCACCCCAATTTCAGCACTGATGGAAATTACCCAATCCTCGATACCTAATCAAGAGACCATTTCTTTTTGGAGACACGCAGATTCACATTAGTCTCTTATTCTTAATTACATTTCTGAAAAGCTCGGGAGCAGAACGACAGGCAAATTCTAATTTTTAGTCTAGATATATAATTTTATCTTTTTCAAGGTTTTTTTTTCTCCCCTTTACGAGGCTGCGATGATGAATATTGGGCTGCTCATCATCAAACGCACAGAGAGGAGCCCCCAGAGATTAGGGCAATGGAGGGTAGGGAGGGGGGTGTAGAGCGGGGAGGAACTGTCAGGGAGAAATCCTATGTAGGTCAATGAAGAACTGCACTGGGATATTGCCTCAGCTCACAGTCTGAGAAGCTGATTTGATTTCCGGTGAATCCATCCGACTTCAATTATGAGAGATTACTGTCGCTAAAATCACCTTGGCGACTGCGGGAGAAACCCTCAGCTCTCAGGGGGATGTATACATAGAGATCTATACAGTAAATTGGAAAAAAAAATATATATAGTTAAATTCTGTCAAAAGTTATTCAAAGAAAGCTTATTCGTACTGTTTCTTCAGTGTTAAGGTGTGTCTTTCAGATACAAGCCTGCCGGTAGCAGGGAGGGAGCTAGCCTTCACTATTCATCCACTCCTCAATGGCTGTACTAACATCTTTTGGACATTGAATAACAGTTAAAAGCGACCCCACTATATTGGATAAAATAAATACTGGGTGAAAGAAAGATTGTTTCCACGTCTACGAAAGAACAAAAACTCCCACCCCATGCTCAAAAAACATTCCCACCCAACCCCAAATCCTTTCTTGAAAATTCAATAGACACACTGCTTCCTGATATGTGAATGATGATAAGTGCAATATCTATCTATTATGAACGTGAAGGCTCAATATTGTCGTCCAGTTCAAGTTTTGTCCAGAACAACAACGTTGAGTTTAGGTGGTAAGTCTACCTGCAAGTCCACATCAGAAGTGAGACGCAACACGCCTTTAAAAATGGCCTTTTATCTGTTGTTACCAACTGTTAAAACTCTACTACTTTGTTAGTTTTAGGCAACAAAACTACATGGTTAGGGTTTGATGACAATTAAGGTTTGGTCGTTATCAAGGTTTAAAGTGAGATAAATATAATATATAACAATATAAACCATAATCATGCAACATGACACTGCACATTCTTAACTCTTCTTTGTGACAGATCTGGGTGGAGGTGGTGGAATGTATTGGGATATTGTTCCTCTTTTTAACACACTCGCTCTATGCCCTCTGTGTAGTTTATTTATTTATTTCATGATATACAAATCTACGGCACCTTTAACGTTGTGTTGGTGAATAGTGGTGGCAGGTTACCTTCTGATTATGGTGACTATTTCCCTAGTAAAATAAAAATCCTCTGTCAGTTGAAATAAAACCTCCCATGCTTTGTTCAGTTAGTAATTGCCACAACAGGTGGTAAACCTAGCTGCCCCTCTGGCCCTGCAATCTCACAGGGGGGGTAAAAATACACACAACAGGGTGAGAAATGGAGCCTGAAACTGCTGCCACGGTCAGCACAAAGCTTAGTGTCCTAGTAATTAACAAGAGGAAATCCCAACAATGGCTGCCTGCCTGTGATTGTAAAGATTAGCTGAAACAGTGAGACGAGCTACTGAGGAAGAGGAGACGCTGGCCTTTGTACATAAGGGTGTGTGTGCGTGTTGCTGGAGGGGTGGGTACCCTATCCGTCTCACTGTTTGAGCTGTACCACTCATACAGATTGTATGCTGATATCACATCAAGTTGTTGAAATAGCTACTGGGAAATATTTTCATGTAATTGTTTAATAACTTTATGATTACCTCTTGTATTTCCAACGTTTGTCGCAAGGTCGGAGTGGTGTCATGAAGCCACTATCATGTGACAGGACTGGTGATCTTGTCTTGGATTATTTACAGAAGACTGACATGATGCGGCTTTCCAGATTGAGCCAATGAGCTCTTAGGAAAAAAGGCTCATGTTTGATTAAGACCCAACGTGTGCAGGAAGTCGCTGTTGCACCGAGATGTGTCATTCATATAAATGCACGGTCACAAAACCAACATAATTAAACTTAGATGCAACCCTTAGAAAGAAGTGTATGGCTTGAGGGCACTTTTCACATCAGATGTATGAGTTCTACCCAAAGACCATGGGTTGGCACCATGTTAAATGCATTTCATTATCATCGTGTTGTATCTCACACTACTACTACCCAACATTTTTGTGGCATGAGAGTAAAGGATTTATTTGTCAATACGAATGAATTTCCTAGTGCAGAACACATTTCCAATCACATGTTGCTTAGCGTATAACATCATCCTGAGGCTGTGCATGAGGAAGACTCCATGACATGCAAGTTGCAAGACCATTAATAAAACAGTGGATAACCATCGTCTGTATAAAAGCTATAGTTGAGTATAGTCTACCTGAGCAGAGAGTGAATTTTCTTTCCCTTTGTGTATGTTGTTATCAGAGCTTCTGTTTGCTCTTTTAGTGCATACCTGACCATACCCCACTGGTTGGTTAACAGCCACCCCTTTGAGGGGCAATACCCAAATTTATATACAGTACCATCAAATCTATAACAATATTAGATTGATAATACTGATAAATGTGGGAGGACTACATAAGTGTAGTCCTGTGGATCTCAGCCATGGGGTCAGTCCCCTTGAACGGGTCACAAGATGTTTCTGTGGGGGATCATGAGACGAATAATAGAAGAGGAGAGAAAAATAATACACAGTAGTTTCAGTTTTTGAAACTCCAAACTATTTTTTTCCTTGCTTTTTAAATGATTGGATCATGTTACCCCTTCAGGCCTTTTTGTTTAAATGAAACCATGTGACAAGCTTGGAGTTGAACTGCAAAGAACTCATAGAAATCTCAAATGTGACAAGGGCCCTACTATACACTGCTTTCTTTGTAAGTGGTCAAAAGCCAAAACAAGCCTGTTAATATTAAACAATGTTCTGGCCGATGTGATAGGAATAACGTTTATCATACAAATATTGTTTTGATTACATAATATCCCTCAATATTTCTCTCTGAATTGTACTGACATAGCATAAAACAATATAAATGGAAATACTTAAAATTGTACTCAAGTGCAGTAGTTTAAATGGGGGGAAAACACTCTATTCTTGCACGGAAATCTTATCCACTTATTTTCTGTCACATCCAAATTTTGTTTCATCTGATGAGGGAGTCTGGAGGAAGTTGTATCCAATGATATAAAATTCAAATATATGCACCAACACCAACCTATTTAGCTTTGTGCAGCTGTAATTGCAAGGAAATGACAGACGTGTGTTAACCCTTGTAAGGTGTTTTCACTTTTCATCAAAACAAAAATAATATGATTCATTATTTTTTCAAAGCTAGACTTATTGGCCTTTGCTCATTTTCTGCAAAGAAGATATATCAGACAAAACTTTCAGCGACCGCACACCGTAACCCCCCCTACACATTTATATTGCATACAGGGTGATCGGGTTCACTGGACCCGAGCTAATAAAAGTGTGGAAATTGTAGGTCCTGTGTACCTTCAGTCTGTCCTCAAGGGATGAGAGTTGTCCTGCACATGGCTCAGGGACTCAGTGGACATCATAGACTACAATGCCACAAAAGGAGGGGTGGGCAACATGGACAAGCTGGTGTCTGCCTACAGCTGCAAGAGGAGGACCCTACGCTGGTCACTGGTGATTTTCTTTGACATACGGCGTACAACGCCTTTTGTCATCTGGATGGCATTGAACCCAGAGTGAAACAGAGGGAAGCTCCAGAGGACATGCCTCTTTCTCGAGGAACTTGGAAAGACACTGACACCATGTTCCGAGAACCTCAGGCTCTGCAACCACCGTGAGGAGGATTTAAGAGGACAATGCTGGTGTCCCATCCATCCAACCTACAGAACCATGAACAACTTTGTTTCATTTGTAAATTTGTTGAATTTTGTCCACTCATATCTTGATTTATAATTGATTTTCAAAAAGAAAAGCACTTTAATTCGTAAATGTGTTATAACAAAGTTAAAGGGCAAATATTAACCATATTTGCAGCCATATTGCTTCTAATTGGGATGAAGAAAACATCTGTTGAGTATTTAACATAATTTTTTGGGATTGTGTTTAATTAAAACCCCAAAAATACAGCAGGTCCAACAGACCCACAACACCTGTTGAGTAACAAAAACATGAACACCATACAAGGGTTAAATAAGAAAGAAAAAAGGCAGACAGGTTGAGGATAAAGCTGGATTTAAACCAGACTTAGGTGCTTAACAACAGTCCTGCCATTGATACTAATGGTGTAAATGTGACTCGTGTAGCCTTGGATTGGATCTGAAAAAGAGCAGATAAGTATTTCCACTTCCTCAACAATCTCTGCAGGCCTTGTAACAGGAGGAAACACAAGAAGCCCATGCTGACCAATCAAAGTTCTTCCATCACCTCCCACTGTGCACAATGCTGCTCTCATCTAGATAGTCTTAATACTGTGTATTAAGTCATCAATCAGCTGATGAGTGCAGTGCTTTAAGCTTCCCCTCTCCTCTCCTGCCTGCTCACTAACCGCCAAAGTTCATTCCCTCCTCTCTGTCAATATCTTGAGTTGTTAACCTGACTGCAAAGTGTCGACGTTGCTGCAGGAACAAACTAACTCCATTTCACCATGTCAGAGAGCAGCCCTCAGAGAAACTGACCTGTCCGCCAAGACAAATACAGGCGGACAGCGGGAGAAAGTGATGTGGCCGGACAGTGACAAAGAAGATGGAGAGACGAGGAGAGGCCGGGCGGGAATGAGACAAGGGAGAGATATATTTGGAGTCACATGCAGCGGTAAGGACAGCAAGTGACAAATGCACATGCATGGGGATCGAGAAATGCAATCGGATGCTGAAAGAGAGACAGAGACATGGAGGGAGAAATTGTATGCAGCAAAGACACAGAAACTGTGAGAGAGATAGAGAGATTTGGAGCTAAATCCAGACAGAACGAGAAGGAGAGTGAAATGGAGGATGACGGTGAGAGAGAGATATGTAATTGGTCTGAGACTGAGAAACAGAGCATAGGAGTGGAGAGAGCGCATCAGAGGAATATTCTGTACTCGCAGCCCTGTTTTCCAGAAAGGGTGCACATCAATTAAACAAAATAATGCTGCAGGTGCAGAATACTTAATGCGGTAAAATACATTAAAGGATGAGGTGGTTGATATTTGATATGTTCCTTATTTTCAACAAGTCCCATGAAAAGACAAAACAACATCGCAGAACAAGGATTGTGCTGCTTAGGCCTTGTATATCATATTCCTCTGTGCCCCGAAGCTCCTTTGTTTTCCAAAATATATTTAAAACATGTGAGGAGTCTCACTTTTTCGATTGGATGACATAGACCTCCATTACCCTGAACAAACACACTGTAGTTTATTCTGATTCAGTCCCACATACACCATTCTTCTTCTCTAAAAACTTATTAGAGGCCAAAATGCATGTTAACCCTCGTCTGAAAATAGTCCCCAATACTACAGTAGAGTTTACTCCCGTTTCAGTAACATTTGCAAAGGATTTGCTTTGCAAATCCAACTGTACCTTTGTGAGCTTGTTTTTAAAGATGTATGTCCTCAGTATGAATGAACGGGTTATGGCAGCAATTTAGAATTGTTTTCATGACAGCATTTTGTCTATAATACAGTATAACATTAATCGATTTAGCATTATAGGGGATTAAAAAAACATTAAATATTCACATTTCAGGAGGTGACAGAGAATTATGACTTTTTTCCCAAAGAAACAGCACTGAAACTGATTAATCAAAGATGACAATAGATGTTAACTTCTTTAATAGTTGACAACTTAATTAATTAATACTTGCAGTTTGACTTAGGGCCAAGTAAGTCAAGGCAGCTTTTCAGCAGTTGGTCATCATTTAAACCTTTGCAACAGCAAGTAAATTGTGAAAAGTTATGGTTGGAGAAAGAATTGTGATCTTAATTAAAAAAAGTTGAACTTCAACTTTGGACTTTGTTTACGCAATAAGACTTGTTCACAATATGTAAGCACATTTGCAGTGTTTCTGTAACTCAACAACGGGCTTTGATTTCCTGAACCACATGCTAGTTTTAGGGGGCTTTGTTTTAACGCTTTAGTGTTACTTCCCCCTTGAGCATTATTACAGGAAGAATTAATGTTCTGTTTAAAAAACCTAATATAAAAACAGGTTAGCGGTGTAAGAATTTCTCAGAGACAGGATTGGGAAGAGAAGTTTTACGAAAAGGAAATATAATGATAATATTACAGAAATTATTTTCTTCATGATAAAAACACAAGTTAGTTGAAGAGATTAAATTAAAATATTGATACATCTGCTCTATACATGTTAAGAGAAAAAAACTATTGATGCAAAGTAGAAAGTAAAGAAATAATGAAATATTCTTTCAGGTCATACTCGAATATGTAGAAAGTGCCAACTTTGTATTGTTATTCATCTGTTCTTTTTCCTAGCTACATAAAATCGACTTTAAGTAATAAAAAGTAGCCATTTGTCATTCTGTGCTTTTCCCTTCGGCAATGTCTGCTCTGGAAAAATAGAGAGAAAAAGAGAGAGAGACGTTGAGAAACTAGGCAAAACACAAACTCTTAGTTTTAGCCTTTATCAGATTTAATGGCTTTTTAACCATAAAGGACTGTTATCAATCAGAAAACCTACCTGGTCCCCAGTGACTGTGGGCTGTCCGAGCACTGCGCCAGCCCAGTACATGTTTATTGGTACAGGCATTCAACATGTCAGGCTGGTCACCAAGTAGACCCACTATGATCTTTTCACGTTTCCTGATAAGATTCTCAAGAGTGGGATGAAACACAAATACACGTGTTAACTTCGTCTGGTGGTTTTAAAGTAACAATTCTGACATATTTTAACATAGTGTCAAGTTTTAACATTTCCTATTCCAACTTAATGGGAAAAAATAAACACACAGAGCTGCACAAAGTCACACTACTCGGTTTTAAAAACTTCCTGCAGTGAGTGACCACACTCACCACACGGTAATAATTTACGGTTAACTATAAAGCCTTCAATATGAGTGGCTGTTTTTTTAACCCTTCTTTTAAAGGAGTAAATTGCTGCAAAGCTGAGGTGCTCACAAATTAAACATATGGCCGGGTGTAAGTCGCCGCAAGTATTGGCCAAACTAGCATGAGAGCAAAACAAACACACTCGCAATCTTTGCTGCTTTCATTTGAAGATATTCATTTCAGGCTCTGTAAATTCCCTGATATGAATCAAATTCCTGACCGCAAGCTATTACTACTTTTTTTGTTTGTTGTGCAACAGTGTGTTCTTGCTCAGCTGTTGGTTTATCAGCACTTGCTTCCCAGAAACCAACAGTCATACCAGCAGCAGATTGAGACTGACATCGTGATGTTGTTGTTGACCTTCCGTGACCCCATTTGTTTCACCGCCGGCGCCTGATGTGGCGATAGGCCTCGGTTTGTGTTATCAGGCTTGGTCTGTGCCGCTCTCTCCCGATTCTGCCACCTTCACCAGCCCTCCAACGAGGGCCTCTTCAGGCAAAATGCACATGCGCACCTGGCTGAGAGGTTATCTCGCTTTGACATACTCGTGGTAATCAGCGCCACATCACACTGTGCGCGGCTTATCCAACAACTCTTCAAATGAGGCCTGCTTGTCAGCTCTATAGTTTCTCCTCCCCTCTTTTCCTATCACGCCCCACCCTCATCATCCTGTCATGTTGAGGAAGTGCGCCTAAGCAGACACTTCATTTGTCTTTTTTTGCCTTTAGCTCTGTGGACACGGAGCGACCCGCAAAGAGATGACCCCAAGTATTGATTTAATGTCAGCCGCCGCGTGGCAGCGAGGCACGGAACGGCTGCCCCCTCACTTTTTTCACTTTATTTTCAAAAACAGATGGGACATCACAATTGAGATGGGGAGCGGGTTGACAAGTACTGCTGCTGACTTTCCATATGGTGTTTGCGAATGATGAACTAGAGGTCTGCTGGAGGATTGTATCTCTGCTCCTGCTTCTCATCTGGCATGACTCTTTAGAGTTAAACCTTGATCTAAATGGTGACCGGCACAATGACTCGTTTAAAGTTAACCAGACCATCACGTCTATAATTATCTATGTCAACATCTATAACTATCACCCTATTCGAATAAGTAACGTATGGCTTGTGACGGATTGTTGCAACAGGAAAATAATAATTCCAAGATAACAAGAAAATCTTTTCCTAAATTTGAAATGAAGGAATATCTACGTCAGAAGAGAAAGCTAGAAAAGAAATAATGTAATTGACTGAAATAACACATTTGTGTAATGCACGCAGAGACGCTTGAGCTTCCGCTGACATGGGCAATGCTTCCCCTGAGCATGCCTTGAGAGTGTTATTGGAAGAAATTGCTTTTAGGAGAAAGAACGTTTGAAAGGAATAAGTGGATACGACTATTTTCATATTCAACATCCATCCGTCATTAGTAACAGCTTATCCTTTATGTGGCTTCTGGGGTGCTGGAGCCGATCCCAGCTGACCTGGGGAAAGAGTCGGGGTTTGATTGTCACAGGGTTGATACGTGATCTGTGTTCCAAATCAAATGAGAACGTCTCAGTTTTTCTGCATTCATATAGGTAAGTGAATCAGTTTCCTTTAGGTTTCTTTTTTTCAGTTGCTTTATATTGCACCTTTTCTGTAATACTTTTAGTTTATACTGCAAGCATCTAAGTATGTAATGCTGCTTGCAGTATTATTCAATTGAGATATACAAACACCTTCAACTTTGACCAACTTGCTCATAAATTTGCTATACAAAGAACTGTGGGTGAGAATTGCCGGAAAAATAGTTGTAGTACAACATTCTGCTATCTTGTTAATGCAGCATTTATTATATAATGTATCTGGCATACTAAAACGTACGGTAGTATGGATATTGGAATGCATTGAAAGAGACCGACCACGTTTGACGCTCAACTTCACACCTACGTGCAATTTGGGGTCCACACTGAACCTTTTACTACCATGTCCTTGAACAGTGATAAGAAGCCGGAGAAAACCAACAAATTGCTAACCACGTCCCAAAGTTAGAAAAGCAAGTAAATAAAGCAATAAATAGTGCTGGGTAACGTATCATTATCGCATTATTAAATCAACTACAATTACTTTATCGTCATTGTTATCATCAACGTTAACGCACCTTTTTGAATTATTATTATCATTTTGAAAGTCTGTTGCTCCCTGGTTCTGAATACACATACAGACAAACCATGGGTCACAGGTTGGTTATGTTGATCAGTACCACTACTGATCAACTTCATCCTCAGTAGTGGCTCCATCATACATCTGGAGGGGTGGTCCTAAGATAGGTGCAGCGGGTGACGAAAAAAAGCAATACACCTATTTTGAATTCATTCATTATTCATTCATGCATTACAATGTGATTAGAGATTCATGTGATTTGCACGAAATGCAATCGCTGCCCAGCACAATAACAAACAATTGAACACTAAACTATTGTGTTGGAGATATGAACTTTAGCTGTGGGCAGTTGTGTTCTGTACAAATGGATCGATTTGTCAGTGACTGACCGCTGTGTTGTGAACAAAGAGAACACAGTGTACCTTCTTCTGTGACCACAAAGAACACCTTTAAAAAAAAATTGATTTGAAGTGACTGTTTGCCGCCACTAACTGAAATACAAGATTTCTGTTGATCATCTGTCTTTCCCAGATTGATTTTTTTTCAGTGGCAATAATAAGCCAATTAGACTTAGGTATTTCATGCCACATGCCGTCCAGCCCTCAGTGGTAAATTTTATGGCACACAGGATGGATGAATTGTTCATACACGGCCATTAATCTAAAAGACAAACTGTGTTAATGTTGCGAGCTTAACACATTATGTTAGACAGCTTATTTGTAAAGATTTTTGTACGTATTCTGACCGAGCGAATGAAAGTGATTTTCTGTTCATTACTGTGTCCATAGTTGTCTAAATGGATTTGGTGATGTATGGTTCTTGATGCTGTCTGAAAGAAAGGCAAAAATACACAATCAGTCCTCAGCTTAATGAAGCACACGCGTGGATTGGGGTTCTGGGGTCCTGACAATCAAAACACATAAGCACCTATTTTTATAGCAGCATGATTCACACACCATACCATACACACGTATCAGCCATCTCCATTTTGTGATTGTTAAAAAGCACTTGCTGGGAAGTGAAGTCACATTTATAATGACTAGAAACCATATTGGGAATTTCTCCTCTTGCCTTTCTGCAGAAAACATGTCAAGAATATGAGAAGGAAAGACTCTTTACAGTTTAGAATTATGGCTGTCAACATTAATGCATTAATCTATGTGATTAATGTGGCCTAGATTAATGCAACTAAATATTTGAACGTAGTTAATATTAATTTCTTTTCTTCCGGTCCAGGAGGTGTTGCGAGATTGTCTTTTGTCCGTGTAAAGCTACCGTAGTTGGGAGTAGGCTAACCACGAGTGGAACGGCATCGTGGTTGTTGTTGTTCCGAGTCAAACGGATAGCTTAATAGGTTGCTCTGGGCTGTGCAAAATAAAACCCTCTTTAACGTGGAATATGACTCGCGTCTTGCCTCATACCATGACATGGTGTCAGAATTAAGGACTTCACGTCGACATTAAGGGCGAGATGGCAAAGTTTGGACCTCTGGAGCCGTTCCACTTCTCGCAGCCGGCGGAGTGGCTTACGCGGCGGCAGAGATTCTCCCGTTTCAGAGTCGCACCGAAACTGGACAAAGAGAGCGGCGAAGTGCAGGTGAACTCGCTCTTGTACTCGATGGAGAGGGATGCCGAACCTATTTACGGCTCGTTTGTGTTTTCTGCGGCAACCGAGGCCATGCCATATCCAGAGTATGAGTTTAATCTGGTGATGCAGAAATTTGACGAACACTTTGTCCCGAAAAGGACTGTCATCCACCATCGCGCCTGTTTTCACAAGCGGAGCCAGAGGGCCGGTGAGACGGTGGAAGCTTTCGTGCGGAGCCTGTACGAGCTCGTGCAGCACTGCGAGTTCAGTGTGGGGAAGGACGAGCAGATCTGGGACCGCATGGTCATTGGAATTATAGACAAAGAGGTTTCTCAAAAACTACAGCTGGAGGCAGACCTGACTTTGGAGAGAGCCATCCAGCTTCATCCACCGTCATGACTGAAGAGACTTTCAGCAAGCTACGTCAAAAACCCAAACTGAACAAGTCCAGGTCAACAGTGTATAGCCCAGGCGGGAAAGTCCAATGCGTGGGTAAGTTCCTTGCCACTACTACATACAAAAGTCAGAAATACCAATACTGGATTACAGTCATAAAAGGACAGTATGTTAGTAATTTGTTGGGCAAGGCAGTGGCAAAGTGCATGGGGCTGGTAGCGAGAGTCAATGCTATCACTAGTGACTTAGGCTACTGAACTGTAAACATGTTAAGATCGCGGTGACTGAAGAAGCAGTCCCATACAGCGTCAACACACCACGCAGAGTTCCGTTTCCTCTCCTTCCAAATGTGGAGAGGAGCTAAAAGCGCATGCTGAGCCTCGACATCATTGAGGAGGTTACAGAGCCGACAGATTGGTGTGCCCCAATGGTGCCCGCTCCAAAACGCAACAAGGACGAGGTCAGAGTGTGTGTGGATTTGAAACGCTTGAACAAGAGGGTGAAGCGCGAACGTTACATTTTGCCCACACTGGATGATATAACACCTAAGCTGGCAGGAGCCACGGTTTTCTCCACTCTGGATGCCTCTAGCGGGTTCTGGCAAATTCCATTGGACCCCAACTGCCAAAGACTGACAACCTTTATAACCCCAATGGGACGGTTTTGCAGTTATGACCTTGGTGCTGCCCTGATGCAAGACCACGATGGAGAGTTGCGGCCTGTTGCCTTTTGCTCGCGCACACTTACCGATGCGGAGAGGAGGTATTCTCAGATCAAAAAGGAGTGTCTTGCATCTGTCTGGGCTTGTGAACGTTTCGCCCGCTACATTCAAGGTATGGGCCGGGTCTGTTTACAGACTGACCACAAGCCACTGGTGCCATTGATTAACTCATACGACCTGGACAAAACGCCACTACGATGTCAGAGACTGCTCATGCATCTCATGCGATTCAATGTCACTGCCGAACATGTTCCCGGTAAGCAGCTAGTAGTCGCAGATACACTCTCAAGACACCCACTGAAAGGCAGTTACGTGCCTGAAACAGAAATGCAAGTAAAGGCATATGTGAACACTATGGTGGCTAGCACACCGATCAAGTCGCCCAAGCTCGAGGTAATTCGCAAAGTCACACAAAGCGATGCTGAATCACATTCATCAGAAAAGGGTGGCCTCGCAACATGGCAGAGGGCTCACCACTGCGTGGATACTATGCAGCCAGAAATCACTTATCGGAGTTGGACAGCCTGGTCCTATATCACGACCGCATAGTAGTTCCAGCAGTGCTAAGAGCTGGAGTCCTGGACCAACTGCACGAAGGTCACCAGGGCCTCACCAAGTGTCGGGAGCGAGCCAAGTTGACAGTTTGGTGGCCAAGCATCGGAGCACAAATCACTAACAAAGTGAAATTATGTGACTTTTGCAGAGAGCACAAACCTACACAAAGACGTGAACCACTGGTAACCACTCCCCTGCCCAGTGGCCCATAGCAAAGGATTGCTGTTGACCTGTTTGAATTAGAGGGTAAGACTTTTCTCGTCGCTGTCGAATACTTCTCTAGAGACATTGAGATTGCTTCCCTCACCACCATTACCAGCAAGCAGGTTATTGACAAACTCAAGCACATTTTTGTGAGGTGGGGCATCTCCCTAGAACTGGTCAGTGACAACGGGACGCAGTTCACATCAGAAGAGTTCCGAGATTTCGGACAGAAGTATGGTTTTACTCACATTCCCCAGCCCACATTACCCCCAGTCGAACGGAGCTGCGGAGAGGGCTGTTCGGACTGCCAAGTACATCCTCAGACAGCCTGAACCCTGCTTAGCCCTTATGGGTTATCGCGCTGCACCACTCGCGGCAACAGGTAAGAGTCCAGCACGGCTCATGACTGGTAGAGAGATCCGTACGACTGTTCCGGTCCTGGAAAAGACGTTACTGCCACGTCCATTCAGCCCGGATCGAGTCTACATGAAGGACACAACAGCAAAAGATTCATACAGGTTCTACTACAACCGCTGGCATTCGGCACGCGCGCTCCCTGACCTTCACCCTGGTCAAACGATTAGGGTGAAACTCGATGGGGAGAAGGGATGGACAACACCTGCCAGGGTCATCAGTAAGTCTAAAGAGCCGAGGTCCTACCTTGTGGAGATTGACAATGGGAATGTGACCTGTCGTAACAGGCGCCACCTCCAGACTGTTCCTGAGACCGTACCTTCTGCGGACCAGCGAAGCGCTCAGGCTACAGCGTCCCAGCAGAACAGCGGTTCCCCACAGCCAGATTTGACTGCGGTGCCGGAACCACCGGTAAGCTTGCCACCAGCAGGCCTTCCCTCAGGGTCTCCCCTTCCACCATCTACTCCAGTGCGAAGATCTTCCAGGGGCCGCAAGATAAAGGTGCCTCTTAGATTTCAAGACTGATGTACAAAAGGGCAGAATAATCCCTTTCAGGACTGAGGGCAGTCTACCCCTGTAACGTCTTGCACCGTTCTATGTACCAAGACTGTAAGGGAAGACGTGTTTTGGTTACGTGGTGTTGTATCTACTTTGTTATATTGTTTGAGAATGTTAAGAATTAAGTAATATTGCAAAATTCTGATGTTTGGCATCTTGTTATTGCTAACTCCCAAAAGGGGGAGATTTTGCGAGATTGTGTTTTGTCCGTGTAAAGCTACTGTAGTTGGGAGTAGGCTAACCACGAGTGGAACGGCATCGTGGTTGTTGTTGTTCCGAGTCAAACGCATAGCTTAATAGGTTGCTCTGGGCTGTGCAAAATGGTAAATGGTAATGGTAAATGGACTGTACTTGTATAAAGCTTTTCTAGTCTTCTGACCACTCAAAGCGCTTTAACACTACATGACATCATTTACCCATTCACACCCATTCATACACTGATGACAGGAGAATGGAGAGATGATGGAGAGAGATGGAAGTAAAATAAACAGTGGTGTGACTTAAAGCACTGCTATGTTAAGCAAGCTGCTAGGCTAAGCTAGCTGCTATGCTATTTCCATCTCAACATCTAACGTTACCCTGCGCGGCACACGGTCTGCAGAGGAGGGGAGATTGTCGGCACAATCCGTGCCAGTCGTTAAATGAAGGAGAGTTGAGAGCAAAGTGCACGAGGACTAGCAAGAGTCGCTAGTACAACATGTTCCACCCGGTGGAATTCTGCCTCCAAGATGATCTAATGTGTGGAGTCTTGTGTTTAAAATAACATTAACAATTAAACAACAGTGTCTAAAATACACACTTTCTAAAGTGATTACTCATTACTTTTAATATGTAGTCTTTAGAAGAAAACAAACATTCATTATAAACAACATTGTAACAACAACAACGACAAAAACATTCATTAATTGACATTAATCAAGATTATTAATTACATTTCAAAATGTGCAATTAATTTGTTAATTTTTTCAAATCTCAATTTACAGCCCTATTAAGAAGACTAGAGCTTTTCCATGTTCCCACCATAAACACTAAGAAATTCAAACTGGGCCGAGACCACTTCTGAGATATCGTGATCGTGAATGTATTCATAGACTCACATGCTTAGTGTCGTTCTAGCAATTGAGCGAGCCTACTGGCTCGTGCAATCGTCCCTCTGCCGTAACGCTAGCCATCTGATCGCCACTGGGCAAAATGTCGCTCAAAATCACGTCACAATGTCAGCTACCGTATCCAGGATATTTTGGCCTCACTTTCGCACCATGGGAGGTGATAGACAACGTCACAATCCAAGTGTCTTTAGTGGTCTCTGACCTCAAGGACTGTAATTGCGGCTCACCTCCGCACACCTCACATAACAAGGTGGGACGTTTACTTTGTGTCATAAGATGTTCTCCGCCTCTTCACATGTCATATTCATGCTCGGTTTCCAGGCAACTGATGGGCACAACGATGAAAACAGCAGAGCGTAATACGTGGCTTGCAGCGAGGAACTCGACAAGTTTAATGAAGACAGGCAGGGAAACAAAGAGGAGGAGGAGAAGAAAAAAGAAAACTGCGAGGAGAAGAGTGGCACAGTGGCTCACAGATGGCTTTCACATCTCCCGCAAATGTGAGCATAACCAAAGCTTGGCCTTTAAAGTTGTTAGGGGCTTTTTAGGCAGTTCACTTTGGATGGTGATTTCACAGAATTACCTCACTTAGATGCAATGCTGGAAGTGGCTTTGACAGTTTCACATTTTTACGCCAAACCCACAACTCTCCTCAAAGGTCGTCTGATACCACTACATGTGGAATGTTTTTCTTGACTCAGAGCGTTGCTTCGAATTTGGGGTTTTAAATGTGGGCAAAGTTTTTTCCTTTGGAAATGGCAGCTTGAAGTTGAGAGCGCCAGGTGGCTTTTTGTGGTTTATCTTGAATATTGTATGATTTAATTAGACGTTTGAGGAAATTTGTACACATAGGTCTTTTATTGCTTGTTGAGTCCGGGATTCAAAAGGCTTCATTCCAGCTACAAAACTTTCAAATGGGTTAAACGATTTCACGGTTGATGTACCCACAAAAGGTTGTGTTTATTGTGGAGGAGAAATAGTTAATTTTTCTTTTGACCTTTGAATATAAACATTTGAGTTCCCCCGCGAATATAGAAGTATGAGCTCAAACCAGAGGAGGACAATAAATTATATAAAATATAAATCAAACAGCATGGAGCGAGGTTCACCTTCCTCACAGCATGAGAGAGAGAGCAGAGAGGAGAGAACAATAACTTCCGCATCGTAGTGTTTTGTGTTTTATAATGTTTTAAACAGAATCGCCGCTAATTCTATTTTCTCTCGGAAATTGGCTTGGCTCGGCCCATTACTTGTTGTCCATGTTAACAAAACATTATTGTGGCTTTATTAAAATTAGCCCACGGTATTTATGGTCACCATTTTTTTTTCGGTATGTCTATTCAATGTAATTGCATCTGGTTTGCCATTCTCTGGATACCCGCGCAAGGGACTGCCCCTATTGAAGGTTACTGTGTACTTTTTTGTCATTTTGACTCATTGATGTTACGACTCTGTTCCACCAAATAGAGTTACTAATAATGCAAATCCTCTCAGGAAACGCAAGGTGTTTATCCGTCAGATAGGCGGCAACTCATTGTTTCATATTACAGGGGGACAAAAAAAGAGTAGCTTCTAACCAGCAACTCTTCCTACATCCTGCTGTTGTGTGGGAAAGTTCTCGCAGGATGGAATTAGATTGCAATTTGATCAATTCATTATAAGAGATTGTTCTCCTTCAGAACAAAGTGAGTTTGTTCGACCTGAAGATGTCGCCTAGCTGGCGGCTAACAACGGCAAGAGCACCAACAGCGCTAACAGAGCCAGCATCGCCAACTGTGCTAAGTAATTATCTGAAGGGGAAATCGCCATATCAGCGTCGAGCAGAGCGCCCGTGAGCTAACCAGTGGGGCCGGCTCAAATGCACTGAAAGGCACCTTGCCCAACCTGGCTGTGTACACACGGTGAGGGGGAGCCCTGATAACAACACATGAGGGAGAGGGGACAGAACTCTACACAGGTAGACATTTATATCTATATCTTTTTGGATTACCACTTAGCTAAATGTTTGCTGAATGCATCTGTACTTTGTAAATAGATCAAAGTTAACCGGCTGATGGAGATCATGTGATGTGATAAGAACCCTCTAAACCAGATTCTACATGGATCCTATGCTGAGATTGTTTCCAAGAATGGCTGTAAACTTTAAAACTGGTAAAAAAATCCACGCTTAAACTTCACTATATGTCTAAATATGTTGTTAATATTTTGTTTTCTCTATATGCATTTTTATCTTAAAGGGGCACTCCTCCACTGAGAACTATTCCAGTGAATATATTTATTCATATGTTTATGGCTCAGGAGGGAGGTTTGTTAAGTTTGAAAAGTTAAACCTGACGATGTCATGGGGGGAATTGTTTGAAAGCCTGCATTCCAAATTGGAGGTGTAGGGTTTGAAAGAAGAGACCATTTAGCAGGCACGGAAGGGTCTGATGAGACACTATCCAGTTGCACTGTAGGAAATGTAGGACCAACCATTTGTGTCATACTGTTGACTCAGTATATTCCAGGGCTGTGCTACTCTTTCAAAACATCTTCTTAAATCTGTCCCCCAGCTTCATGGCTGTGCAAAACAAAATGAGTGTACAGCTTTAAAATCTGCTTAATCCACTAAAACAATTTTGGCAAGCGAAAAATGAATTATTCTTGGAGCAGTGAGAATGCAAACATACTGGATAACTCCTGTCTGCAGGGCAAAAGCTGCTACAATGAAGTCCTTCAAGAGATTTTCCTTGTCACAGCATTCCTTTATGATTTTCTTGTTGCAGTTTCTGAATGTACAAGTGCTGCTTTTAACAGTTTACACTGAATTATCATGTGCTGACATATTTACATTGCAAGGAGACCCACTTACTGCTCTGCGAGTCTCACGTTTTCAGATCTGTGGAGGAGGTTTAAGATGATGTTATGTATTGATAGAATTGATACAATTAAACATTTGTGTTTTCCAACACGTCTAAAACCTGGTTCTTGCATAACCGCTTTGAAACTATCTCTTAGAGAACCTGTTCATGCTGTTGACACATTTCTGCATAATCCCAGACTATCTGTTTATCGGGGAGGGTAGATGGGGAATGTGTGTGCTTGTTGAGTGCACATCAGAAGGGATCTGCTGGAGCTTTTGTCTGAGTTAATTACTAAAACAGCCTTAACTGCTGTGATAAGGTGTGCGTGTGCAGGTCGGGGCATGTCTGTCGCTTGGACGGCAAAGGAGTCTGTCCATTGGTCCGCACTGCACTGCATGTGAGCTTGGGTGTGTTTTGCTTGGTGTCCTACATTTTTAGCAGTAAACAAACCAGTGTGGACACATTTCCGGCTGGGTTAAATATTTCCTCAGCAGCAGGGGATACTTGCTTGTAAAGATGGGCCCTGGGGCCTTTGGGCTTTCTGTGTTGACTTTGCGGGATTCAAGTCGGAACTCTGAGACGCAAAACTTTCTAATCACGTCGCTGTGACTAAACACTCAAGTTAACTGTAAAAACTGGTTTTAAATTTCCTCTTGAAGACTGCCAGTCCAAACATCAGTAGGTGCACGCTCGGCATATCTGATCACCAGTGGAACGTCAACATTGCAGCGCTCTCTGTGCTGTAACCGAAACAAAGCGGGAATAGGAATAGTTTGATGGGATAGGTGGGATGCTGTGAACCGACAGTAGCCTGTGTCTTGAAATTGAGATTGTTGCCTTAATAGAATAATACCAAAGATCACAATCAATGCAGCAAAAGCAGAGATTTTGCCCACAGAGGTTTAGTGAATTCCTTTTTACTATAGCGGAATAAAAGTGGAAGACTAAGATAAATGGCGTCTTCACTGTGCTCGGTGATTGGTCAGTTCACACCTCCTTTAGGCAAATCTGCTCATTCTGTCGAGAATCAAAACAGTCACACTGTAGATAGCTGTTGCATCAATCTCCGGTCACAAGCCGCACAGAGCACTCAAGGTCCATATCACGCAACTGGTAGATTTAGAACAGTATGATTTATTGTTTGTTCATGCTTTGCTTTACTTAGTGAAATGTGTAATTTAAATTAAGTAATGGAGACTTATCCTAGGTTTATCTGAATCATTTTGGTTTGGTTTGAGAATTCAGCCGCATTTATTTATTATTACTTTAAGAAAGTGATTATCGAAATGTACTTGACTAATTCATGGGTTTTGCTTTGTGTTTGAAAGGTTATCAACCTGCTCTGTTCTTTGTCTGATCCACCAAACCACCCTTAAGAGAAATAAAGGATCATAAAATCAACAGTTCTTGAGTTGTCCTTTGCGTCCACCGGAGAGAAAGCTCTTCAAGTTTGGGCAGAGCCGTGGTCAATCCGAAAAATCACACGAAACTTGACAATAGCTTTTTAAACCAACACACCAAACTCACCTTTTAAATCCGAGAGCAAAACCGACTAAACACAACCGTGACGCATAGAGACGGGACACCAGTGGAAAATGTTTTCAGACTGATCGCACAAAACATTGCTGAATGCTGAATAAAGAAAAGTGTATTCCGTCACTGGAGGGGGAATCAAGGCCCAGGTCAACTAAATCCAATTTGAGCCATATATACATGAGTTTAAAGGCTTGTTGAATGCTCTAACACTGCAAGGGCTTACAAATCCAGCAGTGACAACTTTGGAAAGTTTTAACAATGATTTCACATCATAAAGCTAAACAGTACAAAAGCAGCATTAACCTTACAGTAACATACCAGTACAGTGTGCTTGCACATATTCGATTGGCCATCCCAATGTCTTGCAGCAAGACACTTAGCTGTTGATTTTTGTCTTGAGAAAGCACATTGGTTGATGCCAAACAGTATAAATGGCATTAGCGGGGAGCTACAACCTCTGACAGTGATGTTCTCTAATTTAACTCTAGAACTAATCTTAAATGAGACAGACTCCATTGGAAAAACATTTCCTTTACCTTGAGTGATAAAGCTAAATATATATATATATATATATTTTTTTTTTTTCCTGTGTGTGAGAAATGGGTGAACTCAAACTTTGAATAAAGCGCACAAACTGAAGTTTGCCATATGTCACAGCAGTGTTAAACAACAGTTGTGAAAGCGTGTGTGTATGTGTGTGTGTGTGAGCTTTCACCAGAATCTCAATCTCTGCATGTGGATGCTTTGAGTGGTTCAGATTACCAGCTATCAGTTTGGAAATACTATTCGTCACACACTATTGTTGTATATTTCCTTGCCTCTTCAGGTATAATCATATCTTTCGCTCCCTTTATTAGAATCCTTATTTCAATATTCTAGTTTCCTATTGGAGTCACGTCTGAGGCCCAGTGAATTACACAATGACTTGATATCTTATTCAAATGCCATGGAGCAATAACAATTTGCGATAGCAAACAGCTTGCAAATAAAGCTTGTCTCCCTGGGCGGTAATAAAAAGCTGAAATGTATTAGAGTTGGGACGGTGAGAAATCAAATAGATAGGATCTTGAGTGCTCGATTTCACTCAGAGCGACAAAAAAAAAAAGAGTTCAGACGGCCTTTTACGGCTGGGCGAATATGAAAATGTTGCACTCAATAAGTCAGGGGTGTTGAGAAACATGTGGAAGTATCACCAAGGAGCTTATTACCTGCCCGAGGCAACATGTTTGGCCTAATTGATTGAGTTTGGCCAGTCGGTGGGTTCACGTGAACTCAAGCGACCTGGTTACTTTGGACTTTCTGCAGTAACATCGGTCTCCATAATCAAACACACTAGTGAAATCCAATTAAACATAACCTATTTCTTTGGCGTTGCCATCTTTCAGATTAACAACTTGAAGCATAAATGACAGACTTGATGACTCACCTTATCGTATCGATGGCTGCAATTGTTTACACACAATGAGTGATCCCTCCTAAGCATAATTATACTGTACGGGAAGGACGACAAAATCCTCAGTCCTCTGTGTTTGCAAAAATGCGTTCAGTAATTTCAATCAAGCAGCCTTCCAATACAGTACAGTGAATTTTCAAATTCAAAATTGTATCTGGCTGGTGGAAGCAAATTCTCTTTTTGCGATTAACAGTATTTTTGTTTTATTTTCCAAGAACCTGTTTTTTTTTAGTGTGCATATCAATTGGTGTGACTATTTTTTCTTTCAATGCGAACACACTACTCTACAGCCCTCCTTAGAATCTGTATGGATAAGAAACCCACTTGATCAGACAGACTAGGAGAATTCCTCCCTTCACAGATCGTATGAACAGGATGAATAATTGCACTGGAGTATTAATGTCCAATGTATTATGCAAAACTATCCTTTCAAATGAGTTGGGGTCAGGCAGAAAACGCATTAATGACCTTGTGAACAAGTTCAAAGTGAATGTACGATTGATTGTGTATGCTGGTTTCCCGTTTAAATGTGCTAAATGTGCTTACCGCTGATTACAATCTGGGCCCTACGAGCGTCAAAGACTAAAAACATCAAAGAAAAAACACTTTGTTTCACCCTTTGATTTGTTAGGGAGTAGAATGTCTGCTTTGCACACTCGCACACTTACATGGGTGATGAGATCCACGCTTTCACAGGTCAACAACTACAAAAGATGTTTTATCATGCGAGTGTTAACCTTTAACCAGGGGCCGCTTTGAGGCTCCTGCGTACACATAGGCTAACAAGGTCGCACAAAGCTAACCATCGAGTCCACACGCCTGCGGGGTCCAGACTCTACTTCTAAATGGAGATAACCTTCCTGAGCAACAGAGGTCCTGGGACTCAGGGCCAAATAAGTCACCCATTATCTGTGTTTACCAAAGGTCAGCGTTGTTATGGACCTGGACGTGGAGAGTCCACTGGCTTATCTGTCACCTGGCCTCCACGGCCCAACAGGCTCCTGTGTGAAGAAGTAAAGAGTGGAGCTGTCAGAGGAATCTGGAGACGGTAAACAAGCTGGGGGCAGGAGCTCATCTGACCACTGTGTGTGTGTCTGTGTGAGTGATAGTTTGCAGTGATAGCCCATGTATGTTTGTGAAGTGGAAAAATGTGCATGAAAAAGGTAAAAAGGCAAGAACCCCTCGGCCCTCAGGACATCATGCGACTTCCCCACTTCAACTAGTGAGTCTGCAACTCCAGCGCTCAGCTAAATCTTTAGATTAGACACCCGGTGCGCTCCACCCGGTTCATCCCTGCTGCAAACATGCGCCTTGTAGAAGAACATGTACGTAAATGAAATTTCATTTGGAGAAAGGACGTGGACAAGGTAGAGCATTCATATTTCTTAAAAAATTCATAAAAAGAGGCCGATTTCCAAAAAAACTCCTTGTCAACACTGGAGCTTTCAACCGGGCCTGCTAACAAATGCTATTACCATGATTAATGTGGGTGTGAGTGTGTGTCATCCTCTGTGTGCAATAGAAGGGCAAGTGATTGTCTTTGATGCCAACTCTTAAGTGCGCAAAACACATTTAGAGCATAATTATGCACAACTAGCAGCTAAATAGCCGTGTCAATATTGCACTAGAATTTTATCGCCTTGGCTCAATCTCTATCTCTCTCATGCAAACACATGCGGCCATATCAATCCAGCGGGGAGGAGTGAAGAAGCAACCACAGGAGCGATCGCAATCCTCACTGTGAATCATTATTCTGAACACCTCCTCTGTCTCGTGAAAGACAAAAGGATCAACCGCCTCCACTGGAAAGACAGACAGGAACCCTTTTCATCACGTCAGACGTCCTGTCGTGTTCACACACACGCACAACCCGAAGGCTGCTGCAGGGTGAAATAAACAAAACGCTCAAATGATTAAGAGTGCAAACAGGGTGAGAATAAAGGGAAGAAGGCACCAATGTCTTTTCTGTAGTTTTTACATGTTGGCAGTTGGTAAGTTTTAAGGTGATGCTGGTAATCTATCTTTGCTTAACCTTTATTTCAGCTTTCGAATTCCTCAACCTGTTGGAAAGTAAATGTAGAAAGTTGGGGATTGCCTGGCGAAAGACAAAGCTAGTGTTATTTTATGTTTTTCTTATTGTCTGCAAGCCACATAAAAACAGAACAACAACGCTTAAAGCCAGGATCAGACCATCACGGAGTAATAAATTCTTGGCGTGACTCAGTCGAGAGACATGCTGTCAACACGTCGGCCCAGGTTAGTCATAGCTTACCATCATTTACGACTTGCGTGCCGCACATAGGTGATCTGGGGAGGTTCCAGGGACCTATTCCTGTGTTTCAGAGAACACCGACAATGTTATCCCACTTTCCTCCAGAACTAGAAACGCGACAAAGCAAAACTGTGCTCCGTGCTACTGTGACTGTATGGAACATGTGAATGAGGTTCTCAAAATGAGCCACATAAGGACATGACAGGCGAGGCTTGTCATCCACATGACACACTGATTAGTAATTATTACAGGCAAAACTCTTTTTTAGGTTCAGACAAACCACATCTGTTGGGTTGGATAATCGCTAATGGTCAGAGTTGTCTGATCGCTGCATTAGTCACCACTCAATCATTTCTGACCCCACCCTTTCTCTGCTCTCAGCAGATTTATAAAGGGGAAGACCACTGATTTTTGACATCAGCGTTTATGGGTGTCTGGAAGTATTACTTCTGCTACTAGGTAATAAAAAGGAGTATAAAGGCTTTTGTGTGTTCAGTGATGTACCCACAAGGCACTTGTGGGTACTTCATTTGTGAGTACTTATTTAGGCGTTAGGTGTTGACAACGCAACACATTGGTGGAACAAAAACATCTGTAGCTCTGTTCTATCAATTTTGACCCTAAAAGAATCTACATTTTTGGACAGTGTTATAGGAACGAAGAGTTGAGGATAACTTTAAGGCGCAAATGAATCCACGCTTGGCGCGGCACTAATCACCATCGTGGCTCATCATTGTATTTTCCATTCGTTTTTGGATATTGACCAACAAAAGAATATGCAGAATACGTGTTAGTTGGACCAATTTCATTGTTAGTTTGCATTTGCTTTTCATTTGCTGACAATAACAAAAAAATAGAATAATATCATAGCTGTCTAGTTGAAGAGAAACTGTTTCTCAATCACTAAAATTGTCTGAATATTTTAAAAAGCGTAAGTCAAATCGTCCCCCTTTCCGTCCCCCCCAACCTCTTCTTCTCTCTCTTTTGCAAACATTCCTTCCCCCTTGATAGCTCCACACAGGCCACAGTTTAATGAGCCCATTGCAATTGCCGGGACCCCCGTGCAAAACAAATGTGTCGCTTTAATCAACACAGGCTAGTTGATTGCAACCCCTCCTCCATTTGCATGGCGCTCCATTATCATCGCGCTCGGGGCTGTCATGGTGACCTTCCCGTGGCCCGTCTCTGGGATTCACTGCTCAGAAGCTCAATCGGCACGCCCACTTGTCTGATATCGTTCCTGCTGGGAACGTTGATGTCAGTCTCTGTCACGCCCACTTGAAAAGTTCCAGAATTAGTAAAAGTTTGATGGGGAAAGATGGAAAAACAAAACAAGAAAACATGTTCTTGGTTTGGACTTTGGAGATATGAGGAGGGAGAGACAGAGAGGCGAGGCAACCATGCTTCTTTGGGGTGCTGGTTGATGTGTTTCAAACAGCACCACATTGGAGTGTGCTTTACAGCGCTGAGAGGGAAGGGGGTTCCGTCACACCGCCCCCCCTCTGCCTCTCCCCCTAACATCCTGCATCCCTCATCCTACATTGTGCCTCCCATCCTTTCTCTCATATATTTCTAATCCACTTTTGTTACAACATTTTTTTGTTCTTTGTATTTCCTCTACCCTTTTATGTGCTCTCTATTCTAATATATGTCAAGGAAGTGATTCCTCTCTCTGCTGATCCCACTCCTCTGGTTGAAGGGATAATGTACATGGGGGAGAGACATGCAGTCTCTCTGTCTCCTTAGCTTTTTAATACTCATGCTCAACTTGTCCCTTCCTCTAACTCTCTCCCTCCCTCTCTCAGACTGGGGAGTTGTGGAGATTGAGATACTCATTTCTCTCTGCCCCGGAGGGCCAAATTGCAGCGTTGTGGCATTAGCCAGAAGTTGCTGTCATGCCTCGGCAGCTGATTAGCATGTTTCATCAGCAAGCCTTGGTGTCCATTCACAACTCAACGCGTTTCTTATTCTGCTTGCGGTAGTTAGTTAGTTTGAGCAAGATAATTTGGAGGCAAGCGTTTAGCACATAATTACGCTCTTGAGAGAAACAGCCCCCCTAGATTTATGGAACTATGGGTAATGTTTTAGTCGACAACGATGAGATGTAGGTGACAAACAAAGAGGGAAAACACACATTTAAGCAATTTCTGCTCATTAAAGAACACAGCCTTTTTGAAATAACCTTCAAAGGAAATAACAAATTGGTTTGGGCAACAAAGCTACATCGTTTGGTTTAAAGTATTTATTATGATTTAGATTGCACTAACTAAAGAAGTGCCATTACTTAAGTAACAATGAACCAACGTTTATTTTTAGTTAGAGACAGAGAACATATCCTGGGTGAAGGATTGTTTTTTGGTATGACCCATGAGCATGAATGTCCAGGCTTTTGGTGTCCTTGTACTTGCTGGCTCATGATTACGTGGAATACATACTAATTAATATGGTGGTATACAAATTACAGCATAGGATGTTTGTAGGTATAGCTACAGACGCAGGGTTGAAAACTCCCAAGCTACACAACATCTGTCAAAGGTGTGACAGAATTGGAGAAGAGAATCTGTTGAGAAGAGTATTTCTCTCACCAGCCTCTCAGAGTTGTTAATGTTGTATTCGGGGGACCGTACATGCATAGAGACACAAAAACGTACGCAGTCATTAAGATGCACCTGCCTCCCCTCTGCCTCCTCACCCACGACGCACTCTTTTGTCGGTGTCCTTTGTTCAGTGCTAATGGTCTGCGGCATCCCCGATCATCCTGAGAAGCATGTTGTGCAGGGAAACCACGAGGGGTGAAAACCCCCGCAGCAGGGAGGGCTAAGAGATTTTTTCCATACATGGTTAAACTTTGACCTATAGTGTGAATCTCTATAAGCTCAGACGCTGAAGATAGCACCTTGTTAAACATGACTTTGAGAGGGCAATTATCTGAAATGTTTCCCTAACTCCAACATATTTTTTAAAATAATCTTTTGGCTTGCTACATAACAAAATTGCTTGCAGTAACAATTTAGGAAAGAATCAAACTGTTTTCCAAGTGATTTGAATCCCGCAACAACTGAGAAAAAATACTGATCCAACTCCGTGCTGGTGTGAGATAATACATTTTCTTTCACTCCCTTAATGGGCCTCGGTGTACTCATCGCGAGCGGGTCGTCAGCGGCTCTCCACAATCAAGCTAATTATTTCTCATCATTTCCAGCAGGTAGTAATTAGGCCTTTGTTACATGCTATCATACTGTTGATACAATAGACGGCTCTCAGGCTGCAATTGTTCTCTGCAACTGAAAGGAGGTAAAGGGGATTCTGCATTTTAATAGGTGAGAATTAAAATAATATGAGGCAGAACCCTGCGAGGGAGAGACCACCCTCTTTGTGTTTACTACCGATGTTTATTCATGGGATCTATGAGTACAATATCGTGATTCAAAGTGACTCATTCACGGCTCTCAATCAATTGTTCTTGACTGCTGGTGACGATCAAAATGGAAAACCAAATCGACTCATGTCTTAAGTTCATACACAACAAATGGCAAAACATAGAACTAATTGGCAATTTATGAGATAGGGTTCTAAAAAGCTGATTGCAGAGTGTGCTTTTCCGCAGATGTTGTTTGTCGTACAAAAGGGTTGAAAGGGATTCTAAGTGGTGGGCAAGCTGATTTTTGAAGATCACAACACTTAGAAGACTCCGTGTTGATTGCTGTTACACCCACAATCACATGCTGGCAGGCACCTACAGGGCAGGACATCATTTCACTTATGTTAACTTATTTTTTTAAAACGACACATGAATATTTCATTCAGAAAATGACTGCAACAGGACAAGAGTATTCTTGTCTAAAAATAACAACAACAATATCAAAATGCATGAGAATCTTTGTGATGTCCTAACAAAGACGTCTTGTTGTTGGGAGAATTCACACAACAGTCTTTGCACATTTTTATACTTTGTTTGTGACCATGTACACTTAAATATGTGGACTATGTGTCCATGCCTCTTTCTTTGGACACCAATCTGTTCTTTAATTGGACTGACACTTTGTCTTCTGTTCTTAGGGAGTCTTCCCTCCTTTGCAAGGCAGAGGAAGAAGTAGCGGTGGTTGTTAAAGCTCTGCCTCGCATCTCGTCAACAGTGGTTTCCAATCCTACAACCTTTCTCTTTCCTCAATTGAGCAGTTTTAGTAAACTAAACCTTAAACATAGAGGTAGCCAACAGAACATGCTACGATGACTCATTTTTGTGTGGTCATATTAATCTTTTTCAGGAGGTAAAAACAATCACTGAGGGTTCTTGTCCATGGGAATAGTGATCGTACAAGAACATCTTATAGTTATTAGTTTTCGGCATTTTGGGAAATATACCGTGTCTCACTAGAGAGTAGGCTCTTCCTTTAATCAGAGGATCGACGGTTCAATACCTGCTCTGCTAGTGGATGTGTCCCTTAGAAAGACACTAAATTGTTCCCGTAGCTAGGACTACAGTTTGTGAATGGAATAAGTAAGTTTCCGATGGCAGGTGGAGCTGTGTATAGCTCCTGTCATCAGTGTATGAATGGGTGCGAATAGGTGAATGATGACATTTAGTGTAAAAAGGCTTTGGAAGAAGAGAAAGGCACAAAACAAGTGTAGTCCATTTACTTAATTTGCATCTTGCAGAGCTAGACAAGAAAATGTTTAATACTCTCAATTCTGTTATTTGACTAAAAAGCTATACACCAGCACAGCCAGACAACAACCATGATTAGACAGCTCATCTAGCTTTGTCGAAGGTTAATAAATTCTGCCTTCCACCTCTAAGGCTCAAAAATGAGCTAATTCCTTATTCTTTGTTTAAATTGTTTTGTGTGATGGGGTTTGAGTGTCATATTATTCTTTGGCTATGCGGAGTGACTTCTTGGAGTCTTCATCTGGCTGAGGTTGCCAGGCAACCAGCAAAGACTAGAGTTCAAACATGAGAGCGATATCAGTCTCTTTATGTGATTCTTGTTGATAGAATGATTTTGATAAATTGTTGTAATATTCATTTAAGTCTCGGTGCATACATCATTAATGTCTCCATCTTCATCAGCAGAGGGAGACTGCTTGGTTGTCATGGAGATGTGTAAGTCATCATGTGAACTCACGGTGACAGGTGGTCACATGCGGGGAAAGATTGCAATCCTCATCTCTATTGAGGATTCTGACATTGGACGGGAATTTTACTTATTTATTCATTTTATTTATTTTTATTCAGGGACAATGCGCACCAATCAACAGTTGTTCTGAAAGTGAGCCAGAGTTAGTCAGAGTGGCTAATTGAGTGTGGCCTGCGAAGCAGAGCCAAACTCCTTGTTATCTCACACACTTATACTTCTCTATTATTCTCCTTCCGTACAAAAGGGGGTGGGGGCGTTACGGCCGGCATTTGGCCACAATCTTAAAAGTTTTCTGTTTCTATCTGCTGTCGCCGGCCAGATGTTTTTAAAGCAGCCTAAATAACAAAATCTCAAAAGGAATTGGAAAAAAATTCATAGTCACACGAACAACGTATAGAAAACAACTATACACAGCAAAAGATAAGAGAAGTGTGCGACAACAGACTAGAGCAGACATAGTACCCAGCTAGAGTACAAACACGGTATACCACTGAAGCACATAACATACACAGACGAAAAATAGCAACATTGAACAAGACAATTGCCCATATGGGTGAAACAAGCAGGCAGAAAAGACGGCACATAAATGCTTGCACACCTGATTGGCAACAAGCCAATCCTTAGGGTTTTAAAGAAAATGGCTCCTTGATGTTTCTCCAATCATTCACTGACTGCCACTAAGTCGTTGACGCCTTCCTGTCAATTCTGTAGTGTATTAGGACCCAAACTACTTATGACATTTCTTAATCCACTCAAATGTAGGATTTGTTGAGAATTTTTTAGCTCCACATATGTTGACATCATGAAAAAGATTTATCTGGGAGTACTGGGGGCAATATACAAGTAGAATATCAATGAGTGTACATACGGTCAGTGATCCGTGACTCTGTGAAAGTGTGAGGCCAGAAAAGCAGGAAGAGGACATTGATTGTAAAAAAGTTAAAGGAGGAGGGAAAACATAGACAACAATAGACAAATCCCTTCCTTTAAGATGCTCAAAGCTATTTATCTATATCTATTTACCAATTTCATCTGCCTTGAGTATATCGCCCCTGAAAACATTTTCCACCTCTAGATTTGGTAGTTTCTCTACTTTCCAAAAAGGTCGACCATTTTCAGGAATTTACAGGTTTTTATTTTATTTTTTCAAAATGTCACTTAAGTTTGGTTTTCTCACGTTTCATTATGTTAATCTATTCATCAAGTCTAAAACAAATACAAGTTATACAAGTTTTGTTTATGTTTAGAAGTTTAGCTAGCTAAATCTGGATGACTCACAGAACGACTGAGCTGAGCTTAGCTAACTGG
Organism: Gasterosteus aculeatus; assembly: GCF_964276395.1. NCBI lineage: Eukaryota > Metazoa > Chordata > Actinopteri > Perciformes > Gasterosteidae > Gasterosteus > Gasterosteus aculeatus. The sequence goes on from NC_135708.1 coordinate 8,760,993, forward strand.
CAAAGTAACTTCCTGTCTTGTCATCACTTGGAGGTTGTCAGGAAACCAGCAAAGACTCCAAGAAACTATGAAGTCAAGTTGTGTTTCCACTTCAGTAAGTGTGTGGGCTAAAGTTGATATGCTATATACCCACCAGCTGCTGCCTACACACTTCAGAGCAATGTATATTTTTTCATCTATCTTGGAAAAAAAGAAAGGTATATGTACATGTTTCAAATAATTTGATCAATAACGATTTTTCTTCCTCTATTTTAGTTTTGACAGAACAACAAATATGATAAAATCTCTATGAATCTTAGAAATACTGTGTCTCCTAAAGCACTCACCCAATGCACTACATCAGCACACTCAGTGACCATAATGATAACCTTTTACTCATAAATAGGTGAGGTATACAGTATGTCTTTGGATAAGTAGATCTGCATGCTGGTTTTATCAAGTAATTGGAAGATAAAAAGTGACAGTTTGAAAAATAATAAAATACTCAATTTCCCGAAAGATGTTTAAGATGTTTTTTCTCTCCTCATCTTGACTTTCAGTGTTTAATAAAATTCTACAGGACATGACAACATAGCAAATTACATTTAATAAGATAACTACTTGGCTGACACCATTCCCTGTATCTACAAGTGAAGGACTAGGATTATTTTTTAGAAGTGTTTGATGAGCACAAAGGGGCCTCTGCCGCCTGCATCATGTGTGCAATTACTTTTTTGTTCACAATACATTTTTTATTTTTTAGATATACCAAAACAACATAAACAGTTCTAGCTTTTTGTGGCTTCGAACCAAAAATCAAAACCCCCAAAAAATCGACGACGCTGAGGAATGTTGTTTAATGGCAGATTGATATGAAACACCCCAACTTCAGGCAAATTATCCTGATCTGACTCGAAACCACTGCTTTGGCTCCAGAGTTTGCAAATCGACCCGGCTGTTCAACAGTTAGTTGAGTGCTTTTTCAATGGTACGAACACCCTCAGATTACAGTCTCCCTCCGATTCAAGAGCTCGGGAGCGCAGCCGGCGTGATGAATCGAGTGTTTGTGCTCCTTCTCAAGTAATGCGGTAACTGTGAACGCTCCTCTCGGGCCCCCCTCGTGCATCTCTATTGTCCTGTCAATGCAGATGCTATCAAACCCAACAAATGTGTCGCCCTGTTATATTTTCTTAGGAGCTTTCATCTGTGCTTGTATTTATCAAAGAGAGAGGTGGACGTGGAGTGCTGGGACATTCATCGCTGCGCTGTTATGCGTTGTTACGCGGCTCTTTTCTGTTTATCTCCGAACAGCCAGTCAGATACACAGGGTGTGAGAGCAGCAGAAAGATGAAGATAGTAATGTGCACTGGAATGCTGGTATCTCATGGGGTTAGCTACTCAGCACGAGAGGGAAGGCGTCTGCGTCTGTGTGTTTGCATGGTGAAGCCAGTGAAGAGCTTCACAGAGCTCATCTAGCAAGTCCAGTTTGAGACTGAAAAGGATAACCCTGCAACGACGTGTTAGGACAGCGGCACACAAGGAAAGTTCATCTGCTGAAAAAGCATGTGGAGCTTGAATGGCCCCTGGCAACAAGGACAATCACCGGTTTCTGATTAAACCCCTGACACCAGCACAGATAGAACCTCTGGAAGTGCTTAGGGGATTGCCAGATAAGAGGGGCCGCGGTTTGCAGAAACGTGCGCCAGGGCACGGTTTAGGCCCTTTGATAACGGCACAAGGCGAGAAAACTGTGCGACAGGAGTTATGCAGCGCTAACACACATTCATCATTTTGTCTTCCTGCTCACCCCTTAAACAACACCAGCATTTGCACAGCCCAAACAACATCTGTCGTAATGTCAACCTTGTCCCCCGCCACCCGAAACACACCAAGAGAGACATAACAGGTTTCATGATTACATTTTTTGGAGTTTGGATGGGGCTGGAAGACTTCTAAGCAAACAACTTTGACAAAAGAACACCAAGTGGTGCAATGTGCGATCAGGTTTCAAAAGGATTTGAAATTTGGGCATCTTGTTCCAAACCACTAACTGAATGATTACAGCTTTTTAAGGCAGATTGCCCATCCAAATATACAAATATAAATATACATTTCATTTTGTTTTGTCAAATGTCACCACTAATGTCCTGTGACAGGCTTCTGAGCAAACAGATTTAGTGGCAGACTTTAGACAAATCTTGAGCTGTGCCTTCTTTTAAGAAAATGTGATGGGCTTATGGCCGCTCTGATGAATTGTTCATGTCAAAGGAAATGTCAACGAGCAAGCAAACAAACAAACAGCTGCTCATTTCAACCGACATCTGAGTTAATGTTAATGTACAGAAAGAATTTGGGCTAAAGCAAATTGCCGCCTGTCTATAAGAAGGAGACGTTAATATTGATGGACTTCACTGAAAGCCAGCTAAAGTGCTAATGTTCACTGAAATGTCATCAGTCAAATCTGCGCTTTCATCTTCTGCTCCCAGCTGCTTCGACCGGGAGATTTCTTTCATCCCAACATTGATTGACAGAGGAAGGATTGATGAGGGTTTTTCCGTGAGCTTGTCTGCCCTGGCGACAAATCTATTCGTCTTCAACAGACGAGACAAAGTGACTGGTTGCCTGGTTGCGCCTTCCCCCGACATTCTTCTTTGTCTGGAACACGCAAAGTGACAATCTGTCTAAGCACACACAACTTATTATGAACATCCCTGTTTGTTTGCTCTCTGCTCAAGCCAAGTCGCTCCACATCGCGTGTGTGAGCAGATTCAGAACAACTACGCCGTGTTGGCTCTTCGATGCCCCGTGGGCTCGGTCCTGGGCACCAGATTACTCGCTGTTGGCGAGAGCGAGGTGAGGAGGTGTGGTCGGGGGCTGTGAAGCCGGTCCGAAAGCCTCAGCGGAGGGCTGTGTCTTGCAGGTGGGAGCGGTGGATGAATGGCACCTGCTCTAACGGCACCAGATGGCCAGGCGAGGGGGTATGTTGGCGGCAGGGGGGCGGACGTGAGGGGAGCCGGGGGGCGGGCGTGAGGGGACCCTGTGTCACTCTGTGCATCTGCAGCCTGTGTCAGGATGCTGGCAGTGCCGCAATGTTCGGCCAGCCAACGCCACTCAGCCGCTTGCAGTCATGAGGATGAAAACTCAAGTTGGGCAAGGGATGAGTCGAAACCATGCACCTGATGCTGTGCTGACATGCAGGGAGTCAGTGGCAGACATCCAAATAGGATCTGAGAGTACGGGTAGCAGTGTGAGCGAGATCGGCTTTGGCATCTGGACAGCATACCTGAGTGAAGTAGAAGTTAGATCTCATCAAAAAGTTCAGCTTAATTATCGACTCAGCCAGGTGAATCGCAGTGCCAAAGAACTTACAGGGTAAATGACTCAACTTTTGAGTCAGAGTCCCCCATAATCCACATTACGGGTTTTTACAATCGCTATGACAATTTTTTCAATACTTCTAACAAGTTTCCTGAACTCTGAACTCACGAAATACAATTGGCAAAACGGTTAATTTCATGCTCAAAATCACACGTTGTAAATTAAACTCAAACAATAATTTGCAACAGACTAAAAATTACACATGTCTCACACTAACACACATTCTCTTTCAACAGGAACATTTAGTCAATCACAGTATTGAAGAGAAAGAAGACAGAAACATAATTGCTGCAGTTAAGGCTGGACATTACTGCAAGATATACAATATAGCTGCCATTTATATTACTGTATGTGAAAATACTATATAAATATACAAACAGAAAAAGCCCCCCCCCCCCAAAAAAAAAGAAATCTACTACGTATCTATTCTAATCTAGTCTTCTGCATTTGGCTACATGTTCTCATGCACATCACACCTGATATCTTCTCTGGTAAGGCATATTGGGAAAAAATCTTTTGGCATGCCTTATCCACCCCTGTTAGTGTTCAGCTGTAATGTCTTGGCATGCAGGCATCTGTTGCATCTAGAAGGGACGTTTGGTCCTGTGGATGATGGTCAAAACCCTTCCATCTCCAGGCTGAGAAAAAATCCTCAACGGGGTTAAGAAAAGGGGAGGGGAAAGGGGAAAAGGGACATCATCCTCGGATGGGCCTCAAACCAGGCTGTAACTGCACGGGAAGGGTGGAATGCCAAATTGTCCCATGTGATCACATATATTGGCAAGTGGTCTCCCACCTGTCCCGTGTCTACCTCTGGCACCAGCCTTTGGTGCAGGTCTTTAAACAGCTTGGTGTTGTGGGGGCCAATGCCAATTTCACATTAATGCAGGAGAGGACATTGTCAGACATAGCGACGCATATGGTTATGTTGGCTCCTCTCTGGCATGTCATGTTTCACTTTTTTCAAATTTCCTTAATTTCCTTTGATTAACAACGCCTGTGGAAATGTGGTATTCTGTAAGTTTTAGAGCTGAACTAGCCAGCCCAAAGAAAGGCCCACTAATCAATATTTGAGCAGCTCGGCTTTGTTTTACATCAGTGGTGTAGTCTATATTTTTTTAGTGAGTATATTTCAGAGTTCCCTCTTCCGGACCCAGGAAAAGGCTGGCCTTTGCACGCACCTGTCACTGTCCTCGTAATCAAGCTCCTGCACCTGATCTGCAATCACCAGGGTATAAGAGGGAGAACCGGACAACCAGCCGACGTCGGATCGTCACCTAAGTCACGTAGGTCGACCTCAAGCATAGTCTAAGTCTAAGTCTCAGTAGAAGAGAAATCGAGTCTGCCGAGAGCTGTTTGTTGTTTTTGGTTTTGTGTCTGTCAACGTCCGCTACTTACCTCTCGTTTCACCTCCTTTTGTTCCAGTTGCACCTGTCTGTTCCTGCACGCTGGATTCTCACCGGATATTGTACACCTGGGAATTCACTCTCACCATCCGCACTCCTCACGCCTGTTCCTGCCGCTCACCTACCCTTGTGTCAGCGAATAAATCTGACTTTCACTTGCTTTCTGACTGCCGTGTCGTTTACGTTCTGCGTTTGGGTTCAGTCCCACTACAACACCTGACAGTATACTGTGATTTTCCCCTCTCAGACTCGCCTGTCCCAGAGCGACACCCCATACACTAAGCACTGTGGCGTCACACAGGCACACAAACACACACACAATATCATATAAGCTACTCTCACTTACCAGGTAACAGTAACGTTGCTGTAGAATATTCGGGTTGGTTTTGTGTAACGTTGACCTTTGGCTCATCATGATCTGTGGCAGTGTCACACGACGCGGCTGTAGCTTCAGGGACGGACTTTTGAAAACACTGAAATTGTGTTTGGGTCTGTTTACATTACATATGTTTTTACTTTTAAACTTTGTACAAACTCTCTAATCTGAGAATGGCTCTGACGGGCTCTGAGGAAAAACCACGCAAAGAATGACTGCCAAACAACTTATTGTTGCTTAGTTACAACGTTGCGTCCGATAGGGGGCAAGGAAGCCCCAAAGACCCAAATGTCAGTGCTTCACAACACAGATGTGGTGAACTTATGAATGAAACTTAGAACGTTCTGTCACGTTGATGTTGTTACGTGTCATCACGCTTTTGTTAGTGGGTATACGGCGTATACCTGCATATCACGTAGATGACACCACTGCTTTACACCCCCCCATTTTATCAGGGTTACCATTTCTCTCGCCCAAAACAAGTGCCAGGACATGCCGGACAGTTTGAGGCAGCCCGCTTACCGAGTGTTCTCCAAGTACTAGCAGCTAGATCATCCCTGATCCATTATAGATTAACTGGAGAATTTTCCGACAAGCTGTACGCATGTAATTTAAGAGAACAAAGCAGCCACACAATGCATGTACACATGCTATGTCAAACACACAAACACAAATCTTAGTGAATCGCTACAGAGGTATTGACAACAAGACAAGTTGACTGCTTGAGACCCACACATTGGGAGGTGGGCAAGGACGGAAAGCTACACTTTCAACGTCCACTAAAAATCAACAGCTTTCAGAGTAGAACCCTGTGCTTGGAGAAGTATTGCGTGTCTGCATGCTCAAACAAAGCTCAAAATTACAAATGTTAACCAACAAAACTGTCACTCCGATGGAAGGAGCATCCAACGTTGATTTCTGCGGAGCCGGTTGCCACAAATAGCTATTCTTGAGAAACCAAAGGTCCACCACTAGAAAAGAGTTGGTGACAGCTTCCATATTTGATGCAACACTAGAGGCTACAAAACACACGAAGCAAGAAACATAGTACTGGAAATGAAATTTAGACTGTGGGATTGTTTCACATTCTTCTTGTTGACGAAGTATAGAAACTTGTTTTGATGATAATTTATGCAGTTAGTATATGTTTTGCATTCTACAAATAAAGCAATGCTTTGATCAGTGTCTAATTAAATGAGAGAGAGAGAGAGAGAGAGAGAGAGAGAGCGGAGGATTGGGTTGCCTGATAAGTACTTTAGAATACATTATCAGTTGTACGTATGAAGCGTGCTGATTTATTTTGTTGGTCTTGTAATGCTCTGTTAATTAGAAAAGGGGAGGGATGTTTAATCAATTCTAGTGGGGAGATTAAGGACAGGGGGGCAACAGCTTTCAACTCGTCAATTAGAAGCACGGCCGTAAAACAACAGGAGCCAGATAACTGACGGATACACAGACTGCACACAAACAAGATGCAAACAAGGGTCTACAGATTTGTCATTGCCAGTGCTGGTTTCCAGGCAGACTTTTTGTTTTCATGCTGTTCACATGCACATAAAGTTTCTTAGAGTTCCCGTTTTGGTTCTCTTTCCTTGAGTAGAAAAAAGCTTGTGCATGTGACTGCCTCCCAACTCCTTCGCTACATCCCATTGCTATTCTGTATGTATACACGTATGCACAACAGAAATGATTACAGATTAAAATCTTTGCTTCGTTATGTCCTGTCTTGGTTCTGCCTCAGCCTTCTGACATGAAACTGGATTTATTTCATTCTCTGTTTCCTTGGCAACTCTCTCTCCGAGAGACCAGCAAGGATTCGACAGGAGACAGATTGAGGCAGTGAAGTCATTATTTACTGCAGGGTTCAAGTTCTGATATTCACCGACATGCTTTACAGCGTCAGCCCCTTTTCTGCCACGTCTATTTCTACCCCTCATACATGATTACAGCCCCATGGTGATGCTGTTTGTCGGGTTACCGACTGGACAGCTTGAAATAGACCTATTGACTATAAAACGAGAAAGAACCCGGTTATTATTGGTGGCAAGCGGGAAGATGCATATAAAAGTCTGCATAAAATGCTGCATATTTAATAGTGTTCTGAAACTGAAAAGTTATTGAGGTACATATTCAAATATGTGCTTCAAGGCTAATTACAAGAGTTATTCTCTGTGCTAATGACTGTTTGTTGGTTCATGTCCTCATGAGGCAAGGCAGGCGGAAAGGCCACCTTTTACTGGGTGATAAATCTAAATTTGAATAGTGTGAAATTCAATAAGCTGGGGTCTTAATTACCGCCCATGTTCACTTGCTCCATTCATCCATGACCATAAACTGAACAAGAGCGCTCTGAGGCGCTGTGGCATGCACGGAGAAACAAATGGAGTACACCATGTCCCAAACCTATTCATCATCAGCTGTCAAGACCAGGGTAATGTCAGCTCACTTTCATTAAAATACATTTGATCGACTTTGGTTAACAATTAGATACTGCAAGACTATTGTAAACAAATTAGATTGTGGGCTGTGTTTAACCAAATGATTGAAACACTTGAGGTAATTCACTTCCTGCCACGGTGTGTTTTTCCCTGTGATTGTGAATGTCTCACCTTGTGGAAATTTTGTAGAGAAAGTCAAGGTCCAGAGAGGAAGAAGCCCACTTACCAGTGGATTTTTCTGAGGCACAACCCTGCGGTTGACATTTGTTGTGAAATACTGGTGACATTTCATCTTCATCACTATTAAAAAGGTGTCCAGCACTTTGGTCTTTGACCATCAAAACGTATGGCATTGTAATCCTTCCGCTGTAGGCTACTTTGGATTTCATGCTAATTAGAAAATTCTAAAATAAGATTGTGAACGTGGGTGTCATTGTAAATTTTAGCAAAGGTTTAGACTCTTTTACACGTAAGATGTTGGTTCTGTTAAAACAAACTCAGGTCTGTTCGTTAGTTTGGTGCATTTGGGCTCACGTGAAAGCTGTCAATCAAATCTCGGAGCGAACCAAACAAAAGAACCCAGACCGCCTTAAAAGGTGGGTCTTCTGGGTGTATAGGAACAAATTCATGCTGGCAGGTATTAACAAATCGGGTTATAAACATTCCCATAGCAGTAAGGGTTGTTTTAACTGCAAGTTAGTGCAGATGGCTTATTAATGAGATTATATGTTGTCCTGAAACACTGAATCCAGGTTGATATTCTTTCATTGAACAAAATAGCACTTTGTGTGGCGCACAGATGTATAGCATTTTTATACAATTTAAGAAAAACCGAGTCAATTGTGCGTGAAATTGATGACAGGCCCCACATCTTTCATGTCTGTTCTCTATCTTGCTCGTTGTTAATGACCGGTTTTGAAGGAGCACTTTTCTCCACAAATGGAGCACCTTGAAAGAAAGAGTTGTGCATGTCAAAGCGTGTGATTCCAAACACACACCAAGGCTCGATAGACACGCAGGTGTTAGTGGAGCCCGTCTCCTTGACCGACCTTCCCGACCGCCTCGCACCAACCGCTGTCTTTTGTCTCTGAAATGGCAGCAATTAGCGGCAGGAGCCAAGCAGTAAGGGTTATTTTGAACGTGCACAGGGGCAAACAGAGCAAGGAGGGAGAGAATGGGAGAGAGAGGCGGCCCGAGAGAGCCACAGGGGGCCCGAGTGGGAGGCAGAGAGAGGAAGAGCCAGAAGGTCAGGGATAATTAGAAGCCTTTGTGGTCCTCACAAGAGGCTCAGGAGGAAGTCCGCAGATGGGTCCTCTGCTCACCTTGCAAATACACACACGCACATACACCTGAAGGATGCAGCAATGAAAGCAGACAAAAGAGTGACAGTGGCCACAGATGCGTTTGGAAAAAAGAAGGGCCAACCAGCATAATCGTTATCAACTCAGTTTTCTGTAATTTTTGAATTGGTATGAAGACCGATATTTTAGCAGTTTGTCAAGGGGATGCTGTTTACAAAATTGCCATCACAATCCAGCAGCCAGTTTTTCTTATTCAGAACAGGTGATCCTGGTAATGTCACACAGTTGTGCTGGCTGAATCAACTTTATTTTGCTGTGTAATCTGTTGCCACCATGGCTTGACTTTTAACTTCATATGTCACTCGGGTCCACATCCGCCCTTAAGCTTTCCTCTCTCAGTGACCCGTGAAAAATCAATTAGAGTAACCATGACTTGCAGGGGCCTCAGGTATAAAAACGAGAAACAGCCGTGATCCTGGCAATTAACAGCCTGACATTTCTATGCAGGTACCATGCAAATCCACTGCCCTAGTGCTGAGGTAAGGGGGGTAATTACAGAGGGGCTGTAAAGCCGTTGTCTGCAGGCAGATCAAGACTAAAGCCCAGTTCAGACCTAAGATTGAAAGTTTGAGTCTAAAACGTTTGTCAACTTGCCAGTTGTACAAAGTAAGGCACCACTGGCTTCAACAGCCAATCAGCTTGTGGTAATGTCAGCTAGCAAAGTCAGCTACAAATTGTAAGCTGGTCGAAATGGCAGAGCTTTGGGCAGAGTCCGACTGAATGGAAGCCAGTGAGAAAATGTTTATGTGTTGTTTAATACAGCATGGGGTGGCTAAGATGCGATGGACCGGTCGCTGCCGTGCTGTCCTTTCTCTTCATGAAAGTTAAAATGAATGGTTGGGTTGCCTAAAAATGTCATGTTCAACCATCAGCTGTACCCCAGAAAGAGATTGAGACGAAAACCAAGTTAGCAGCAGAAGTAAGTCTTATGTTAGATCAGAAGGAAGAGTCCTGCCTCATCAACTGAAAGGTTACAGAACGTTGCAGACACAAAGTGTTTTCAATTGTTGTCAACAAATCTTTGCACTGATCTGGGTTTAAGAAGCAGCATTACACACGTGCACAGACTGTGCTGTCGGGAACCAGTGAAACTGGTCAGCTAAGGCCTTCACAAGCATCTTGCAGGACTCACAAGGCTGTCTGGGAGCTAACCTGGTGATATAAGCGCTTCTGTCACCAGTTGTTGTCTGTCTGTCAGATAGTATCTCCATTAGAGGTGTTGATGGCAAGCCTTACCATCAATGTCATCTGATTAATGTAAAAAGCACTCACTATCGCCTGATGGGTTGGCCTTTCAGCATGTATGTATAACTTACCTTTTCAACATTCAAACTTCTGAAGTCAAACAAATTGAGAGATTGTGGCATAGTGAGGGAGCCACTCTAAAAATGCCCTTAGAGCTTTATATTCTCTCAATGCTTGTGCTGCTGTTTTGGAGTCGGCACAGTAAGTGATGTAAATGGTACTATAAATAAATGTATCATGACAAGAAGGGCAAAATTTGATTGCTGCGCTGACAGCCGGGGCAATAGGAAAAAATTACTCTGATTGATATTTTGCCTCTTGTCAGCAGAGCAATTTCAGCCTGAGCATATGAATAGGACTGAAAGATCCCCCTGCAGATTCTCTGTGTTTTGCTTCACTGATATGTAAATAACTCTGGTGTGGGTAACATTTTAAATGAAGGTTTCTGTTAATGTCTTGGCTGAGCAGGTCACCTGTAGTAAATCTTTGCGTGATAGATTTTATGTAATTACTCAACTTTATTTAATCGGAAGCTGTTTGGGATGCTAATTCATCTTCATGCATGCATGTAAATATCAGCTAAATGTCACATTCATTAGGGGATAGCCGTCTGGATTCAGGACAGCCCTTCTTTCCGCCTTTGCAGTGGGTGTAGATGAGTGAGTATGATTGCCTAGAGGCCAAGAAGGTAACAGGGACAGGGATCCCAAATCAGGGATTGTCCTCAGAGACCTTCACCTTCTGGATGTATGTGCGTCCATTGTTTGCTGGCATCAAATCCATGCTGTTGTTTTTCTCCATCCTCATTCCCCTCTGCCTTGTGCTGCTAATGAACAAAGACTTGATAGTTGACTGTTGTGTGAAATGTTAGCTGTTTGTCTGTATGTGACATGTGTCATTTTGACGGGTGCGTTTTCCGTCAAAATGGCATCACAGGCGTCTCCATTTTCTTTTTGTGAAGGTGTGTATGCGCTCTCTTGATAAGGCAGCTCTTCTCCCGAACCATTAAGACAACTCACAGATCACTCCCATTTCTCTGCTGATAATGTGCACAGCATTCAGCACCAATTATTGCTGTTTCCATTGTAATGACGGATTGCGCATATGCATATTTAGTTTTCGGTTTAAATCTGTCCACTTTATGTCAGCTAAATCAACTATGTGGGCCATCATCACGGTCACCTCCCTGTGTGCTGGTGAACAGAGAACCTTTTTGAGTATTGACAGCAGTACAAAGAAGGTGAACCAGATGGCAGGCATCTTTCTACTTCCTGTTCCCAACATCATCCATTCCAGGGATCTCTCTCTCCAGTGAGGGTGAAACTCCCCATAGTGTGGTGCTGATTCTGACTGGCAGAGCTGCAGCTTTGCCCCCCCGCCCCCAGGCAAAGTAGGGAGTGAGTGTGTGTGTTTGGCAATTACCAATAGAGGGGGTGTGGACGTTGTTGTTTCCCCCGATAATTAGCTAAATAGCATTCAAATAGTGGACCGTGCCATCTGTCCAAAGGGGTGGCGTAATGAAAGGGTCTCACACATTTTTAATTAGGTTCAATATTCCACAGAGCAATAAAAGGACAGCACAGTGTAACTCAAAAACTTGCATTTTGTAAGAACCTTGTAAAGAATCTTCTAATTGTTTTTTCACTCCCATTCCTCTCTTTTCCCCTCAATAAGTCATTGATATCAAACCAACCCTATCATGTGTTGTCCTACTTATATATAATTCGTTCTGAGGGGCTTTTTAACGGTTTACACATAAAGGTCGTATACTGTCCCTGGGAGTACTACTCAGCTTGGGTTTAGACATATTAAAGTGATCACAAAAAATCCTGCTGACAAACTGCATGTGAAGTTTGGAGAGCATGGGTATTGTCTTGGTATTTAAGTGGCTGGTCAATAAAACAAAACCATCGTTACTGCCACACTATGGTTACAAATCTTTGCGGCTTCAATTTTGACTGTTCTCCATTATTGAATGTGACCATTGTAATAATAGATTACTGGATTGCTAATTCGATTAGCAGACCATGTATCATGTGCAACCCTGTCATTAGGAAATCTCTTCAGCCCCTGATGACAGCACTGCAGAGTTCTGGATCGCAGGTTAAGTTGTTAACCACCGCAGCATTACGTCAGGTTGCGTTTCTCCAAAAGTTCTGTTTCATATTTCTAATAGCTGAATCATCCTGCTAGATTTGTATCATTCGGCCTCCTCTGCATATCCAAAGCTTGGAGGCGGTACGACCATTCAAATGAATGAGAGGATTGCTGTTTTGCAGTTGATGTTTTGCTGTTTTGCAGTGTGAATGCAACCTTAGTGTCACTAAAACAAGACTAAGAGGCTAAAGCCATGCTATGGTAGATCTGTAAGGCTGTAGGCTGCAGTGTTCAGCTAAATGCTAATATCAGCATGCTAACATTTTCACAATGACTAACTGCTAACCTGGGGAATGTTGTGTTTTAAAAATTAAGATACTCCAGACGGAAAGGAGACATCTTGGATTGAAAAGTTACAATCAAAAGTATTTAAGAAAAGAAAAGGTGTTGTGCTAAGAGAAACATCTCAGCTGAGGAGCCGCTGGTCTCTGCAATCAACAGGCCACAGGGCTGCCCATTCACCACCCACAGTGACTGTCTCTTGCTTCCACCAACAAACTCCTAGAACAATGGGTGCCTACAGGTATTTATGCAGATCAGTAAAGGTGTGAAAGGCATTGTCCACGCCCCTGGGCATGTGACTTCTCCTCCTGCGTTCAATGTAATTCGGATTTCAAATGTCTCTCGGTGGTATCAAGTACATGCATTTTGATTGGTAACATACAATCATAGCTGTGCATCTGCGGTGTTATTCAGTTGATTAAAGTTTCAAAATTAGAGTGGTGTTACACTATTCTCATTTCTTTATTGATTCCATAGTTTCAGAATCATGGCTGTATCCTGGTGTGCACTGCATTTTATTAATTTAGTAATAGATTTTTATGATGATAATTATGAAATGATGGCATGATGTAAAAATTTGGATCAAAATGGCAAATCATTACCATAAAGAGTTTCTTATTCTAAAAGATTGACTTTTGAGTAAATCCCATCACTCTGCTTGCTCTTCAAATCCAACTGCCCTCCTCTTCATGTTCAAATGACTGCTTGGAAACTTCTTTTTCATTTTTTGTTATGTCCTCCTAAAATATAACCTCACGCTGACGCTGTTTTCTGTATTGTATCCCGTGTTCAGCCATCTCCACTCTTCTTCCTCAGAACATGTATGCACATAATTACCACTGCTGTTAGTGATCAGATAGGAGAACCTCGGTGTAAATACTGTGGCATGTATACATTTTCCATGCATCTGCTGTCCAGGCTGCAGAGCAGCTGACCTGTACAGTACTGTGTATGTCAGACCTCCAACAGCACAAAATAATTACGTCTAATTACATTAGCTCAGCCGGGGCGTTCATCAGCACCAGATTCCATACACAAAGCCATTAGCAAGTTAAAAATAAAAAATAGCACAATGCTATAGCTCAGAGGAGGATATACACAAATGTCCCTAATTGATCATACAATACAGCAAAACCAAACATTAAAAAAAACTCACAAACTTTACTTGATTAATATTATTTCAGTGTCACACATTCAGCTTTTGTCCTCCATACTGTGACTGGTGATTGTGAATGGTGGGATTTTCCGATTACGTTGGTAGCCCAAAGCAGAGGAAAATGCTTTCACCAGGCAGCCGAAAGACCAATCTTCCATAAACTGCACCGTCAACAAAAAATTAAACCAATTTTGTAAACTGGTTGGATAGGGAGGTTCAAAGTGACACAAATCGTTTGCTCTGAGGCAATCAGTTTCAAAAGTACTTTTAAACAGCTAAGACCGAAGAAAATGGCTCTCTGAAATAAATATTTCATCTACATTAATCTACAAACAACCAAGTGTTTGCAGTGATATCTCATGCAAAACACACTCTGTTTAGAAATTCTTTTGCTGATTGCAGGGCTTTCTCTAATTGTAGGTAATCTCTTTGAGCACATAAGGCAGCATATCGATCCCGTATATTGAGGTTGGTCACTGGCCGGCCATTAGTGAACCCAGGCTCAAGCAGAACATGAGGAGATGGGTGGGTGAGCACTAGCTACTGGCTTTTTAATAATAAAACCAGTGAGCTCTTATTTTTTAACCACTTGTGGAGGGGCGCATTGATTGATTTCATTCTTGGGCTAGAAATATTGAAAGGCTTCACACTCCTTGTTGTGGAAAATCAATGACAGGAGTCACGAATAAGGAGAGATGGAGAATGACTATGGAGATGGAGAGAATGGAGAAAAAGAGGAGTGTTACAGAAACTGGTGGTACACTGGACCACACAGTTCAAGGTTAGAAATCTGGGGTGGGAGAGAGGGTGTGATTCCTGACATAGTGACCTCTGTTAGGAAGAAATTATAATGATTGAAAAGATGAAGAAATATGGAACAGGGCAGGAATAGAAGAAAAGGACAGGGAAGTAAAAGGGATGAAGGGGAACAAAAAGGAAAAAAAGAGGACAGTAAAAAAATGACAATGAGTCAGGAGGAGATAAAGGTAAATTAAAAGAGGCGAGGAAAAGGGAAAAAAAGGGAAATAATAAATGAACTAATGTAAAGAGAGAGAAAGACAGGGAAGCAATTAGAATTCATAACAAGGGCATTTGAAAACATCAACCTTGAACATACAGAGTGAGGTCCGACAGACTGATTACTTGAGAGTGACCCCTCAGGGTGCATAGACCAGAGGTCCACTACATGTTTTCCTCCCCATGGACGGGCCTTGGCTCTGATGACACAGCCAGCCGAGTCCCCGGACTGAAGAGCGGCCCGTGGAGGGACGACAAGCCACGCCAGAGCTAATTACCCCTCAGAGATGCGAGAAGAATCACTCAGCTGTGTCTCTCACGCACATACACAAGAGCGGGCATTAAATCCTATTCCCTCTTGTCTCTTGTGACAGAGACTTTGTAATGAATCAAGAGAGGTTTCTGAAGCATATTGTGCCATTTCAGTCTCCCTCCACAATTTCATCTCAAGTAAAATCTCAATTTTTTTCTCCAGGTCAATCAATGACAAAAGCTTATTTCGATTGAACTCCCCACCTCCCCCCACCCCAAATGATTCCGGTGAAAGAACATGCTAATGCGCCCGCACATTCCATCATCTGATTTGTATGCCTGGTACGCCAATGTTTGCCTGATTCTAAATCTGTCAGAGAGCTGAGGGGATCAATACCAGTTCTCTGGTAATGGCACCTTCTCAGACCGCTAAATAATTGGATTAACACTTTTCCTCTGCAACGTTTTGGACGACTGACAGATGACAGACGTTAGCTTCAGGGGGTGCAAATTTGAATAAGAGAACATTGATGCAGGCGTGTCTGCGGCTATCTGCGGCTCTGATGTTTCATCACCTTAGTTCCACTTGGCATGCACCGGCAACAGTCAATAGACAGCTAAAGATTACACAGTTTTCTAAATTTGATGAATGGCTCTGCAGTTTCACTGCTTTTTCACTTTTGAGCTTCAGGGTCAATTTTGAATGCATACAGAAACTGTGGAAATCAAGTTATGAATTTGCTACAGATATGATTTGCTGGATTTTCTTACATTTCAATTACAACTGAAGCTAAGCCATGCTACATTTATCAGTAAACATGTTTGAAAGCACTTTGCTCTAGTTATTTTCTGTGATAACCTTATTCACACAAAAAATCAAGTGTGTTTTTACGCTACATTACAGGTCATTTAGCGGACGCTTTTATCCAAAGCAACTTACATTAAACTTTAAACCCATGGCTTTTTACATTTTGCCCAGGGAGCAAGGGGTTAGGTGTCTTGTTTGAGACGTGGGGCAGCCGGGACTTGAACCACCAACCTTGAGGTTCCCAGCACACCTACTCTACCCCCTGCGCCACGAAGACCCTTTAATGGGATGCTACTGTTTTGCTAACAATCTCCCAAATCAAAACTACCCATTTCATGCAAATATGACAATTATGCTACACTGCAGTCAACGATGACAGATAAAGACGATGACTCATTACTTTAAACTCCCTATTCAATGCTCTCATAGATTATTTTACTACATTTGAGTGTCTTATTATATTATGATTTGTCAATGCATGAATGGGGCGGCTTGTAAATCCAAGCCAGTGCTTTACTTGTTTGATTCATTTCTCCAACATTTGAAGTCTGAACATTCTTCTTTGATTATTTAAACAGCAGCACTTGAAGCCACAACATATTTAATTTAGAAGAACCACATTCAGGCACCAGACGACACCACCACTCACAATGTGGATTTCATGGCTTGTCAGTGGCAAAACTGTTGGTGCGACATTGGGGAAGTTATGGGGCCCCAGGGATGTGTGCCTAGAATGATGTGCGCTGTGTGTGTCATCATCATGCTTTCTCCCGAGGCTCCCATGGGTCTCCTTCCCCAAAGGCAACACTCTCCCTGATGAGCCAGCAACAGAACAATAACTAGCCACCAGCCGGTAGTGTGCGTATATGTTGTATGTTGATATATGTATTTATTTGTGTACGTCTGTGTATGTGTGGATATGTGTGTATGTCTCCTAACCCGAGCACACTAGGCAATTGTATCTTAGGTAGTGCGACTCCCCAACCTCATAGATGTGAAAGGATTTATTTAATTTAAAATTTGGGTCACCGGCAGAGGCACCGTTAAGAAAAGAGATGAGTGTGGGGGGGGAGAGAAGGTGACAGAAGGTAGGAATGATATTTCCTTTCCTGTGTGCTGTTAATGGATAACGACATGAGACACCTGACGACAAAGGGGATTTTACACTCACCTTCATATAATAGCATCTCAACACTTATTTCTTCTTTTTTAATACCCTCTTTTTTGTTCCAATGCGCGCCTGACCTACCACCTTCATGTTTCATTATTCCTCAAATGAAGCCGAGCCCAATCATGTCTGCTGCGCAAGATTCATTTTATTCTTGGTCTTTTTCTTAATAGCATAGCTGAGAGTCCTGAAGCTCAAGCTTATTAATTGGAAAACTAAAATATGATGTGCGAGCACATCCAGAGGCCGGTCCAAATCACGGCTAATGAGACCCTTGTAAGCTGGGGAGATTGAAACATTTAAGAGCCAGAGTGGGTTTAGGGTCAGTTCCTGCCTTCTGATGCCCTCCTCTTCGCCTGTGTGTGTGGCCCTCTCCTCCAATTACGACCCCTCTTGCCAAGGGATTTCTCTCCCAGCATTTTTATTGCATCTCCGGAAGACAAACAGCAATATAGCCAAGGTAACCATGGATACATGAGGGCCACGTAACTTTTTTCTTTTTTTTCTCTCTCCCGTCAATGCTATTGAAACATCCCTCTCTTAGATTTCAGTGGTAAGAGTCTTGCTTCTCCCAGTTTCCTCAAGGTTATGATTGATAGTAGTAGAACGAAACAATGCTGCGGGGGCAGCTTTAACAGGGTTAAGAGAGAAAGAAGAGAGAAAGCACCGAGGTGGCACTGGGGAAGTTAGAGGATTACAATGATTGGTATGCCTTGACTTTTTATATTTCTTTTGGAAGAAACAGCCACGTTAGAGTCTGCCGACCTGGTTGACACAGCTTCTAATCTCTTGATGATGCTAGACACATTACATAATTAGGAGCAAAATGAGTGGGGTTTTAGGTGTACAACAACAACTAAAATACATACACAAGCTAATAGTTTTCTTTGTGTCTTCCTCCTCCTCCTCTGCACACCCCACAGGTTATCATGCATTTGCTCTTGTACCATTAGCCAACACTAATTGTCGTTGCCATGGCAGGTTGCGGATGCCCAAACGGTGAGGAACTGAATGCCACCTCAAAAAAAGGTAATACTTTTGGATGTGATTCATCTTGCAAGCAGAGGAAAGGTAAAAAAAAGTGAGAAGAAGAAAAGAGGCAAGAAGAAATAAGAGAAAAGAAACCACATTCCAGCCGGACTGCCGGAGAGGGGGAGGGTCTACTGTATGATTGTCCCTGAGAAGGAATGCAAGGGTGGCTCTAATAGATTCTCCTCACACCTTTCTTGAGGTGACCTGAAGAAGAAGGTCGCTGCGACAGGTGAGAAGGCAGATGAGGAGGCCTTTGGAAGCTCATCAAATGCTGCAAATCTTCAGCGTGGCCTCCGACACCCCCCAGCTGCGACGACAATACATCTTTTATCACTTTTTTTTAAGTGACTAACAAAGAACACAACAAAAAAAATGAGGTGCCGACAAGGCAACTTTTCAGGTAATTGCAGGGGTGCAGGTGGGAACAATTTCCTCTTTCCTCACCTATAATGTCCCGTGCCGCTATTACCTAAGAAAAGGAGTTATTAAGGGAGTCAAATCCAACAAGCTACAATGAACTGAAGTGTTAATTTATATTTTAGTTCCACTCCACTGTTTGTGCTGTAGTCTGGAGAGCTGGAACAACAGGAGATTTCAATATCCTATTGCATCGCCAGTGCGGCTAGCAACAGGGTCACCAAGCAACAAAGCACCACGTTCCCTGTTCTGGGTCTTATTCTAAATAGTCAAAGTGTTTGCTCCACGCTTTCACAGCAACAGCTTCCGTCCACAACCACACGCTCCTCCAAATCCCCCTTTTCAGTCTCTGAATCAGCTCTAATCCTTTTGGGTCGACCAAAGTCCTCTACCAAACATAATGGACAATAATCAGCTCTGCAGCAGTCGGTGTGTCAGCTTGTTTTGTCATGCTCCAATGACCAAACACAATAGCACTGTTTTCTTAATAAAATACATTGTTATTGATTTGATGATCTCCAGTCCCTGTGTGTCAAATAACCCCCAGTGCGTTTTTATTTCCGCACCCTTTTTGTTTCTGCGTGAATGTGTGTTTTTGTCTGTGTGTTTTGGTCCAGAAGGGTTCGCAATCAGGCTATGTGATGAGGAGTGCGTAATCACTGTGTTATTAAAAGCGCATTGGCAAATAACAGCCATGTACATGTTTGATTTAGACGCAAAGGCTTGTGAGGACTAGATAGATCATCTGAAGGACAATTCAAGGTTAATAAAACTATATATACATAATTATGTCATTTGGCATCAAAGTCTATGAAGGGTTAACTTGAAAAAGGAAAATTAAAATGAAAATTAAATTGAAGTATTCTCGACAGTAATACCAAAAATATTGGGTAATTTCCTTTTTTCAACTTCCAAATAACATACAGTACAGTACAGTATGCATCCTTTGATTTTTTTGTTCTTACTGAATGAAGATGTAACCGAACATAGTCATTGTTTGTATATATAGATCCATTAAACATTCCACTTGGTATCGTGCATTGGGGGGAGTGTGCTTTGGGATCCCTGTACCGTGACATTTCAGCATAAATACATAGACCACAACCATTAGAAATAACATTCAATGTTCCCCATGTCTTCCCTCTTATTTATTTTCTAAAACCCTGTCTTTTCGTCTTGTCTTCGTCCTTGGGGTTTTTGCAAATGGAGGGGGCCTATGGCGATATCCCAGCCAAGTGCAGGCCAAACAATAAAAGGTTCATCTAATTCAGTAGCATGTGGCCCTGCCTTTCCGAATTGAGAAGGTAACAGCACCTGGTGTCTCTCGTGCCTCCATTACCCACTGCCAAGATTGGAGAAGATTGCTCTGCCAGAACAATAATGTGGACATCCACCATGAGCGTCCATCACCCCAACACACATCCTCTCTCTCTTTCAACCATTCGCCGAAATCAATCTGTGTGTGTTCATGGATTCTCCCTCCTCCCAGGCAGTACTCTATGGAAGAAATCATCACAGGTCTTTTATCTCTCTCAAACTCTCCGTCTCTCTCTCATAGTATTGTCTTTCCTTATCGTGGTGTATCAACTGCTTGCCCCCACATGCCCTTCCCATTTCATACCCACACTGAATGTACAACCCCAAGCTGCAAAAAGAAATGTGTACCTATATTGTTTACAAATCTATATGCATGTGTAGTGC
Source organism: Gasterosteus aculeatus (assembly GCF_964276395.1). Classification (NCBI taxonomy): domain Eukaryota; kingdom Metazoa; phylum Chordata; class Actinopteri; order Perciformes; family Gasterosteidae; genus Gasterosteus; species Gasterosteus aculeatus. The sequence continues at coordinate 8,781,166 of NC_135708.1, forward strand.
CTCATGACTTGACATGTGGTGGCATGGCCCCGATTTTTTGATTCAGCTATGGACGTAAGGGTGGAGCTCAAATTTGGTGAATTGTGAATCAAAAATCCCACCATTGACCAATTGCATCCTGCCTTGACAGGCAAATAGACTGTATATGAGTAGTGGACATAGTTCCTATGACATTACCCACTTGGTTGTGGAATGCCACCATCTACTATTGACCCTCTTTTCCCTGACATCCCTGCCTTGAAACCACCCACCCACCAGCAGTCCTCCCCTGTCCACCCTCTGATTGTGTGTCATGCATCCTTTAAGATGTTGCTGGGCAGATTGTTGGGGGAGCATGACATGAAGGCATGACTTCACTCCATTGGTGTAATGCAGGGTGACACTCTCACATGAAAAGAGGATGTGATGGTTTATGACTTGGCCCTGCATGGGAATCGACTGAAGGAATTCATCAAGCACTGCTCGTTGGAGTGTGTTTCTTTCAGCATGTTGCAGCACGGTTCAGTTTTATATATTTAATAGTAAGAGAGCAAAACAACTTGTGGACCAATTTAAATAGATACCAGTGGGAACGATGCATAGAAACATTTAACATGAATTGAATCCTTCATTGTTGAGCATCTAAACTTACAGTTGTAAGCTGTGGGGCTTACAACTGTACGTTGGGTCATCATATTAACAGTAAAACGCAGGCGATATTGTGGTGCAAATTAAAGCACACTTGGTTTCCTGCACTGTCACTAATGGCTGCGAGTACAGTGTATTCATTGCACAGTAAAGTTTAATAGCATTATTAAATGGGGCGAAATATACGATGATATATATAATATATATCAACGGATGCGTGTGATGTAAGAGTGGATCTATTTGCACAGGCAGAGTAAACAATGTATTTAATGGATTATTGGCGCTCTGAGGGCTGATCAACAGGTCGGTCGATGAGACAAGGAGGTTGTGCATTGTGTCACTAATAGGTTCAATGGTAGTAATCGCTCAGTAGAGAACACGCACGGAGGGAAATACTATCAGGGGAACAGATACTACACAGGATTATCAGCTTGTCAGGAAAAGTTCAATGGTTAAGTAACTGAGTGTTATTCGAATGAGTCATTTTATCGTCTATAAAAATGTTATCAAAAGATATTAGAGTTTTGCTGGATCCGTTCTAGCTGAAATGCAACCAGCTTTAATCCCAGGATCAAAACGTTCTGCAATGTGGAATAGAGTCCTCCCAAAGATAGAGAGATTCCATCAACTAAAAAGGACAGTGCGAGTTCCTGAAGAAAATGGAAACAGCATGACGACTCATAGATGACTCAACGCCTCTGATAAACCGAGGTTCAGAGACAGTTCACTCACTGACACCCAATAATCAATGTGCTTGAGCACGACAGCATTAGATGAGTTTCTGGGGCACTGCACACAAGGCCCACGCCGTCAATAAAAACATCTTTACTTGGTCCACACAAGTTCTGTCACAGGTCATCAAAGAACAGTGCCTCAAAGGTTTTGCTTCTAGGTGATCTTATGAGAGGGCATGCTGCGCCGGCAGTCATTGACAGGAATGTTACAGCTCAGGAGTGCATGCGGGCAACATTTCCCTGCAAACCATACTCAACAGCGTCAGCTACATGTCATGTAATATAACATGTCATATAGCTGACACTTTTGTCCAAAGCAACTTACAAGAAGTGTATTTCAACCATAAGGATACAAACTCAAAAAGAACAACAAAGTGCAATTTCATTAAATAAGCCGATTTACAACAACTTGCTATAAATAAGAGCCATTATGAGTATAATTTAAGTGCTACAATTTGTTAGTGTTTTTAGTCAAGTTATAGTCTGAAAAGGTGTGTCGTTAGTTTGCGGCGGAAGATGTAAAGGCTCTCTGCAGTCCTAATGTCATCAGAGAGCTCATTCCACCATTTCGGGGCCAGGACAGCAAAGAGTCGTGATCTTGTCTAGTGTTTTGCTCTCAGTGAGGGAGGAACAAGCAGTTTGGCAGAGCGGAGTGTGTGGGTTGGGATGTCGGGTTTGACCATGTCCTGGATGTAGACTGGACCCGATCCATTCACAGCATGGTACGTGTTTTGAAGTGGATGCGGGCAGCCACTGGTAGCCAGTGAATAGAGCGGAGGAGTGGAGTAGTGTGGGAGAATTTAGGAAGGTTAAAGACCAGTCGAGCTGCTGCATTCTGGATGAGCTGCAGAGGTTGAATGCCGGTGGCAGGGAGACCTACTAGGAGAGAGTTACAATAGTCGAGGCGGAAGATAACAAGAGCCTGAGTCAGTACCTGCGCCGCCTTCTGAGTGAGAAGGTGTCATATTCTGTCGTAGAGCGTGTATCTAGAGGATCGTATTGTTGCTGTAAAGTTGGGAGTCAGGGAGAGTTGGCTGTCAAGTGTCACGCCGAGGTTCCTAGCAGTCAACGTCGGCGTTAACACAGAGTTGCCAAAGTTAACTGTCAGGTCCTGGGTAGGAGAGTCTTTCCCCGGAAAGAGAGTAGTTCAGTCTTGTCGGGGTTGATTTTCAGATGAGCGGACATCCACTGAGAGATGTCAGTCAGACAGGCAGACATCCGTACTGCCCCCTGAGTGTCCGAGTGAGGGAAGGAGAGAATTACTTGTGTGTCATCGGCAGAGCTGTAGTAGGAGAAACCATGCGAGGGAATGACACAGCCGAGAGAGTGGGTTTGGAGAGAGAAGAGGAGGGGGCCCAAGACGGCACCCTGAGGAACTCCAGTAGTAAGAGGACAAGGTTCCGACACAGATCCTCTCCAAGTTACCCGTATGTGCGGCCGTCAAGGTAGAATAAGAGAGAGGTAGAGCAGAGCCTGAGACACCAGGATCTGGTGGTTTACTGTGTAAAATACAGCAGAAAGGTCCAGAAGGATGAGGACAGAGGAGAGGAAGACATTTTATTGTCTGAAAAGACACTTATCACTCAACACTCATCATCCCAGCCTTCCCCACAGGCACCTCTGCACTAAATCGCTCCAGTGTGGGTACTTCACAGTGAAACTGACAACTGTATCCTGAAGGCCCTCCTGCAGCTGGAGGCATTCCATTATGTATCGGTACACCAACGTACATTATTTCACGCCAACACTGTAGCCACTACTTTACACACAATTGACCTTGACTTCAAATACTATCGTGTGTGTGTGCTGACGCTGCTGCCTGTCAGCCAGTGACTTGATTGTAGAGTTGTGTTTTCTACAGGCGTCGCAAGATATACATGCTCAGCAGCCGGGAGACTTAAAGACAAGAGAGAGATAGAGAGAGGGGAAGGGTGGGCGAGTTACTTATCATTTGATGCTGCCTCTCTTGCATAATCCCCCGCTTCCAAATGGAGGGGGAATCTGCTGATGAAGCCGCGGTGCCGAACAATTGAAGGCAGGGAGAAAGAGGAGAGAGATCCTGCCCTCTTCTTGTGCTGCATCAATGTAAATTCCTGACAAGGCACGCCTCCCGTCTTTTTCACCAAGTTTGTGTTTTCCAGGCCTGCATTTTGACTGCATCAGCGTTCGGATGAAAGACTGCGCTGCCCTAAAGCTCTGTTGACTCCCTCAAGAAACAGTCAGCAGTTGTCTAGTTTGTTAATGTGCAACTTCTACCGTGCACCTGTAGAGAAGCTCGCAGGCATAAGACTCAAGTTCTCATCCTTACAGCACGGGAAGGCAAATTCTGCACGTCTAAGTTTCAAAGAGTGCCAGAGATATGGGGGAATATTAAAATTTCAAAACCATTTTTGATCAGAAAAACTATGCTGTCTCTTTCTCCCACTGAACTCATTCATCTTGAGCTTTCCTCCCTTCAAATACTTTTTCGGCATCCCTTCATCCTCGAGGCCCTGGCACCACAATCCTTTGGATCAGGTACAGAATTATCCGAAGCATGCAACACACTTGAGGCTCGCTCTGTTAAACTCCACCTGGAAAACATTAACATCTCAAACCTGCACAGCTTCAGAACTGCTCTCCCTGTTCCGAAAAGTATAGAAACAGCCGCCGGCTCTTCCATTCTTCTGCTTTGTGTGTGCGTGTGTGTGTGCGCGCGCGCATTGCTATCTGTGTGCATAGGTTGAAAGCATTTTCCATTTGCAAATTACTCCTGTGGAAATGGGTGCTGACCAGCTGGTGCCTTATGTTTGTCGTGGCCTTGGCATGTGTCACAGTGAAGGAGGTGCCCCTGCGGGTTCTTTAGATGGACGCACGGACACGGCAAGTTCGGCTTAGTAAGTTATTTTATTTATTTGGCTTTTATTCAGTTTCATTGACTTTCCCTGGTTGCTTCCTCCGCTCTCCAGCCGTGCCTCTGAGCGTGGAGCCCCGTCAGTCCTGCTCACTGTTTATATAGGTGAGACAATCAGCCCGGATCTTGTTCAGCTGTGCTTATTAACTGCTTACCGACACCGTTCCCTGAAGCACTCCCCCGCTCTCTCCCCTCTGCAGCTGAGCTAACCACACCCCGCCACCACAGCATGTTACAGGAGGAACAGCAGGAATCCCTGGCAAGTGTTTTGAACTGTTTAACATCACAAACAACTACGGGAAGGCAAAATTATTCTCTATTTCTGTAGCGGGTATTTGCACACTGGTGGGCTACTGGTATCAGCATGGGATTCCATAGGAGGTGTGAAGGTGTATTTTCATTAAATTCTTCTCACACTCCAGGTACCACTATGGTTAGAAGTGAAACGAATGGAAAACAAGCACAACTATAGCAGCCAGATTTGTTTATAAAGATCCCCTGTTGCTTTGGGTGACTTTATTAGTCTGTGCACAGCAGGTTAGGCAACCTTTTCCCTGCTAAAGGTCATCGTATCCTGTTCGACTGACCTACGTATTTGTCATGTACAACAATAAAAAAGCCATGCAATGACTAAATCTCCTTCAGTGCTTGATCTGCTGACCAAATAAAGGCAAATATGTCTAAATCGTTTGGTGGAATCAATATTTTATGGAATGACGCTACTAACAAAGTTCAGCTCACTCACTGACAAACTGCATTCTCTAAAGGCGCTTCGCTGGTGGAAAACTTCTACTACTCTGAGGCTCTGATCCATGGGTGTGAGAGCAATTAATAAATGGTAACAGGGCTGATAGCTGAAAAGTACAGAGAGGAACACAGGAATGAAGCTGAACTGATAGCTCAGAGATTCTGTTACAAGTTGCAGCGATGCAAGCTAAACGCGGTTGGTGATCTATAAATATTCGTAGATAATATTTAAAGTCAACATAGTCATATAAGTCATTTGTTGTAGCATTATTAACATTTTGAGTAAAATAGTCAATCAGTGAACTACATCTCTCATCGTGCACAATGTGCATCGACAACACGGCTTAGCAAGCTGGCTAACTTTGCTGTATGTACACAACTATCATGTTAATTTATCTGGTTTAGGGAAATGAGCAAGACCCCTTGTAGATGTGAGTAAATAAGGCTAAGAAACACAATAGCATTGTAGCTTTAGTGATTTTTAATTTAGATACATATTTTCTGAGCAGACTACAGTGTTTCAACAAAATCTAACTTTCTTAACCAACTTTCAACTTAACAAACATCATATTTATAATACAAGCCATAACTCAAACAGTCTGCAAAAAGGTCTACATTATCTCTAAAAATTGTATTTTGTGGAAAACAAACATTACTGCAACATTTATTGGTAAGTTTGTGAGGAAGTAAACACAGCCGCAGTTTCTCGTGGATGATCAATACATTATGCCTAAACCCTCTCAAGAACTTCACCTCTCTTTGCAAATCAGCCTCTAACTGGCAGGCATCTACACTTAATGCTGAATCTGCAAATCTGACTGCTCATTACTGCATTAAATATGCAATGAGAGATATCCGCTGGGACTTGTACTGTCTCCATAATGATGTGATTGCCGCCTGTCTGTTTAGAAGTTCGCCTAGCCGCCCATGGAATCAAACGGCCGCACACTCACTAGTCCGGGAACCATTTGGCAAGAGCTTAACATATGCAAAGATGAGGCAGTGCCCTGATGAGCGAAGCTGGCATTTATCTGAACATTCGCCCATTGCCTCCCAATTGCGGAATTAAACCCTGGCTGGGAATCGACTTGAGGCAGCCCACGAACGGAGACCAGCCTCCCACCTGTTCCTTCCAATGAATTAATGCATTTTTTAAAAAGAATGCAAAATCAAAAGGGACAGGCTCCCAAAAAGATGATTAGATCAAAAGGCAAAGAAAGGAAGTGAGAGTAATTGTTGTTTCTGGTTCTTCAGTGTGAAAAAGAGTAAAACAGAATAATCGACGGGAAGAGCAGCTCTTTCTCCTACAGATGAAAGACTCGTACCTGTTTAAAAAAAACACACACAAACGCATTTGGCTTTGCCGTCACAGTGCAAACGTACATCAAACACCCCTCTGCTTTGGAGCAATTTCGTTCACATGGTTTTCAATTCTCTCGTGCTTTCATTTCGCCATCCCTTTCCTTTGATTCCTTCTCTCTGCACGGGAAGTGAAAACAGAGCTGGAATCCCGGAGATTAAATTGTTCTTTATAAATGTCGTCATCCTGTATAAATATGGAGCCGTCAAGTGTAAACTAAGTTCAGCACCTGGTCGTCACAGAGAGCTTGTGTGCGAATGTGGGATACCACTAGGATACCAAACAATCACACACTTGTTCCTGTCACATTTTTCCTGCTATTCAAACCCAGCACACTAGAATCCCTAACCCTCCTGTAAACAGGCTCTTGTAAAAATAAGTCTTTTTTTTTTTACTTTCTTCCAGCTTTTGACTGAAACCAGTCCATGTAATGTAGGTTATGTTTTATTACCATTCTAAATTATTTTTTGCATTGCACAGTGGTTCAAATGTAGATCTGGGTTAAAATGCTGAAAGAAGTAATAAGCGTTGCATATGTTAATTACAGATATGAAGATAGCAAACAGTTCCTTCATAATGACCTCCCCTGGGCCCCTGCATGGTTTTCCACAACTGTGCTAATGGGGTTACTCCCAGTCCTCTGTGGATTTAATACCAGCATCTATGAAACCACATAAGCGTTATCAGAATAAACACCGCAACATTTACATATTCATTATGACAAACATTACCTAAAATAGGACTATTACAACAATGAGAGAAAGTTTAAAGATCCTTGAACATCAGAGTTGATAACGAGACAAAAAGAAAAGTCTACTGGGCTGTTGCACATAAAATGTTATCATTTCATTATTTACCACTAGTAAGCCAGCTCAACTCCAATAGTTAAAGTAAAGTAGACTGTACCCATCAGCTACGAAGTCCAAACTGTCTAAACAAATTATGCAGATTACAGGTCACGTGGTAGGTTAAACATTGACCTACTGTAATTAGTTCACTACAATTACAGTACTTGTCTATTTAAAATAAACATTGATTAAAATGGTGATTAGTAAAAAGTCAGTTTATACTTTCTTAGGTCTTTCCGTGAGACAACAATCAAACATTTTTAAATGATTGTTTTCAATGATTGTGTCTCAAAATCTGAATCAATAGGTTGTCGGCTATTAGATCCTTTTGGAAGCTTCTTCAACACTCAAAATGAACGCCATATATGCACAAATACAGCAGCAACATTATTTTTTTATACCGTTGATGGCCTATGGTTTAAACACATACATTTATTAATATAGTTTCATCCAGTCTCCTCACATTTGAGGTAATTTGGTACCCTGCTGGGTGCCCATTGACAAATCAACAAAGTAAACTTTCCCTGTTCAATATGTTTCTGCTTATATTTTATTTTGCATCTTTCGCATCACATGGCTTAATGTCACGGTGTGGTTCACTTCCTGTTGTATTTTGTAGTTTTCTGCCACTCGTGTCCCCGGGTAACTTCACTTCCTGCCTTGTCCCGTCATCCCCTGTGATTGTCTAATAGTTTCCACCTGTGTCCAATCACCTGCACCTCCCTTGTGTATTTAAGCCGTGTGTCTCTTGTGTCACTTGTCGCGTCATTGTCTTTCGTCACGTATGTCCGTGTCCCTTGTTGTGGGTAGCTGTAGTTGCATGCCTGTGTGTTTTTGCCCCTTGGCCTTTTGGATTTTTGACCTTTGACTATTAAAGTCCTTTTGTTCCTGCAAGTCTGCATTTTGAGTCCTGCCTTCCACCTGCTTCCGTGACAGAATGACGCGACCAAAGAAGGACTCAGCAGAGTTTTTTTCCCCTGGAAGACTTCAGGGGAACCCGTCTGGCAATGGGCGGTCCACGCAATCTCCAGCGGGCCGCCCGTAATGGGGGAAAGGTCCTCCCGGGGGTTCCAGCTGGGTACCTGTACTACTCTGTCTCCCCTTCTGGAGCCCTCAGTAGGCATCTGGGCCACCATCCTCCGCCCACCCCATGGTCCCCAGAGGAGGAGGCCATTTCGTTGTCGTCCGGCGGCGAGACCCACTGGGAGCGGGTAATGGACCTTGCGGTCCGACTCCAGGCCACCTATGCTCCCCACGCTCGGCCGCAGCACACAATGTCCAGCGCTGGGCCGCAGCGACGTCCCGGCCCCGCTCGGTCGCAGCGCACAATGTCCAGCGCTGGGCCGCAGCGACGTCCCGACCCCGCTCGGTCGCAGCGCAAAATGTCCCGCGCTGGGCCGCAGCGACGTCCCGACCCTGCTCGGTCGCAGCGCACAATGTCCAGCGCTGGGCCGCAGCGACGTCCCGACCCCGCTCGGTCGCAGCGCACAATGTCCAGCGCTGGGCCGCAGCGACGTCCCGACCCCGCTCGGTCGCAGCGCAAAATGTCCCGCGCTGGGCCGCAGCAGATCCCCGTCCCGGCCTCCCGACCCAAGCCCATGACCCCTGATCCGACACCCCGATCCAGGTCCACGACCCCCGAGCCAGCGCCACGATCCATGCCCCCGAGCCAGTGCCACGATCCATGCCCCCGACCCCCGAGCCAGTGCCACGATCCATGCCCCCGACCCCCGAGCCAGTGCCACGATCCATGCCCCCGGTACCAGTGCCACGATCCATGCCCCCGACCCCGGTACCGGCCCCACGTTCCATGCCCCCGACCCGACCAGTACCGGCCCCACGTTCCATGCCCCCGACCCGACCAGTACCGGCCCCACGTTCCATGCCCCCGACCCGACCAGTACCGGCCCCACGTTCCATGCCCCCGACCCGACCAGTACCGGCCCCACGTTCCATGCCCCCGACGCCCCCAGTCCCCGCTCCGAGACTCATGACCCCGACGCCCCCAGTCCCCGCTCCGAGACTCATGACCCCGACGCCCCCAGTCCCCGCTCCGAGACTCATGACCCCGACGCCCCCAGTCCCCGCTCCGAGACTCAGGCTCCCTCCCTCCCATCCCATGGTCCTCTCCCACCCTCCCGTTGGTGATTTGAGGGCCAAATGGAGGTTTCCCGTGTCCCCGAGGCGGAGCCGACGGCCGCGGAGGTTTCCCGTGTCCCCGAGCCGGAGCCGACGGCCGTGGAGGTTTCCCGTGTCCCCGAGCCGGAGCCGACGGCCGCGGAGGTTTCCCGTGTCCCCGAGCTGCCGCCGCCGACCGCGGAGGTTTCCCGTGTCTCCGAGCCTGCCATTCTAGAGACGTTCCGTGCCCTGCAGTCGCCGCTCCGGAGCCGGCTTGGTGACCGCCCGCCGGGCTGACCCCCAGAGGCTCCCCGCTCGTCTGGCCACCCGCCGGGCCGCCCGCCAGAGTTTCCCGGGTGGTCCGACCAACGTCTCTGGTTTCCCTGCCCCCCCACCCCTTGTTCGCTCTAGTGTTGGCCGTCTGGAATTCGGCCCTTAAGGGGGGGGTACTGTCACGGTGTGGTTCACTTCCTGTTGTATTTTGTAGTTTTCTGCCACTCGTGTCCCCGGGTAACTTCACTTCCTGCCTTGTCCCGTCATCCCCTGTGATTGTCTAATAGTTTCCACCTGTGTCCAATCACCTGCACCTCCCTTGTGTATTTAAGCCGTGTGTCTCTTGTGTCACTTGTCGCGTCATTGTCTTTCGTCACGCATGTCCGTGTCCCTTGTTGTGGGTAGCTGTAGTTGCATGCCTGTGTGTTTTTGTCCCTTGGCCTTTTGGATTTTTGACCTTTGACTATTAAAGTCCTTTTGTTCCTGCAAGTCTGCATTTTGAGTCCTGCCTTCCACCCGCTTCCGTGACACTTAATATGGGTCTGTTTTATCTTTGTGTTGACTTAGAATATAAAACTGTAGCTTGAAAAGTCTGTAGATCACTTTTATTTGATCAATACGAGTGATCCTTTTTAATTGCTGCAGAACTACCTCTTCAGGACTTTTAAAGGCCTGCACGTCTACATTTCAGCTCTTCCTGCTGACCTCTGGGCTCCTCTGTTTGTTCTTTCCACAAAGAAAAGCTATCTTGTCAGTAGGAGATAAGCATCGACCAGACGCTCCGAAACACAAGAAAGAGGTATGGGACCGCAAGGGCTTTTTGCAGCCCACACTCTTCCCTTGGAGCCATGTCTTGTTTGAACACTGGGGAGGTGGCGGGATCTCATGTTTCACCAGCTCTTGTCGCAAAGCCTTGCCACTACACTGTCTGCTGCTGTCATTCCACTGTACTCCAGCTGTTAAGAAAAGCATAGAATGTGCTTTGCATCTTTCAGGTAGAGGATTGTGCTGCCATAAAAAACAGAGAGAGGAGGGCAAGGAACTAGCCGAGTTGGTTGTACGGTCTGCTTTTCCCAGGTCATTTCATGTCACATTCTTTTTCTCAGGCCTCCTTATCTCGCTCACCCTCTCTACTGATGTAACACTACTCCACTATGTCTATCACGATCCTCATTACACCTCTGTTGTCTTTTTTCCCAGACCCACATAAGACCACCTCTGTCTCAGGTGGTTCTTGTCTCCCTCGTTCACCCCCTCACCCACTCCTTTTGTGCATTCTCCATTTTTCACTGAGAGCCTATCCAAAGAGATGAGGCAGCTCACATGAATTTAAAAAGGTCAAGCTTCTAATTTGATACCAGAACTTTGACTCGTTACGCATTGAATTGTAGCAAATTTTGCACAGCTGGGTTGTGATGACATTTGGGTTACTGTGGTGGTGGTGCAGCAGAGCGATGTGTCTGGAAGAATCAAAGAAATCTCAAGAAATAGCTGTCTGTAGCTAAAAATATAAAGAAATGGATTTATCCTATGAACAGCATACAAAAAGACATCAATATCTGTTGCATACTGTGCACAAAGAGAAAGGCCAAAAGAAGACAAGTATCAAAATATCACTTTAATTAAATGATCTACAGGCTACTAAAATGGTAGAATAAAGATACATTTCGTTAGAAAAACACAAACAAATGGCATATCGCAGAGAACTCAATCTTTAAAAATGTTCTTCAAACTTGACAGAATTGCTGCAGTCGACGGCAGGCTTTGCTGCAAAGTCCTCAGAAGTTTCAATGGTTTGTGATGATGATTAGTTGACCATGATGCAGAACCGAGGAGTGAATGCAGATGTGTCTAATTCCAATGGCAAATGGAATGCTGATTGTGTGTGAGTGCTAGCTGCTAATCATTACTGCTAACATTGATAGCCCTCGTTTCTGCGCCTTAGAGCTTGGCACCTGGGACTACAGCCCAGTACTAATTTGTGCTTGATTATCATCAGAGCTCATCTGTTCCCTTGAATCCCCTCCGTTCCCCACAAACTCTAATTAGAAGAGTTGGGTGCGGCTAAATCAGTTGTACTCTTCACATCAGTGACAACTACCTCAAGCGTGGAAACACATAGAGAAACTCAAACTTTGAAACTTAAGAAAACCCCAGATGAGTGATATTGAATGAAATTTTGCTACCCTCCAAAACAGTTCATGTCTATGTGTATGTATGTGAAGGTGATATCTATAAACAAAACATTTTGAATATTTCATTTACGCAACATGTTGTTCTACTCATACAATCTTACCAATAATGGCATTGTTATTTAGAAAAAAATGCCGAAAAAATACAATTTGAATATCAGAGCAAATATCTCCATATCACATACAGAGGTGTGCACAATAATGTATGGCTGCAACAAGTTGCCTATGAGAAGACGCTGCTCGCGGCTATCATTCCCCAGCCTTTGTTTTCCTGTGTTTTGAAGCAAGAGACGAGCCGGGGAATGACTCCATTAATGCAGAACCTATTTCTTCCAAATCAAAAGAAACACCCAACCCAGTGTAATGACAACCTCTTCCCTCCTTGCCTCTGGTGCTTTCCTTTTACTCATCAGAGGAAGCAAGGTCATGAATGCTGGGGTGTGCAGAGAAGAGTCAAGGTTTATGTTTGTGGTTATGGTTCCTGTGATTGACAGTGCAGAAGTACTTACTAACCGTACTGTGGATTGGGTTGGGAAAATGACCAACGCAGATTGTGAGACCGTTTGTTTTTTCGTTTTCGTCATCTTTGTTACAATTTCCTGAATGGATTTGATGTTGCTTTGTTTGTAATTGGGTAGGGCTGTTTGTTTCTTTGAGCTACAGTTACCTGACATGGGGAGGGCCAGTCAACAGTCAATTAGATTTGTCATACTACCGCATGATTTTCTTTCTACATTGAGCAGTGCATTTAGGAACACTGTTGTCTTGTTATTATTGTTATTATTATATAAAAACAGGTATTTATCACCAGAATATGAAAATTGGCTGACTGTAAATTACTTATGAATCTTAAGCGCAGGAGGTTTTTACGTAGAATGGTGAATGAATAAGTCTTACAACATGTATATTAGTCAGCACAAATCCCGGAGGGTCCCCGGCCGCACAGTCGTCTGATATCTTCACATCCAGATGTTTGATGATCCTGCATCAAGTTAAAAACAACAAAAACGTGTTAAAGTCTTTTGTCATAATGTAGCCCGAAAATGGATAAAAACTACATTCATGACAGCATCTGACAGCCAACCACAATGCTGAAAGATGTGAAGAGGGGATTTTAATTATTTTACTGGAGATCAAATTGTGGTTGCGTTGATTAAAGTAAAGTTTTGTTTTAGTTAATAAATGGATTGAAACATTTGCGATAATTTAAGTAGACAATTTAACAAATGTATGTCAACATTTTAATTGTGGAACAAATTAAACATTAAACGAGGACCCCATGGCATGAACTAAAGTAATGTGCTATTTAAATCTACCCTGCATTTAGAGTCTCTTTGCAGATGGTCACCTGTTGAGGGAGTCTGTGCCCAAACCACTGATGGTTAGCCACAGTGGCTGGAGTACTAATTAAGCCAGGGTGGAAATACCGCTAGCCAGTCTCATTTAGTCTCAATTAGCTTCTCATAATGAAGCTAATTGTTTGCTTCAAACGAGGAAAAGAGCATCAAGGGTGTAATGGGATAAGAAGAAGCTCTAATGCCTGCCCCAATGGGATGGCACCTGCTTATTGCACACTGCAATCTATATTTAGTCACTGTAGGTACTAATGTGAATCAACTACATGGGTTTTGAAAGTTTGTGACATTTGTACTACAGTAAATTTTGCATTTGTGCGCATCGGCTTTGCGGCTAGAGATAGTGGAGGAGGGTGAGACGGTGTTGCCTTTCATATTGTCACTGTGAATCCTGTGGAAAGTCATTGCAACAATAGCTTTTCTGCTTTATTTGACGTAAACCACCCTCACTCAAGTGCCCTTTCAACTGTATACTATAAGATAAGGCCAACCAACGGCATCGACCCCTCATCTCATTAGGTTTGCAGGACTGGTGATTTCAAAATAGAGGCTTCTTGGTTTGATATCGTATCCAGTGCATTTCAAAAACATTCAAATTCAGTCTTGCATGATTGGAAACCATTGTATGAACCGTGTCCCTTGCATGTCACTAAACGGAACCTTGTCTTCTCCACCTATCTGAGTTAGGTATGTAGTGTGAAAAGCAGTTGTTACTGATGGTCTCTAACTCAACTTGTTCAACTTTTTGCATCCCAGTGATAGTTGGTATGAGGAAGAACTAAAAAAGTAAACACCACTTTAGCAGCTGTGGGGCAAAATGTTGCTCAAAAACCTTTTTGTCATCGCCTGTGTTACAATTCCAACAGCAAAACTAAAATCCAACCCTCCAGATGCTGAGCAGAGAACATTTCTGCACAGTCAGTGCGGACAATTTTTGTTGGAAGAGGTCGCCAACAATAATCCAGAGATTGAGAGCCGTGTGTGCAATACTATGCAGAAAAGGTTTCCTCCTCACTCGGGCGGAGGAGAGCTGGAGACTCTCTTCAGGATCCCAGAGTGAAGCTGGAACAGACAACCCAAATCATAAAGCTGATTTTGGGCCCTTATTTTTCTTATTTAGCAGTCAGCTTACAGAAAAGCGCGGTAGCTAGTGCACAGACGGCAGAGATACAGGGGAGGAAACCGTGTAGACCGAGCATATTTTCACATCCAACTTCGTGAATTAAGGATATATTCCAATCAAACATGGAATGCTGATTGTTGAATCAGTGGAAAGACAGACCTAGAAATGTATGCGTTGTATTTTGTGTGTGTACAATTTGAATGGGGAGGTTGTGTTTTACTTTTTGGGTGTAACAATACTTATTTGTGAGACGTAACTATATACCTGCCTTTGCCAAATAAAGCACACGCTGGGGAATTACATTTCTTCAGAAGACTACATTCCTCTATCGGCACGGATTGGACACTCATTTGGAAATGTGATGCATTTTTGAACAATGCAGTGAATAATTCATGAGGAACACAAGATTTCTGTGGAACCTTTCTGAAGATCTGAAAATATTTTTGCAATTGTGTCGGCATTGAACCCATAATCATGTCTCATTGCTGTCCAACACTTAAACAGTTTTGAGAAAAGTGTAAAGCAGTAATGAGTCCACACAAAACACTTGGCAGACACCTTTAAAGGCCCAGCATGTAGGAACTATTCTGAAGGTTTTTTTCTCTTCTTTCTTCTTCCATAGCTTGCTTTGCTTTTCACTCCCCTTTCTTATTAGCAGTGAATGAGAGTGGGAGGAAGGAGAAATGCTTTCTGGCACGGGGGTCATTTTGTTGTCTTGGTGACTGCTGCTCAGCCATCTCGGAAAAAAACTCAGGGGCCCCGATACATGATCACCGGGGCTCCCAAGGCAGTTGGATCTGATCCTCTATCGAGTGTCAATCCCGTTCCACAAACATAACTCCGGAACAACCAACCACAGTTGCCATTTACTCCAGAAAATCTGCTTCCTGGCAATGATCCAGCCCCTTAACATCGGAAATGTTCCTTTGCTGCTGCGTGCATGTCCCCCTTCCATCAGCAGTTATTTAAGTGAAGAGAAGTTTTTCTTTGTGGCCTTGAAGTGCCCGTTCCGTTTATGTTTTGTATATGCGCTTTCATGCAAGACAAAGCCTCCCTTTAATTTCTGTGGCTGTGTGCAATGTTGGAAGACAGCCGTCAGATTTACATAGCAAAGTGGCCCACCTGCTCAGTGTTTGTCGAGCGGAGAGAGACGGATACAGTGTCTTTGTTTACGATCATAGACTTGATTGGAAGATTACTAATTCATCCTTGCAAACTTTGGTTACTAAAGTGCTTCATCTTTATAAAGATCTTGAGTTTCTGTTCCTTTTATAAGTAGTCTTATGTAAATATAGCTATCTGTAAAAGCTACACTAGACTTCTACCAACAACGACTCAAGGAAGCACAGAACAAACATTTTAATAAGTTTCCAATAAACAAGTCGTGCAAAGGTCTCCATTAATTCTGGAATGCAGAATTTTCTTTCCCAGCGCTCAGCTCTAAAAACTCTGTTATTACTTCAAATGTGAGATCTTTATTCATTGTTTTTTTTCATCCTAATTTCAGTTAGCGTTTCCTGCTGTGAGCAAATACCAACGCAATCTCACATGTGTGCACGCTTAACCACACAAAGAGTTCCGCCGGCTTTATGAAACGCTTCCCAGGATGCTCAGTGACTGAGGCAGTGTCATGTAGATCATTTTCTCATTTCTCCTTTTGATGAAAGCTTGTTTGAGAAGCCCCCCCCTCCTCCCCTCCACTCCCCTACTACAATCTCTGAACGCACAAACGTAAAGACTGACTGGAGTGAATGCAGACACTCAACAGGGTATCATAGCTGTCAAGGCGATATTACATTTGCTGAATTGTTTTTTCACCCGTTGTTAAATTGAATTACACTGCAACTTTGTGATCAACATCATCTGCATACAAATGCGTATTTACATTATGCAGGACTTAATAACCACAATATATCTTGGTATTAAAGTCTGCAAATAAAAGGCTACAGTTGTCATAACTAAAGCAGTCTATTGCGCCTCAAATCTGGTTTTAATTCTGTTAAAAGTTAAAGTATCAAAATAATTTCCCCCATTCTGAGCTAACCTATTCTCTATAGCACATGGAAACCAATGCAGTCCTACTTCCTGGATGTGTGATGGTCACTCAGAGCAGGACAGGAGTAAACTTACATAAGTAAGTGCAGACCCAATGATCCCACTGCCCATCGTCAGAGATGCAGACGTGTGACAGATCATAAAAATGGACAGGCTGCTCCTTTTTTTTTGGACATAGACAGCCACTATACAAACACAACTGCTGGACAGAGATAGCTTGCGAGGCAATCACCAAGGGACAGCATGGGGGAGAGATGTGGGAGGTGCAGAATGAGAATGGAAAGTTGAGCCGAATATCCTGCCTCCAAAGAAGTACAGTTTAAGAGTTTAAGCAGAAACCCAAATTGTGCTATCATCATTTATATATATCATTTTCTTTTTGAGAAATACATGCATTAAATCTGCACAACAATCAATCTAGCCAAATGCGCACCAAATCAAATAGAACATTTTGCTGCAATTAGTACAGTCAAATATCATATCAAAAATACAGTGTGAAAAAATGCAGCAGGCACCAAACATCTGGTTAAAACTACCACAAAAATGACATTTACCAGCGAAACCCACCATCTACTTAACAGACCCTTTACAAACACAAACCATCAAAAACTAATATGAAACAGCCAACACTGGCAGAGTAAACATTACAGAATTGAAGTGCATAGTAAAAGCGTTGCATCTTGCTAGGACTCTTACTATGGACGGGTAGCACATTATGCTACATTATGCACCTGTGCTTCCAATAGAGGTAAATAAACAGTCTGCGTCGCTACTAGATGCCATTCAAAAATGGCTACAGAGGGGGGTTGCTACTTGAGTAGGTGATGTACAGTATGTGAAAATAACTACTACACATGTCTAGTGACTCAGGCGTTTGGGATATCGTTTTTATCTTTTTAGACCAGTCGGTGAGTCATAATTATATAATTCCCAATGAAGTTTACTGTTTCAGTGCACCGATGCACTCTAATATAAGCCTTTATGTATTCCTAAAGAGGTCCAGGTATCCGTGGGCATCAGTGCAGAAAAAGTACATGGCAAACATGGACATGGGCAGTTATCAGTTAAATTTAATACATTTTCCCTCAAATATGTGTTCAATTATTTCGCATAGTCTTTTCCCTTCATTTCATAGCTTCCCTCTTGGTTGTGCTGCCCCCAGGTTTAGGTTTTGTAGAGCTGGCATTTATGTTAGAGCTTTTATACAATCCTATTTCAGCCATAATGTGTTTCCAGAGTTCAAGAGTTCTGCCCTTAGGCCTTCAAATTCAACAGTGCGGGTGCTTGTATCTTAAAGTGAATGGAAACTAAATTGTGGCATTAACTGATGATTTTGAGTTGGCAACAACAGGACCAGCCAGCAGGCATCCATCAACCTTAGCATATGTATTTTAAATGGATACGCACAATTGAGAGGTAGAGCTGTGCAAAGCTATCAAACTGAACCTGATGACCCCCTGCAACCTGAACGAGCCAATTAGTGTAGATCTACAAGCTGTTTTTTTCAGCCACAAAAGCTAAATAAGAAGAGATCAATTTGGTCATAGATATACAGTACTTACGCCATTTGTAAGACCAAAGCTAGACATCGTGAGAAGAGCAACAAACTCCGGTGCTTTTGAAAACCTTCGGGGACAACTGAGTGGGTTTACAGCACAACAAACAAGTGCGCAGGGAGTCAGAGCGCCACAACAATGACGTCATGATGATATTCAGAGGTGGATTATTTGGGTATGACATCACTAAAGGCCGAGGTATGAAATGCATGGCCCGCTACTGTTCATTTGCCATCACTGATTTTGTGTGACCAAAGATATTCAGTCGTCAAACAATAGCAAGACATGCAAAGCCTGTGAGCTAACTATAAGATGGATGGCAAAATTCTGTAAAAGAATATGAATCATTATTCAAGATATTTCAATCCAGATTGAAATGATGTCCTAGACAATAGAATGAAAGAGAGCTGCAAACTGTTAGAGTAACTGTGAAAAAAGACAAGTGCCAGCTCATAACTGCAGCAGGGAGGTTAACATTCATTGAGGCAGCCAGAGGTCCCGTCTCCCAGATACAATTTAAAGATATCCATCAAGCGCCTCATTTTTTTCACCCCCGCCCTCTGAACTGCTCCCCAGGATGACCAACCGGCCTCAACCGTGGCCATCTCTGCTCCGGCTGATAACCTCTCACAATAAGCCGGGCCCCGGTGTCACAACTGGCCAAAGCAAGGAACTGTTTGGAGCACATTTTCTGCTTGGATGAATCCAATGTTTTTGCAATTCTATTGACTGCTGCTGATCTGAGTGAGGAGGGGGAAACAACTAAATACGGTGGCAGAGGGGAGATGTATAAGCCTGCTGTCCATGATGGAAGGAGAGATTGTGAGGTCTGCTGAAGCGGTTGGGTTTGGGCTCCGGGGTGTACAACCTGTGCTGTAACCCCTTGATAACGCTGAAATGTCAAATCTGCCCTTTTCACTCAGTTCAAATGCTATTATTTTTCATCACATACCGTACAAGCCCCACTCGGTTGTCTGTCACTAACCTCCCTCAACCTTATTCAATTAAAATGTTTTCTCATCAGGCTCCTGGTTTCAGCAACACATTTTTTTAATATCATCTGTCTGTGTATTTCATAGGTCTTTTTCTTTCACTTTCAAGGCTGATCAATAATGATTCTGCTCACATTTTAGGTTGGAAATGCTCGAAGATAATATGGGATAATAATTTTGCATCTGGTACATGAAGGAGCCTCTACTTGTGACGTGATAACATTTTGGTATTACCTATTTTGGTCAGTGTGCATCACATGATGTTGTGTGGCCTCCTAACCCAGCACCGTTCCTGCAAGTCTGCACACACTGGCTATTCTTTTTCAGTTGCTTACTGAGCTATCAAGTTAATTCAAGGAAGGTTCTAGTTCTATCAACTCCCATCTCAGTACTAGTTGACAAACAATGTTTCTATTTTTGGGCAATTTGTACTTCCCCAGAGGGTTAAAATAAGTGGATTGTAATTTATAGTTCATAGACACGGATAGCTTATTTTTTTCCGACTGCAATGCTTTTTCAGGGCTGGTTGTTGGTCCACACTAACGGTTCACTTGTCAAAGTTAAACAGGAAGCACAAGGTTTGAATGTATTTGCTTCTCAAGGGAATTCATTTTTCCCGTAAACTTTATTTATTAACGCTGCCCTGCTGTGCCTCGGCTTTATGTGACAACATTAACGTTGACATTCTCACAGATCGTGGCTCGCAATGTTACTGGTGTGCTTCCTGCATGTTATCCACAAAACATCATCTTTAAATCACTGATTTATATGTAGAACTCCCAAAGCTCCCAGACCGAGCTGTTCCCTCCACCAGACCCGTCACAGCTACAGAACCGCGAAGAGAGTGCTGTTATGAAATGCCACATTGAATTTGAGTATTATGCTGAGACGCTGAAGTGGCAAGGCTCTGTGGGATTCCTAACGCAATGGGCAAAAACATGAAAAACACAAAAAAAATAATGCCAAGCTACAGGGAGTGGAGCGCTCTCAACAGTCTTCTCTTTGGGAACAAATGTGTGCCCCATGCTGTTGTCAGAAGGACTTGTCATTACCTGGTGAGATGTGCATGCCGTCACTTAGTACCCCACATTTACCTTACCATTTACCTGAAAGAGACCATATTGAAAGACAGTACAAGAAACATTGAGTACATGCTCCGTACGTGTAGCCACGTGTTATTCTTGTCCTCTTGCTTCTTCCCCTTCTTACCAGACATGCTCTTATCCCCACTTGTTCGGTAGAGCTCTTAGCTTGACCTGCTTCAGCTGTGCAACGTCATGACTGATGGCTCCCCTCAGCAGCACTCTAAATGACTCTGCCCATAACCATTAGAAAATATGGAGCTACCATTGAGAAACATACACCTCAGATTAATCAGGGGGGGGACTTCCCCATCTCCGATGCTGCATTACATGGGCACAGGGGACAAGTCGGCGCTGAGGAGGCCAATAAAACAGCACATTCTCTGGGGGGGGGTTCCGTATGCCACAAAGGCCATCCACCATCTCGGGAGCCTGGTGATGTACTGGGCCATTAAAAGCCCGGCGACATCCGATACTCAATGCCTGCTGGGGGCCGGGGGTGCGCTCTCATCTTGGCTTTTACAAACCAGCTAATTTCTGGGGAGGAAATCCATGGGTAGGGCTCAATTCTAATGAAGTCAGAAACATTTGTATGGATAAGCTGGGGAAATGTAACTCTATATCTATATGGGTGTTGTCGAACGCAGCAGAAATTGCTTAATTGCTGAAGGTAAAATCACATCGATTCAAATTACTTTAGTGAGCTCTTTGCAGCGTTCGGCACAAATCGTTAATCGTTACTTGCGATTGTCATCCTATTTTGAGAAAAAAACAAAATCTCCATTCTAGGTAACTCCCCAAAAAGAACAAAAGCAAAAGGCAACTGCTGGGACTCTTTGTTTAACATTATCGCCTGCTGGCTAACAAGGAGCTTAGAGGAATAACACATTGGTTGGAGTTGTGCGCTAGAGACCTGCACCGTTGATTTGATGTTCATTGCCCACCAAGAGCCAGTCGCAGACTCTAAACCTTATCCTGCACATGAAAGCCTGGCCCGATTTCAAAGTTCCCAAAGAGAGCACAGTCTGCAAAACACCTGTGAGATAACACTCCGGGAGGATTAAACTGCCATTTGACTCTACCTTTCTCCCCCTTTTCATGTGTTGGGTCTCTTAAAGACTGCAACTGCGGCATTCCTGCTGCCTCCAAAGGCCAACTTGCCGATATCATTCAGAAAGGAGCCCCTCGGATTGTTTACTTAATCCAATATTTTTGCTCTGTGTATGTTTGCGAATACAAAACAGTTTGTGCCTCCAACAAGACACACGGTCCCCAGATAAACGGGCTAAAAAATAACATAAATACAGGAATGGTTGAAGAGAAAAAGTATTAAGGCTAAATTAGGAATGTGGATAGCCAACCTTGGGTGGAATTACTGCTGCCGGCTAAAGTTAAATGTGTTCAACATCTCTGCTGTTCATTTATTGTACTGCCCTGTTGTAGACAAAAGAATGCTTGAGTCTAGCTGGAGCTTATTAAAGTTAATGGGTAAAATTACAATGAGGGTGGACAAAAGTGAAAACAAGTAGAAAACAAACATGGAGTCGACAAAGGGAGATGATTCCTTACATTTTAGGATTTAGAGCATCAATTATGTTGATATATCCCTCAAGGACACAGTCCATCCCTTTGATCACATCTGATTTTCACGCAGGTAGCTGTGTGTCTGATCGCCCCGGATCTTGCCTTATGCGCCGTAATATTCTCCCAGGGGGGAGCATTGGGTTCTCTGCACCCTCCACATCTAGAAAACCTCACAAGAACTCATGCTATGGCTGTTGGTCACCCACAGCATAGTAGTGACTGAAGCCAATCCTTTATCGAGCTAGCAAGCTAAAATTGGACTGTCTGTGACTGTCAGCAACATATTGCTGTATGTGTGGAGAATGCGGTCTCGCAGCGTTTTGGCTTTTGGCAAAATGACTAATCATTACATTTAGCGGATCTGGTCCGCCAGTTATGTGTATGAACCCTGAACGTTAACGTTAGCTAAGTAAACTAGCTACAGGTAACGTCTAACATGAAACTAATATAAAATGGCGAAAATGTGCTTTACACCTAAATACACACTAATCTATCAATTTTTTTAATTAATCTATTTGTAATGATCTGAAGATAGCTGCTCACCGACGGTCTCCATCCTAATGTGACACAGCTTGAGGAGGAGAGAGGAGAATGGCAGAACATCCACAAATCCAGGTGTGTAAAGCTTGTCACTTTATACGGAATAGCGGCCAATTTCTGTGCCGAGTAAAGCAGCAGCAAAAGTCATTCTACTACGTAAACACAAACGGATAATATACAGAACCGACTTCAATAACTCAGACTAGCATCAACAAACGTATTCAGCGGTAGAATAACGCTCGGACCTGTCATAACAGGGTAAACACAGCTGCAATTATAGGTGGTTGATTTAGGTGTATCAAGATTTAGGTGTATCAATATCAAGCTTTTCTTGTTCAGGTACAAGTGTGTTTACCTTGTTATATTACATCAAATGAAAGTGTCCATTGTGGTGAATCCACATCCTTCTTATTTTTGTGATTTTTCTGACGGGGTCCATGCAAGACATGCATTAGGTGCATGTTTAAATTTGTAAATACTTAATAACTAGCATTCTTAAATGACTTTTCTATGAATCTTAGTGTGTCCTTTTTGTTATTACTGGCAACTTGGAAGATTGTTCTTTAACTGCACTGTCACTGCTGGTAAAGTTTCATTGACCTTTTTGCAGTATTTCATTTGATTCATTTAATACACTGCATAGTTGGGATTCTTAACTGGATGCAGCTGGTTGGGAACATTGTCTGCCAGAAACATAAACGTAAACATAAAACGTTCTGTTGTTTTTAAATGTCTTTGTCATTACTTAGCATATTGATGACTAAACTGAAGCCATGTTTATTTGTATACAGTAGACTAACTTTTTACAGCAGTGAGAATAGGATGTATGTACGTCCACACAAAAGTACACCATCACCTCGATTAATTGCGGCTTTCGGGGTACATCAAAAAGCCCGAGTTGGAAAAATAAAAACAAAACAAAAGCACAGACGGGGAAAACAAAAACCTGATACACAGATAGCAGGATCAGAACACATACTGAGGTGCTGGTCAAAAAGCAAAAATATGCTTGCTAAAGCAACTTTACAGTGTGTCGTACTGATCAACAGTGGCTGTGTAGTGGTAGTTTGCAAAACTTTTCATTCACCTCTATTGTATTTGGGGTGGTGGCACATATGTAAGAGACACGTCCTAAATTTGTTCCAATAACAGAGCACGTCAAGATAACATCAGAGGCAAATGAAATTATGTTTTCTTTATTTGGGAGCACCAGTCCTTTGAACAGGATACAAGACAAAGCACAATCCTTTACTTTCCCATGACCCCAGGCTTGATGGTGGGCACAATGAGGACGAACGTCATGTAGACTTAAGCTAAATTAGTCGTGAGGGCATTATTTATCATCAACGGGCTTTCTAATTACACATGAGAGTCCTAACATGTTGAAGAGAACACCGAGAATATGAACTTTGGCTCTTATCGCCTATCTTTGTAGCAGAGGCAGAATTAAGGATTGGCCCCGTGCATAATCACATGGCAGTGGCAATTATAAAAATAATTACAATATTAATTAGAATTTCTTATTAGTGAACTATGGAAATTACTATTTTTTAGGAAATTACTTTAATGATATGCAGGCCTAAGGTCTTCATCTTTACAAGCGGGAGCACAGTTTGCCCTGGTTGTGAGGAGCAACGACCCGGGGCAGGTGACAAGTGCACACTGGGAATATCATGACGGGGAAGAAGAGAGAGAAAATCCAACAGAGATTAAAGGTAGTTAATGTGGGATTGTGCCCAAGGGAGAGGCTACAATTGAGAAGTGGTATGTTTGTTGTGTGAGCTATAGGGGTTGTTGACATAGTTAATGCCAAAGCCGCATTTGTAAGCACAACGTTGCTTACAGCCTCTTCCCAGGCAATGTGATGAGGAGACTGACATCATGGCATCGTTAGAGATGTCATCGTTAACGCGCACAGCCTATGACCGGCGGCCGGCGAACAACACATGGTGGCTAGATTTGACTTTTATTTTATTCCGACTTATTTTTGTCAGGGTTGGGTAGGAAGGCAGGATTCAAACGCAGACTTTAACGCAAAAGAGACTTTAATAGTCAAAAACTTCATTAAAGCAAAAGGACAACGGGCAAAAACACACACACACAAACTGGGGGAAAAAGGCAGGCAGGAATGAGGGACATCCGTGACAAAAGACAATGACGCCACAAGTGACAAACAGCTTAAATACACTAGGGAGGTGCAGGTGATTGGACACAAGTGGAAACAATCCGACAATCACAGGGGATGACAGGACCAGGAAGGAAGTGACACGAGTGGCAGAAAACTACAAAATAAGACAGGAAGTGCACCGCACCGTGACAATTTTGATGTCATGGACATGGTCAACAACAACATCACAAGATGAAGGAGACTTGGCACCGACGTTGTAGAGAATATACAGATATAAGATATTCTCAAATCAAACCATTTCCACATAAATGTCACTGTTTGGGTTTATTTTGTAGTTTCATGCCTCTTTGTGTCCCTGGGTTAGCTTCACTTCCTGCCTTATCCTGTGTCGGGATCTCCGATCCCCCCGAGTTGGTTGATGAGAAGGATCACAACACGTTGATCAATTAAAGTAAAAAGTTAACTTATTTTGAAGAGAAAAAGGTTACACCGAACGCTGTAATACGTGCTTGTGTATTCAACCTCCTGCTTGCAAGCAATAGTTAGAGCCATATATATCTGCGGAGAATTGCTCATGTAATCTTTTTCTCTTCTAAATAAATGTTAACTTTTGACTTTAATTGATCAACGTGTTACGATCCTTCTCATCAACCAACTCGGGGGGATCAGAGATCCCAACAATTGTCATCCCCTGTTATTGTCTGTGTCCATGATTGTTTCCACTCGTGCCCAATCACTTGCTCCTTCCCAGTGTATTTAAGTAATGTGTGTCTCTTGTTCCTTGTCGCGTCATTGTATGTCTTACATCTTGTAACATCTTGAATGTGGTTCCTTTACCTGTGAGTTCCTGGTCCCCGTTCGTGTCTTCGTTTTTTCCCCTCTGCAATTTTGATTATTAAAGTACTGTTTTAGTTTCTCTGCGTTTGAGTCCCGCTTCCTGCCACCCCGCCATGTGACAATACATATCATTTATACAAATATTAACAATTTTGAATGTGGTCTGCAAACCAGTAGCTTACTGTGACCTCCTCTATATTCTTTGACCAAAGCTTTTAACAATCAGAAGCTAAAAACTTCTATCTAAAGCAAATCTCATCACCTCTGCAAACTTCTTCAATTCAGCTCTACACTCTACACTTGTTATCTACCATATTTCATTTTATGCTGAGACCGAGGGTTGTAAATGCAGCGAGAACGGGATCTTTCAATTAGCCCCAGTCAGTGTTCCGTATACAGAATATTAATACTTTTCCCACAAATAAAGCAGCGTGTTGTGTTTCAGCATAGGGCAGAACCAGGAGACTTATTCATTCGACGTGGGAAGGTTAGCGAATCGTCTGCATATGCCCCGCTGTGACACTGGATTGCACTGCAGACCGGGCCAGGTGCTCTGGTTCACAAAGTTATTTATCAACCGACAATCAGCATTTAAATTTATTCTGTTGCCACAGCTGCCATTCCCACGGCCCTCTCGCATAGACGCTCACTGCGTTCATCATCTCTTTCCGTCCCTCAGTCTTTATCTGTCCTCCTATTTGTTCTCTTTTTTTTTTCTTTTCCTCCTCCGCTTCCATCTTTATTTCCGCTCATTGAATGGTCCATATACATAATTGTTGTCTAGTCTTGATTTCAAACAGTTGCTACAGCGGCTGGCATGCCGTGCAGCTTAAAATGCTGCGTTGACAACCACAGTCCTGGGACGCCAAAGTCCTAGTTTTGCTGCGCGGATCTACACTGTTAAATTATTTGGTAAATTATTAGTAAAGTCCCTGTTAAACGTCTTGTGCAGTGCATGGAAGCTGCATGCAACAAAGCCCCCTCCAAATGCAACATCCTGGAATCCATAGGGGTTATATATTCACACTTGTCAAGCGTCTTTTTGTAACCTACATACTATAACACGCAGCCAAATAACATGTCAGGCATCAAAACAATCCAAGTGGCTATCCAAGAAAAACACATTTCACTTCAAATTGGAAATTCCAAACCTTTTAAGAGACCTTTTAATTCAACCCCCTTTGAAAAATCTATCATCGAGTTTGACAAATAAACCAACATGGGTTAAAAAAAATGGTATAGCCAACCCCTTCTCCCCGGAAGCATTCACTGTGGCAACTGCCAATTTGCATGAGTGATTTGAGGTGTCTAAACAGTGAGGAAATAGAGCGCCGCCTATTATAGCGTGCTATTGATACCCCTGGCTTGTGTGCCTCCTGTGAGCGCAAAGAAACGCCTTTCATCTTTTGTCAGGGCAAACAATGCTGCTTGTATTGGGGTGGAGGGATTTTTCCTCCCTGTCTTTTTTTTGCAGCTGGAAAGCTAAAATGATGAGATGTTCCAATGTGCCATTGTGTGTTTTTTTTTCTCCATCAAGTTTCTTATGGGGCTTACAAATGACTTCACGGGCCTCTGCCACTGCAAGAGAGCGTTCCACGGGCGCCGCAATTTCTTTTTTTGCGCATTCAGGGAAACGCAGGCCGATGGTAATGCTCTTGCCCTGGGGCGATGTGTTCTGCGGTATCACAGTGCACATCCCAGAGCATTCAGCCGCTTCAACTTGGGAGACAAAGAGGCGGCAGTGGAACAAAGGGGCGGCCTGCCACCTTTGACCGCGTCTCCCCACGCCTCTCCTGTGGAGAATGCCAGGCTCTCAGATGTTGTTACGTATCATTGTGCTTTTGTTAGTGGGTATACGGAAATCCTTGATTTTTCCTGGTGGGTATACGGCGTATACCTGCGAGTCACGTAGACTACACCACTACCTACAACAAAAACACACGGGGGACGTGAAACCAGAATTTTATTTCAAGTTAGAAAAAATGTCTAATGAATGAGAAGATAGTGTTTCAAGCCCACCATGTAGGCTCAACATATTACTGCACTATGACCCTGTACATTTAGGTGGTAATATGTGAAGTGGGGGCTGTTAGCAGCCTCTCCTGTTCCACCCCTCACCCACTCGCTCATAAACCACTTCCTTGGATGTGTAACTGGAAGTAGCTGTCTACACGTTGACCTTGCCATGCTCCATTGATTTGGGTGCTATAGGAGCTCAGGTTGTCTGCATTTATTAAGACGCTGAGCGGATGGGGGGGTTGGTTTGAGTTGACGAGTCTGACACAATGCACCAGGTACCTTCCCTCTGGTGCTCTCAGGTCTTCTGACACCAGTCTAATGGACTCTGACAGGCTGTCTGAATGGAAAATGTTAATGAGCGTGTATGTTAGCGTGATGTTACTAGTGCTATCTGATATTATCAAAGGGTTTGAGGTTTCAGATGGTGACTTGTTATCTAAGGTTCAAATGTATGTACAAATGGAAAAACAACGCAATGTAGCAAGAGAAAAGAAAAGGAGAAAATGGATGCGCCTTTGCAGCAGACTTAACAATATGCAGTGATGGGCTTACAATCGGTGCATTTGGTTGATTTAAGATTGATGTCAATGTTTAGCAGTAATCTGTCCTTTATTGTACTTCCAAAACAGAGTGAGTTATTTTTGGTGGTAAAAGGAAATTCTTTTTGATAAATGTTGAATAGTTATAAGGCATGTAGAATAGCCAAAAATGTCATATGACTTTCAACCTTGTAATCAGAATATTAAAAGCTCTGCCATGAAAAAAAAAGTTTTTCATGAATTTATGATAGGCTGATTTATTTTTGGTTCCTACTTCACTTCATTTAGTCCTGTTTATAATTTCAAGAATCTCCAAAATGACAAAATTACCTGTCCGCAAGAAGAAAAGGAGGAATGGCTCGAGTATCTAATTCATTTACAAAATAAATTTGGTTCTAAATGGAATTTTTTTCGAATTTTCAATAAGGACTTTGGAAATTGCATTTGCTCTCGGGCTCCTAATCAGAAGGCACACTTGAAGGCTGCATAGACGCTTTCCTACTTCAGCCCTCAAGTGACCTTAAAAGTGCTAACTCCAATCACTGCTGCCAAATCCAAAGAATTAGACGGAATATTCTGAAGGTTACTGTATATTCTGGTCCATTTGAATCCATTTTCTAAAAGGCAGCTTCCCGCTGAGTAAGTAGGGATTAAGTTATTCTTACACCGGCCTCCACAGTATTGGAGGCATTATCAAAAAATCTAATACGGCTGATAATAATTCGAGATTCTAAACCACTTTTATGTTGGGTTTTTTTCTTCACAAAAAGGTCTGTCTCATTTAGAGTTTGTTGTTGTCAGTTATACCAGTGATATTTAAAGGAAAGGGTGCTGGGTGTTGCTTCATGTGGTCAATTAGCATTTGCAGAATTGATCAAATCAATTTAAGAAATCCCCCCCGCTGGCCACCCGTGACCAAACGCTAACATCAAAACAATGCATTAATGCAGGTCGACACAGTGTAGAGCAATACTAGAATGCTACTAAGGTTAGTAATTCCAAACATAATTAAATCCATCCGTCTTGTAATTTCAGGCATTTCATTATAATTAGTCCCTCTTCCATGTTCTACGGGTAGTTTCTAATGAAGTAAAAGATTAAAATCATGGCAATTAATTGACATCCCAACTCACAAAGCCAGTCCATTCAGGCTCCCCAGGAACATCATGTCTTCCGTGACCCTGCAGTGATTCAATGCAATTCAATTGTAACTGAGCACTATGCAATTTTTAAAAACTCTTCTCTTTCTGCAGAATGGTTACAGTGGCATGTCAGGCAAAATTGTATCACCTAAATGTTTGGTGCAAAACGATTGTTGCTGTGCTGCTTGTGAGAAGTTAAATCTTTCTCTATTCTCACTTTTCCTACTTTGTGTTTGTGTTGTGCCGATGAGGCCCTTTACCATATTCTCAAGTTGATTGTCTGCATGGGCATTGAACATTTTTAAACTTACTAAATGTTTCTCCCTCTCTTTCTTTTTTTACACAAACTAATGTGTATTTATATATCCAAATAGAATAGAATTGAGAAGAGTTTGCATCGCGTCAAACACCCTCTCTCTGACACACACACACACACAGACAACATTCGGCCGGTTCCATGCACTCATGCTATTGCAGATATAGTCTTTCTATCCCTCTATCTCCTAATAGCTAAGCCTATTGATTTTCCCTTTCAAACATCTGTCCTATTAGTATGTTCTCATGAAATCACTGATGAGGCCTATTTCCAAGATGAGATGGAGCATGTAGCTATAACAACAAAGCCACTATATTGCTCAGGCAGTTCTTTCAAGTAGGTCAAAAAAGATGGCACAAGTACAGGACTGTGAGCTCTAATGGAAATAACTGTTAAATTGAGGTTTTCAAAACATAACCAATTTTACTTCAAACTGTAATCGGTCTTAATTTGTCAAGGCCCCTGCAAAGCAGGGTGGGCCCTGTATTGCCAAGGAAACTAATTTCTATTAGCTTCAAACAGCTGAGGAAGGAAGCACCGAGAAGAGAGCAGGGGGCTGAGACGGAGCGGGTGAGGCAATTAATTGTTGATCACAATAGTACAGCCCAAGCTTGGACAGCTCATGTAATTGGGCCAGGCAGACATTTCTCAAAGGTGAAGACTGAGGCCCTCATTTACGTACATTTGCACTCGTAGCATTATCAGCGCCGCGGCGAAGGCGCAGATGGTGCTCGCTGTGATATTACAGCCTACAACGTATTTACGAAACCTGCAGTTTATCAGGTAATCAGTGCCTTTCTCCGCCCACTATGCCGCACATTGCGACGATTTAAACGTGCAAGCGATAGTCAAAAACGTTTTTCTTTGCGCTCATTTAGTGAGGACCGTCTTATCCTGGTTGGGGAGTGCAAAGCAGTGTTAATTTTGGCAGCTATTTTTGATTTAGTCTTAGTCTTTAGACGAAAAATGCATATTAGTTTTAGTCAATTTAGTCATTTTAATCCTTCTTAGTTTTTGTCTAGTTTTTGTCGACGAAAACTAGACTAAAATGTAATTAGTTTTAGTCACATTTAATCTACAACTTGCCTAAAACTGTATAATAGTCTAACTTGCAGTACTTGGTTGTCCATTAGATGTCCCTCCTAGGACAGGTCTATAGCAGGTCGGCAAACTTTTTGACTCGCGGGGCACAATGGGTTGTAAAATTTGATGGAGGAGCCGGCCAAGAACAAATGGTTGAAGTGTTTGTGTGAGCTAATATAGATGACATGTGAAAAATCATTATATGAAAGGATTTGGATTTTAACAAATAGCAACGCATTTATTTTGCAAGGCAATTTAAAAAGTTGGCAAAGGTGTAACAACTTCATGAGGACATGGGATCTAAACGCAACACTTTGTTGTCTTTGTCTGTTAACTTGCAATGCTTTTGACATGGACACCGGAAACTTCATGGTCCTTTACTGTTTCCACTGTGAAATTGTCCCAAGAAAAGAGACCCCTTAACGTCCTACAATCGGTGCAATACATTATTTTCTTGGCTTCAGAACCTGCAATGGGTTTATTATGTTAGACGTGTTTGGAGAAGCCTGTAACGGACCGTCTCATCCAGCCGAGGAAACGCTGCCTGCCCTCGCCAGAGAACAGAGCAGAAAGATCCGACAGTCTGTTAAACGGGTCTTCATGTTTCTGTGAAGCAGCGCGGCTTCAGCCTGCTAACAGTCAGCTAAACCGAGACCGCTGAGCTAAACTAACGAAGCGCACATTCAAACTCGCCGAAGCGTAAAATAGTCGGTGCACAAGAACCACCGCTGCACTGCTGTGATTGTTCTGGGTTCGTGGATGACGTCATCATGACGTGTTAATAACCGCGTACTTTGCCGGTCAGTTGTCTGTTGGGTGCGGGCGAATTTAGGGGGGAAAAGTATCGTGACTTTCGTCAACCACCAACATGTTCTTCTCGTCTTGTTTCGTTAACGAAAGTTAGAATAGATTTAGTCATAGTTTTTATTTTTTAAGATCGTTTTCGTCACGTCTTAGTCACGTCTTAGTCACGTCTTAGTCATGGAAAAAAGGTTCGTTAACGAAAGATTTTCGTCATAGTTTTCGTCGACGAAATTAACACTGGTGCAAGGTCACTGTAGACCAAGTAGAACCAACCAGGCACACATAGTTCTGATTTCACAATTAGGCGCAAATTCCCACTTTCCCCTTGACCCTCCCATGAATGCATATGCATGACATGGAAAACGCAATTTGCCATTTTTAGTTTCCGCGACAGGCAGTCTACGCTTTCACCTCAGTGCAGCATGTTTGATATATCTCACCATGGTTTTACGTGCATATTGCAAAACAAATATGCCAAGTGGAATAGCACAAAAGCTATATTACATGAGGCCCTGAGTTTGAAACAAAAAAAAGCACACATGACCATGACCAATTATGTGTAGGCCTTGAGGCGTCAATCAGATGGCTTAAATGTGAGGTTCATGGGATAACAACTGCTACTACCAACCAGCTAGAGAGCTTGGGGCAATTTTGCTCTAATAATTGAAGGTTGTATACCAGTCGGAAAGAAATTAGAAAAGCTCTGATACTTTTCATACTTTTACTCTTCTTTCTTTCTAAGCACTTTTCTTGTGTCCTTTATGACTCATCTTAAAAGTGAGACAGGGATTTTTGTTGAAACCACTCCAGTAAGTCCTCTACTTTGAAGAGTGCATGAATCAATCCTGTTTTGGCACGGTAATGCCAAACCATATCAGACTTCAGCATGATATAAAAAAAATGTTGAAACCACATGACATGCTTTATTTATGTCACATATGCTTTCGTAATTTATAACAATCTAGCTTGTGAGCTGCCATGTGGGAATAAGTATGTGTTGTCTTGCCAACATCCCCACAAAGTTTTACTTTTGGGCATTATAAAATGTAGATGATCATATAAAAGTGTGGATATCTTAACTAGATCATTACTATAAAGATGATTAAATGAAAATGCATTTCCCTTCTACAATGTCGCGCGGGTGGCTAGTTAGCTGATGCTAGCGGCAAGATACTTGTAAACAAACAATACAATGTGGATTCCCGAATAAAGTAGTGCCTTCAATTTGTATTCTTTTAGTAATCAAATCGGACGGTTTAAAGGAGACAACTGCAGATGAAATGAGAGAGAATCAGCTGTATCAGGCCTTGCAGCCCATCTGAGGGTTCCGTCTCTTTATTTCTGCCAGCCAGCAATGCACTACTGTTCTTCTCTGCAGCGGTTTAAGAATGAGGACTGTTCTGTCCTTGGCTTTAACATTTTAAAACTCATTTCTTCATCCAGGATTAACACAATAGCAGCCTACCCTATGTCACTAAGTACCTCCTCAGTCTCTGCCCTTCACTGTCTCCACCGTTGGAGCTGTTAAGCCAAGCCAACCTTGTTTTGACGTTAACACGTTCAAGAACTGGAATGTGGCCTTTGTCACAAATTATATAACAGAGCTTCTTTTTTCTTTGAAATGGCCACATTTGTCGTGTTTTTTTACAGGATTATTAATTAGAGTCAAATTCAATTCAGTAAATCAGCTTAACTTGGTGGACTTCTTCATATCAACTCTTATAGATGTCATATTTTTTATATTCCCCATGGATAAGAGTGAGTGTCCACATTGAAAAGACCACAATGTCACCACCAGAGGAGACACTAATCCTTAATATTTTCTGGGTGTCCCAGACTCTGTCAAACTGCGTTATCCAAAGCTCTTCTCACCTCGTCCAACATTCCTCCACTCGTGCAGTTCCTGCAGGTTGAGAATGTCACGTAAAGCTATCAGACCGGACAGGGAGAAATAGAGAGAGCAGACACTGAGGTGTCCACAGTATCTGGGTTTACTTGTGAAAGAAAAGGTTAGTGGGTGTTCTTGTCCATTTAAAATGCTATAGTAGTAGAGAGTAAAAGGGGTTGCTGTTTGAGGAGTGGAAAGGACTTGAAGGAGAGAGGCATGACTCATATAGAAAACATATGTTGAAACCTCTCCAAAGGCTGTGCACTCCCTCATAATCGTTTTACGGAGACAGGTGCCTCCTAACATGAAAATGTAGCTTCCCAGGCCAAGAAGGAGTGTTCCCCATTTCAGTTCATCTGCAGTGACCTTCAGTTCTTCAGGGGAATTAACACAAGCACACCAACTCTGAGCCTAAATGGAAGGCGTTTGCGGATGCCTGGTTTCATCCCTTTACTCATGTCTTGGGGTGGCGGACATGTAATCAGCCCCAAAAAACATGACGGAGGGAAGCAATTGAAGAAGTGCTGAAGCGTAAAACTATTCTCAACAAGTCTTCAATGAAGAGATTCAATTGCCATTCAATTTTACTCTTAGTGACAGGTCATCCTGAACCCACCTCTGAAAATGAAGATTTCAATCTAAAATGAGCTTTGCAGATAATTAAGCAGAGAGGGGACTTCCAATTGGACACACTCCATGTTTTTCATATAGGGGCATTGAGATAATCAGCTTTCAAGTCCGATACATACATGCTGGAACTAATGTGAATCCAACACACCATAGGGACAAGCAACACATGGAAAAAAAAAGTCGGCCACCTGACGCCTCCCTCGTTCTCTGTGAATAGACTGTGGCCTCTCCAATGTTTTGAATGGATGATAGAAGCCGGAGGTCACCAGAGGTGGAGTCAGGGGAGGTTTAAGAACTCCTTTGGCATCAACCTTCTGGGTTGGGAGGTGCTATTTTTGTCAGGGTACCATCTTAAAAGTGTTTTGGAATGGCGAAAGAGTTCAACTATCCTCCAGAACATCTCATAGTTACCTCACAGTGCCTGACCTTTTCATACGGGACAGTCCCAACATCTGGGACTTTTGTGTGTGTTGACGCACCCTCTGGTAGTCCTGCTCAAAGTTCTGGTACTCAACATTAACGACTAATTAAAAACTGTTACAGATGCAGAGATTTCTGGCACCAAACAGTTTTTTAATTTTTGGCCAATGCTGCCTTTGGAGCGAAAACTTCACTCTAAAGGCCAAAAACACTTTGGCTGCACACAGCGTTAATTAGCTGGCGGATTCCTGCCTATAACAACAACAGTCACTTTATTGTATCCCAATAGTCAAAGATGAAGGTTTAAAATGTTGAAAATGTGAAAATTATGAATAATTGTTAACAAAGGCAATTTCAAAATGAAACGTTTGTTAATATGGTTGAATGGCATTCCTATTGACATCAGCGCATGCTTATACTTTGATAAGTACGGTGTAGGATGAAATATTTTCCATGCAATTTTATGGCTTTTTAACTAACTTTCTTAAAATGGAATTGTTTTAGTTGCAAAATATTTTTCTTTCTTTTTCAACAAAGCCTTGTGAAAATTGGAACTAATTCTGTATTAAGAGGAATCCGTTGTGTGGAATTTGGGAAAATAGCGGAAAATAAATTCTAATTATGGAGCACTATGAAATGTTCGTATGATGTCTGCTCACATATAGTTATGTCTTAACAGCACAGGAAGCTCTCCTCCGTTAAGCCATAGCACTAGTGCTATGAGGACATCCTAATGGCGCCTGACTGACGTCTTCACCATGTCACATAAACCTTCATTAACGGGCTGCGCTCAGCAGGTCAAAGCCATTACAACGAAGCATTGCCAAAGACAATGGTGTGTGTAGAGGTAGGTTTGGCTCAAACCACTCTCCTATTGAATTACGAAGCCAATGAGAAGGAAAGGCGATATCCCGTAATGATGTGTCGCGGCTGCCCCGAAAAAGCATGGTCTGTGATGAATCGGAAGGTTTGGCCTCATAAATTACAATTATTTTGTGCCAGCACGGTTTTAGTGAGCCACTTAGCATCGCAGCATCTATCAGTCCGGCCATATGGCACAGAGATTTCCTCCTCAGAAAAATGTCATTACGTAGAGGGAACACAACTCAGTGATTTGGTTGAGGAAGCGAGGAGGCTGCAGCGCTCGTATTAATTAGACAGATTTTTTTGGTTGTGTTTGAAATGCAAGCACTTCCTTTCTCAACAATAGTGTGTCTTCCTGTAACTTCTTCACATTTCAACCTGAGGGACCCAGGATACGGGATTCCCTTAAAATAATGCACATCTTTTTTTCCTCAGCTCATGATGGATTTTACCAATATTCATTGCAACTAGTGGGATGTAAGGGATGTTTTAAGCCCACTACAACAAGCCCAGCTAGGATTACTGAAGCCACATGAAGGTTGCTTCAACAGGCAACAACACTGGTTTTAATTAAAGTTTCTGGCATAATAGAGTGTGTTTTCTTAGTAACTTCTCTTCCAACAAACTCTTTCTAGTTTGTCTTTAAAGTACATTTTTTCATTTGAGAAAATGAAAGCTGTTTGTCGGACTCTATTAAGATATTGGTCTAACAGCCCATCTAAAGAAAAAGCGCAGTAGACAGGACATTCTGGTAATATCATTATCATTAGATAGAATTCCATATAGTCGTCATAACTGTCTCCATGAGTAGCTTGCTGAATTGTTTTCATATGTAGTTTGAAATTTCAATCTGATACTAAAGTGTCTGGCTGCGTAGAATCAAAAATGAAAAACCCAGATATGGTGCTCAAGAAGTCCCACTTCAGCAAAGTGGCCCATGCACATGCCGGCTATCTGGAGCCAGCATTCCGTAACTTTGTAATTTCCAATTAGCATGCAATTGCATGAACAGATTGGATCTCGGCTAAACTTGTTTGCAAATTCATTTTGCTATTTCCGCCTCATTTCAAAGTTAAAAAGGATGTGTATTGTCATGGTGTGGGTTTGTGTCTTGTTTTATTTTGTAGTTTCCTGCCTCTTTCCTGCACCTGGTATAGCTTCACTTCCTGCGTTGTGTCCCTGATTGTTTCCACCTTTCCAGTGTATTTAAGCAATGTGTGTCTCATGTCCCTTGTTGTGTCATTGAATGTCTTTCATGTGTGTTTATGAGTTGTGTCCCTGTCCCTGTCTGCGTTTTGCCCAAGGTGTTTTGGATTTCTTGATAATTAAAGACACCCCAGGAGGAGGAGACCGGACAAGGAGAAGCAGCGCAGCCCCGTCCCAGCTGGGCCACAGCGAATTGAGTAAACCCAAAGTAATTAATAAATTATAGTTCTACAGTATTAACAATAAACATTTGTGAAACAAGATAAAAATACTGTTCATTAGGACTGTAAATACATTTTTCTTTTTTTTTTGCCTAATACACAGAACCATGCACTGAATGAGCTTTAATGAACTGGAGAAAATTTTATACCTAGTCTAGACAAAAACAAACAAAGCCAGTAGTATTTGTAGAACACATCTAGGTATAATTAGGCACGTAAGAGGACTACTCTTGATCTGTGATTATCTTCATAAAAATATAATATATATAATTAAAATAATATAAAATATAATTTATACATACACATAAATACGTCAAAGCATAATTCTGTCATGTTAGTATCATTGACGAGTAGAAGGGTTGACATGTTTTGCCCTAAACGCCACTCAATATATGGCTTCCCTCCCCATCAGTGAACCTGCCGAGACACCTTAATGTGGAGAGAAATAGTCAAACTGCTCTCATTGCCCTATGGTTTGAAGACAAGTAACAACAAGCAGATAAAAGAAACTCATTTTTCACCTTTGGGCCAAATTCTAAATTGAATGATCTAGCTGGTATCTGATGCATCCTAAAAGCACAGTAACTAAGGGAAGCGGCGGATCACAAGCGATGGGAGAATGACTCCGGGTGAGACGGAGACCTGATAGGGACACTAATTATCATAAGCCATATGGCTGCAGCCTGTGGAGGGGCTGCTAGGTAAATAAAGATGATGACAAACAGCTTACGCTTACGACCGACGCCACCCCCTCACTTCTCACCTTTCTCATCGGAACAACGCAGGCTGCCAACCAATTCAGCATCAGCTGGCTGATACATCTGTAATCTATTCTGATCATGGCGAACAAAACAAATTGGATTTCTAATTTATCCTAACTCATTCATGCAAAGCAAGAGTGATGCTGAGTCGCCATGGTGACGTCTTTGATACATGGCAACTTTGATCGCGGAGCGCGTAAACACCTCCAACTTCAGTCCTCAATACGAGTTGATATCGAAGTGTGCGATTTTGAGGGAAAAGTTTTGCATATTTTATTTTCAACAAACTAAGCCTGAGAACTTGTGCTTCCATGACTTTTGGGGTATTCATTTCCTATTGACTTTACTGCAACCAGCCTAATCATAACCCCTAACCTTGAATCCAACCTTATCCTAACATCATCCTCACATAAACCTCACCATGAACTGACTTATAGGTTAACCCAAACTAACAATAACCTTATCATTAACCAAGTCAGTCTTCCACAAATCCGCTTATGCTTCATACAAGATCGGGGCTGCCACTGCCAATGAAAGGAGGGTTGGGTTGATGATTTATTTGTAAATAGGGGCAGCTCCTTATGTTATACTCAGAAGATGCTAAATTCTGTGTTCTTACTTTAGTTTGATTTATTTTCTTTCTAGTTATCTACAATGGTGAGAAACGTAGCCCTCAAATCAAGATAGCTCTTCTTTTTTTTATTAGAATTCTAAAATGAAATGTAAGTAAATTCATAATTTCTTTAATGATGAGTCATAACAAATACATTTGTGATTATCAAATGGCAATTAGTCACAAAAGAAAAAGAAATATATAGAACATTTTTCATGCATAACGATTAATCAATAATTGTTATAGAGACACATTGTTGCCCCCATCCATAGGGGCCTTGAGATTCCCACCCCTAATCTTTGTGTCCCATAAAGAAGGCCAAAGTATGCACATAACCACTCCAACCTACTCTCACAAAAACACCAAAATGTACTTCCCCAAGAAGACAACAGGTGATTGTAAAACAGCTGAGTCTTGCACACACCCAAGGCATCAGCCATGGATTAGCCAGATTAATTACAGGATAGCTACCAGACGCCACCTTTCTGCAGCCAGGAAATAAAACCCAAAATCTGCCCCTGAAACAAATTCACCCAAATGAAAACAAAAGAAACGAGACCAGAAAATTGATGGCGAGGCCTCACGATGCAAGGGAAGCCTGAGCTCTTTTGATTATCTTACTACCAAGTACAAACAAAACCAATTAATGATATCATTTTCTGGCTGAGCTGAGCCATTTCTGCCCTCCAAGATAACGTAGAGACACCAAACATGCTGATAAGTGGGCCGTAAAGTGGCTAAAATAACATCACCGCCTAATGTGACCACTAGGATGCTTATCACAATGTAATCATTATTGTGTTTGCACTGAGATTACAAGTTAGGTCAATGCTGGGTAGAGAGCATTATGTTCATTATTCAGCTGTGACTTGACATTGACATTTGACATTGACACTTGTTGATCTGCGTCTACCCTCATTATTACCGTCTTATTGGTCCCACCTGTGGCAAGTAGTAGACATTGTGCCTCGTGGTTCAGTGGCTTAAAGTACATTTTCAACCAGTCAGCGAGAGCTAACTGCTTCCATTCAGGTTTAGCTCGCCACAGATACTGGAACTGGATGATACAATAAACTACACATATCAACAACACATTTCTCCATATCACAAAAACTCTGCCCACTTTTGGTCCTGACACTCATTCCTCAACACTGACCTGGAACCAGCTTCATGAATTCATAACTGAACACCACATGGATCCCCCAGCAGGGGGTCTTTCTTGTTCCCTATCGGATTAGATATGTGGTCTGTCAGTACCAACAATGCAAAGAAAGCCTTTGGTAATACTCAAAACCCTTAAAATATTTTAAGACAATGTTGTTGTTTGTTCAAACAATTGCAGAATCAAGCCAATATACAGGTTAGAGCAGCTTGAAGTAACAGAAACGGTTTAAAAAAAACCCTATTGAAACCTATTGAAGTGAAAATCTAAGCCATCGAGCTATTAATGTCAAGGACAGTAAAAGTTCTTTGTGTATGTGTGTTTTTGTGATTAATAAATTAGATGAATATTACCTTATATAAATATATATTCATGTATGGTAATTTTGTGTGTGTGTGTGTGTGTTTTCACATCAACTCTATTAAGAAGCGGACACAGTGATGAGGCTAGTGTACACACATCAATACATATTAAGACTGGGTACACCATGAATCCATATATATATATATATATATATATATATATATATATATATATATATATATATATATCATCCTTTTGAACGTAGCAGTCAAACGGTTTTACGGTTCTATACTGGTTCCCTGCTGTGGACATATTTGAATCTTTGACTTTAAATGAACTGTCGTCTCCACTGTCCGTAAGATCTATTCCCTTCATGATGACTATTGGCTCATTTTGAAGGCCTTAAAAGGTTTGGGCGTTTCCTGACAGTTTGCATTTACACACGTGTATCCAGCACTTACCGCTGTGAGCTCCTCGTGGCAAAGGTCATGACTGGCGCTCAGCCAATGTGCTTATTTGTGACATTTATCCTTTTTATTGTCAGTTAGGATCACACACGCACGATGCCATGATAGGTTATCCATACTATTAACGGACGACATGGAGACGACGGGCAACAAAGACCAGGCTGTCTGAGTCGTCAGATGGTAATGTGTTTACGAGAGAGAAGAAGAAGAAAGGGAGGGTGGGTGAGGGGGGTTCATGATATGACAGCAGGAGAATGGAAACTCAGCTCAGGATTTGTCTTACACTTCCCTGATCTTCTTCCCCTGAGCGCTCCCTGAAATCCCTCAGAGGGAAGAATTTATTTTCTATTTATTCCCTTCTATTTTGGGTCTCAAGCTGGATATGCATGCATTCATTGGTGCCGCCGTCAGTGTCTGAGAGGGGAGCCGTGAAGTGCATCACATTAACTGTATTGACATAAACAGCTCGCCCGGGCGCACTGCTTCTGCCTTTGATGAGGGTTTAAGTAGGAAGCCATTGAGGAACTTAAGGAGAAACATTCCCACGGGATCAATAGATTAGCGACCTAACTAATAGTGGAGAGCTGGATAGCCGAGCTTTAATGGGTAAAACGACAGTCATATCAGTGGAACATGTTGCACTGCCACTCCTCAGTGTCCTCCAAGTGTCATTTTTCTTCCGCTCTAATATGGGTCATGAACGGGCAGGCGACAGTCATCGTGTACACCCATATCGTCCGTTGTCCCATCCAGACTCCTACTTGTCCTACCTGTTCCCTCTAAGTGAAGTGGCCCCTTCACAAGAGCTCCAAGGTTAGACACCCAGGACGGAGCTGCAATTAGACCTCCAATGCGCGACCCAACCCGGCACCATTCATCACACCGTTTCAATTAAAGCCATCTAAGAAATGATTAAATAATCAGCTGCCGGCTAATGGAGCCATATATCCTCGTTATGAGAGGACATTGGTCATCGGCTTGGGACTGTCTGGGCCGTGCCAGATGTCACGCAGCGATGCCAAATGAGGAAGACGGACGAAAGAAAACAGGAGGATGTGTGAGGGGGAGCCCAGAACTGAAAGTTCATGTGAATTCATCTGAGGATATGATTTTCCATCTTTGATTTTTGGTCACTCTGTGGATTTTTTTCCTTGCCTGCACATATGTCACTAACATATGCAGCAGCGGATAGCGACGTTGTGTCCCTGTCAGCCTGCTCGCTACAGCACACAGCGTCAGTGTGCAGCTATTTGACTGGACGGCGCGGACGTTTCTGGCATCAGTGACAGTCAGCAACAGATGGATAAACAGGACCATTTTTTCCTCTCTTCACACACTGAATAGGCGTCTGCGTGTTTTGATATTTTCTATCACCCTGGTTTAACCGCAAATTAGTTCTGAAGATAATTAAGACAACTCATCTTTAGCAACACATGCTTCTTTCTAGCGGCCAATGCTTAAGGGTTAATCTGCTCATGGGGACTTTGTATTTCAAA
Source organism: Gasterosteus aculeatus (assembly GCF_964276395.1). Classification (NCBI taxonomy): domain Eukaryota; kingdom Metazoa; phylum Chordata; class Actinopteri; order Perciformes; family Gasterosteidae; genus Gasterosteus; species Gasterosteus aculeatus. The sequence goes on from NC_135708.1 coordinate 8,822,144, forward strand.
AACCTCACAAACACACACACACGCAACCCAGGACAGTAAGAACATTATCGCACTGTGTGACCCGGTCAGATCTCCGTCCTCCTGCTCCGCAGCAGCACGTGAATGTTAAATTGATGTCACAGGGGACTGCTGATCAAGGGCTTTCTAAGCAGCCTCATATTCAAAGCACGCTACACTGCTAATCTATTAGCAAGGCAGGCGTGTCACATGAAGCTGGGAGGCGGGGCGGGCGGGGGGGTTGTTGTTCCCATCCCTCTCTTCTTTTCTTCACACACTCCCCCAACCCGTCCTCCCTCCTCCAAGATAATTAGCTTCTGCCATACACAATACAACAACAGTAACACACACACACACACACACACACCTTGAGCTGCCACTATCTGCAGCTTAAAGTGTTGCTGTTCTGACACCCATCAGCAGAAATAGAGGCAAATCTTATTTACCTCGCTGGTATTTTAATCTTTCTCACCAACCCTTACCCCCACCCCACTCCCCCCGTGCCATGCTGTATTCATGCCACTTTGTCTCTTCGCGATTGTCTGTTCACCGCTTTTTCCTCTCAGCAATCATGCTGCTACATTCGTCAAATGGCCTTGTGAGCTTGGCTTCATTGATTGTTGTAGTTGAAGATTGGCGGGACATTTCCAGAATTGCAGTACTACATATATGTGTCCTGTTCCAGTCTCTCAATCAGGGAGTATAGAAAAAGCATCATAATTTGGTAGTTTGGATACAATAGTGCTTATGATATTTTCTGAAAGGGCTAAACCTGTCAATTTACAACCCATCAAATTATTGGTTGGGTTGAAAAGGCTTCGCCGTAACCAGATTACGCAAGTTATGTGCCATATAAATCAGAAATCTGTCTCCTGGATGAAAGATAGCCTCCCCTCCATGTCTGCTTTTTTGATCTTGATAGTTTCTTGTAGATTATGTGGATAACACATATAATCCTTTTGAGGGATATGAATGAATAGGGTGCAATATTTTTCTGTTGATTTAACTATGAATGCTGATTTAAACCGTCCTGTTTGGTTAGGTTACAGAGATAAAAGTTAAGTTATCAAAACTCTAAGCTTCATCAATTTCTAAAAGTGAGACCACTGGACCCACAGGAGGAATATGTTTCAGCACATCTCTATTTCTGCACCTCCTCCTACTGGGCGATTTTTTCCTCAAAGCACACATGCTGCCGCCTATGGTAGCACGGAGCTAGCGCATGCACTCTGAAGGCTTTTGTGAAGCTGTAATATTTGGCGGGCAGCCTGGAATAATTAGTGTTGCCCTGGGTCTGAGTTACTGTTTGCTGGGCTCACAGAACATTCCCTCTCAGGCTCTTTGGCTGCCAATTAACTCACAAGCACGCACAAATGATCTTGCATGCGCCCCAAGCAGTAATCCCATTACAGGTTTAGAGTGTACAAGCCTCATTTCGGTGCATCTTCCTATGCTTTTGTCCCGTGACTATTTCTTGAACAGCAATCTGCCTCCCGCTGTTTTGGTCGTTGCAGACTTCATTAAGTGAAGAGGAACCTCGCAACACATCTGCAAAAACACACTGAGGCGACTGAAGAAAAAGATGGCCAAAGTTGTCAAAGTGAAGGCCATCTTCTGGCGCAGTTTTATTTGCATTATCCAAACACAAAGGTCCTTCAACAAAGTCGAGTGACTGAAACACATGTGATGCTTGATATGTCCATGCTTCTGCTCTGAAGGCGCACCTCACACCACGCCGCGAGAGTGAGAGCGGCCGAGTCAGTTATGCATCACAGAGGAAGTTAGATAAACGCATCATCCTCATCGCTCTCGCACTGCGATTTCCCAGTAGTGGGTCCACTTGATGAAGTGCCAGATTCCCTCCCTGTTATTTTCTGTGCGCCAACCAAGTGTCTACATGCAAGTGTGGATTCATCAGTCAGGTGCCACTAGCCTGGCTTCTTTTTTTCTTCACTCCCTTCTATTCATCCCTCTCTTGTGCCAGGTGTTAACGGGTATTGGGCTGATTTATCTCTTTTGTGCTGCTTATCAGTGAATTGTAGTCACAACCAAATGAACTCAGAGAACACAAAAGCGCGCACACTCTGTGATTAAATGTGTTGTTTGCTCGCAGCTATGCTTTGTATCACATTTACATGGGATATTGCACGGAATACAATATTGAGTCTGCAAACATTTCTGCATGATCAATGAGTCACCCTGGAAATGCTGGACTATAATTTGCTTTTGTGAAGCCAAGGGAGGAAAAAAATGGCATAAACTACAAGATGATAAAAATAATAATTGCAGTAATGAAAACAAAGCCTGGGGTCATTGGCAAGTTAGCTTGACTTTTCTCTCTCTGATACCCGCACAAACCTTGTTGTGGCTTGCTGTTTTTTTTAAACATTAAACCAACTGCTGGTTTAATGGCGACCGAATCAGGTTTTCACTTTTGTGAAGTCACTGTGATATTTGAGTTAATCTTTTCACATCCACCCCCATGCAACATATTGGAGTCCTAAAACCCTGAATCAATCAGCGTTTCTGCACTTTCGGTTTCTTTAATAACCCTCCTGTGAATTTTGAACTTTTTATGGGTCTTTAACAAGGCTGTTGCCCTTAAGTGTCTAAATGAGATTACTAAACGTCATCCCGCCGAACCCTCTGCAAAGTAGCATGGTGAATATACATGACAAGAGCTAGTGGCCTACTGCTACATATTAAGAAAATCAGAATACTGTTACTGTTAGAATAATGTTTGGTAGTAGGGGAGCAGGATGCAGCAAAAACAGGATATTCAACAACGGGACCTAAGTTTATGTTTTTGCTGGTTTTGTTGATCCTGCACGTACATAGCTATTTTAAGATTATCTATGATGTTTCACCTACACAGACATTTGTTGCCTAAACCTAACTTACTTTTCCATTCTTAAAATCCAAGTTCCTAAAAAGTAGGTGTTCTGGGCGACCTGAACATCAGGACAAATTCATGTGAATTTCTGAAGATTGTTGAACAAAACCTTCAATATTTGTTTGCACCAGAGCGGTAATCCAAAACCCAATTAACCCTAACCCTAACAATAATGCTAACTTCAAGGATTGGACAACAAAAAGCCTTGCTCCACTCAAATAAACGTTCACCCAAAAGAACAGACTCAAACACAGAGGAGAGAGGTTAGGAACCATCACAAACAGCCTCCACCTTTCCATTACATCACACAATATCTCAATTCTCCCACCACACTCATCTTGCCCCCCATTTCAACTGTGAACTCACATCACACACACCACCCCCCTCCCCTCCTGCCATCAAGGGTTGAATAAATAAAAATGGCAGGATAAAGGGGCCCTCTGATGACCAACCTTGGAGTTCCTCTCACAGCACTTCAAAGAAGGAATTAATAGAATTAGCTGGTCAACGGAGAGGGACTGACTAAAAATGTTGGATGGTGGTAATCATCCGGTAGAATTACATTGGCTGAGACAATGAGTTGTTGCATGAGCAGTGGTCTAAGTTTTAGCCTGTCAGTGAATGTTCACAAATGTTGTTCTTCCCTCAATATGTTGAAGAAATGTTCAGGTTGACTTTTGAGATGTGTTTTATTTTTTCATGCTTGAATAAGGTGTGATGTTTTTATTTTGACACGTGTGATGAAGCAGGACATGAGAAACAGGAAGTAGGAAGTTGAGACCTGTAAACTTCAGAGGGTGTAATCGCTGTGTGGCATCTCTAGTATAATCCACAATAATCCCATGTCTGTATTCCTTAGAAAGTGATTTTTGTTGTTGAGTGATTATGAATGGTGACTATTGTTAGGATTTTTATGTAAATGTAAACATAGGCTGGTGATATTTATGCATTATTGCAATTATTCAGTTAATTAAGAAGTTTTGTATATTCTTTTCTAGTTTCACTCTGATTCAACGTTGCCAAGATGATTTAATTTGTATGAAGAAATCAAAAAGAACAAGCACGCTTGCATTGTTAAAAAGGAGTTTGGCTTGCTGTTTATTTATGTTAACACTAAAGATAATCTGACATCACGAATGGATGTTTTTCAGAACATGCCAGGACTGCATTCAGCAAAAGGCTTTGTTCATTCATGCAGTTTAGTTTTGGGTATTGTCCAGCTTTCAGATTTACAGCTGCAGATGATATATTTTACCCAGAAAATCTTTACTGTACTGAACTGTTCCCTCTCAACTGACTCACAGCACTTTTGACTGGCCAATGCTATCAACAAAAAAAAATGTTGGCATATAACAATCCATTCCGAATCACAGATGACTGAACTTGTAATTCCTACAAGGATCAATTTTCTACTCAGACTAAACCGCCCGAAACATGATTTGTTCACATTGCTACATTCCGCACCTGGCCCATTTTCTCGCAGACTGTTGATTCTGCACATTAGGCCAAAGAAATCACAAAGTGCTTAGGGGAAGGACAGTGAAGCAATGCACTGCTGAAATATCGAAGATATTAGGCTGACTGGCGTCTGCGTCTTTACGCACAGTTGTGTTGACGCACTCGTTTCAATTTATGGTTCAAAAAGTCTTGCGTGTGTTGCAAAGCAGTTCCCCGCGAGAACAATAGGTGGACTAACGTTTTTTGTCGAATACGACCTAGAGAGTCACGTCTTTGTGTGTAGACGTCGTTGGTTTGTTTATTTATGTATCATAAACTTTATTGCCCCGTGCATCGCCACTGCTGCTTTTCATCGCGGACACATTTGTCCCGTATTTTCCTCCACAAATTCCTCCCTTCGACCGGCAAACCGACGTTTGCGGAGATCTCCCTCCGTGAATCGGAGGCCATCCGCGCGTCCTTATAGTCCGCCAATGACGGGTTGTATAAGTGGTCATATTTATGAGTTTTTCCGACAAAAGCTCTTCAATCTCTCGTAAAAATTCTTCGTTTTAATAATGTTATTTTTGTGCTATGAAAACGGAAATGTGAGACTTTGGAAAGGATGCAGTCAACAGACCAATCGCAGCCTTGCGGGCTGCCGGAGGCTTGCGTAGCTTTTGACGCAAGTCTAGAAAAATGGGTCGCCGCACGCAAGGAGGTGTGAAAAGGCATGCAAATCACTGTCAAAATTCGAGAGCGCAAATGAGGTTGATGCGCGCGTGTAAATCAAATATCTGCGAGCAAATGTCCATCTCGTGGGAGATATTTGCTTGCTCGCGGAACATGAACGTCCTTGCTCACGAGGATAATCTCTGCTCGCGCTCGAAGGTGTTTTCTACGCCCTCGCTGTTGTCCTTTTTGACAGTAAGGGGGCAGAGCCAGTCGCCATGGTATCTCTACATCTAATTGGTTACAAAGCCCGTCTTTGGATTGGCTGGAGTCATGCATTCACAGAACTATAGAAGTCCATTTCCGCACTAAAGAAAGGGGATAGAAAGTCAAAATTATGAGATAAAACACCGTCAAAACACAAACGACACCTCTCTGTGACCGTAGTGGACCGCAGATGACAACCAGCTACAACCATAATTTACCATCATTGCCGGCACATTAAGACCAATGCGTCCAGCTGGCAGACCGGTCCGTCACACCTCCACATGCACAAATGAAAGTTTTTGTTTTTGTTTTCTGTGCATATTTGTTTTGTAATGCTGGCTGGCAACATAGTCACTGTACAAACTCAAACCTTCAATTCCTGAGTGAATCCATCAACTATGAGACTTGATTTCTAGTTTGGTTATTAGTCCCTTTTTAGGGTGGTGTCTCGTTATTTATTTATTTTGTGAATTATCTTAGTGATTATTAATAATTCTATTGATGTCAATGATTTAGTTTCACAGTAGCTATTAACCAACACCTTGCCTCTACGCCGTGCGCAACAAATGATGCCCCGCGTAAGGCCATTCCCAACATCGCGATATGCACTACAGAGTCTGCGCCACCAACCCTAGTGCTGTAATGTGTCTGCCTTTTGCAATGCTTAATTAAACATGATATCTTAATTTGGCCACAGATGTAGCGCAAAGTAATTAGAGTCAGTTTTTTCCAAAGACTGCGCAGAATGTAGTAAAATCCCTCAACTGCCTGTTGACTCGTAGAATATAATAGCTCATTTAAAGCCAGCAGAAGCCTGTCTTCTTTGAGAAAGACTTCAAGTCTGTCCTCTTGGGATGAGGCTCACGGCAATTTATCAGAATTGCTTATTATTCATGTTATAAGCCACTCTCTATTGCAATAAGGAAGAAAGAAAAACAACAACAAAAAAGACGACTACAACAATAAAATCCCAGCCTGCATGAACGCTGACACAACAGTGGAGCAACAAAAGCGGCATATGTCTGGACTGATTATAAGACATGTGTCTCCTCCAGACAGAAATGTCTTTTGCTGTTGAAGTGGAATGTTGGCTTCCAAATCTTTGGATCCGTGTGATCACGGATCCTTTCATACTCATGGTGCCATCCCTATTCTTTTGATTATTTTTCATACATTTTATTTTTTTCTACATGTGTTGGATAATTTCTTTAGATTACTCATCCTTAGTTATTAATAAAGACCAACACGATAAAAGATCCAGACACAATAAAATCCTCTTTTGCAGCTTTATCAGGACGAGCAAGAAGTAGCTGATCCAAGATTCTGCTTCAAATTCAGTCTCTTGGTAGGCTTTGATTGTGTTTTTTGCCCTCATTATGTTGCAGCACATCCACATTATTCTAGGTCAATGGCTTCATTGAAGACCTATCTTACAGAGAGATCCACGCAGGAGCTAATTAGGCTAATAGGCTCTGGCAAAATGTTTGATACCAAACTACTAGCTATAATCTAAAGAGCTGATAGGAGACCGCAAGCATGTGCCGCTTTTCTTTTTCTTTCGTCTAGTGCTTTCACACACTACAATATTGCATTGGATAGGGATATTCAACTCTAATTTTATGCTTCTGTAGCGCTTAACCTCACACAGTGGTTCTGAAAAAAGCAGTCTCATGTATGTATGTATATATATGTATCTATTTTATCAATCTATTATCAATCTATTTGCCTCCTAAGGTAACAACAGATATGACTTTACGTAATATTAGTAATAATGTCAATAAGTAAGGATTGAACAAATATGATATGTGCTGTTTTATAAAATTTCTTATTCAAGAATCCGCCAGTGGCCATGTTGCCTTTCACTAATGTTAGTTCTCCCAAGTGTGTTATTATTTACCATTATTCTAGCTGCTTGTCTCAGAGCTTAAACAAGATAACCCATAGCAAACTCTCAGTGCTTGCAAGTGAATCCAGTTTTGGAATGTTTGTAAAGAGTTTGAGAATGACAAGTGCGCTGTACCTGAATATACGCCAGTCAACACGCACAAGCATGGCAACTGTGTACAAAAAAGATGGCAACAGATTTTTTAAAAAGCATAAAATGCGTGGCGAATGTGAGACCAATAGTTTTAAGTTCAAAATTGTTGATGGAATTACAGCGAGAGTGTGTGGATTAGGACAGGCCAATCACAACTGTTTGCCTACATGCTTGGGGAAGAGATTTGTTGGTCGACTTCTGCTACGATAGCTCCGAGGATTCAGTCAGTGGGGACCCAGATACTCTGGAAAAATAAAACCTGCGGCCGCAACAGTGAGGAAACCGTCTGTGTGTCTTTTATTAATGTTAGCAGAGCAGCTACACATGTTTCTGGTACCACAGTGTTTACAAGCACGCATATTTCTGCATGTCATTGCCTCAATACAATCGGCTGCATTAAAGACTGTGGATTGGTTCTGCAATGCAGGTTTATCAAAACCAGAACTATAATTGTTTCCACCGAGTTTTAGCAACAGAACCAGGGAGGTCGTCTTCCGCCTGTATTGTGTCAAAGAATGTTGTATACACTGTAAACATTAATATTCGATCTTTCTGAAGCAAGCATAATATGGCCTCCAGTGTTACTGTGTTACCGTGGCTAAAGAAAATTAACCTCAGTGGTTGACAAAACACTTCTGAAAAACAATATACAAAGAAGTCACTTTTCTTTGAGGTCAACTCAAATTATACAAATGGCAGAAAACACATTTTGAATGATTATCAAACGCCCCCAGCCTCAAGGTAATCATTTCATACGAACAGTTTCTTCCCGTCGGCAGTCGGGCTCATCAACAGAGCCCGGTCCCCCACTGACTGACTCTGTCATTCCACCGTTCACTTTCTTTCATACTGCACATGTCACTTTACTGTCATTTTTCACTCGTCACTTTGTCACTTGTTCGCTAGTGCACTTTATTTTTTAAATAATTTTTAACTTTTTAAATATTTTTAATTTTTAACTTTATCTTTATTCTCTTATTTTATACTAACCCATAGCCTTATTCTACTAACCTATAGCATTAGCATTTCATTTTATTTTATTTTATTACTTGCACTGCTGTCTCGTTGTCTATTGTTACACTGTCTACTGTCGCGCACCTACCGCCAAGTCAAATTCCTTGTATGTATGACATATTTTGGCAATAAATGTTTCCTGATTCCTGATATGCATTTACATTTATATGCATTCCTTTAAATTTATTTTTTCACAAATTCATTACAGCAGAGCCAAGAAGCCAATTACTGTTTCTTCTCTGTCATCCACGTCCGGTTTGAACACAAATCTGTGTATGGATCAATTTAAAAAGATCTTGCAATTACACTGCCGACTCATTCAGAATGAGGAGGAACATTGCCTCTCAGTGCAAAGATCAAAGCATGCTCAATCCCAACATTACATGAGCAGAGTCTCCTATGGAATAATGAAATAAGATAAGAGATGTAACTGGTTCAAATTACACCTTGGCTTCTGGGATATCCCTATTTTCAGACTTGGATGTAAAGGAGGTATATGGCCTACTTACAATAATATCGCGGAATACAGACATGGGATATGTATATGACATCAGTACATTTAAATTCATAGAGAATAATATCCTGCGACAAATATTCAATAGATTCACGAGGAGTGATTCAGGAACATAGATTTACAGAAAAATACACATTTATTCAAAAGGTTTTCGTACCAAAAATTGTGAACATTCTAGAACAATGATAGTTCTTATATTCTTATATGAAGTTATAGCATCCATAACTTCAATGCACTTACCAGCACATGACACATTATACATGATATGGTACGCTGTGTTTATATGACGTTTTCTTTGAACAATATCCATCGTTGCTTGGATAGCGTCTTTACAGGCAACGTCCTGTTTGCCCAACCATCAATAAATAACTGTCTCAGCACGTAGGAAAAGGGCTTCATCTATCCCCTCTGTGCAGCATGCGTGGGAGTCCATCTGTTCATTTCAATAGCAGCCGAGATAGATGCGCTGCTGGTATTATTGTGCGCAGTGACAGAGGAACTGCATTTCAAGCTTATCTTCCCAGTAGCCATTCATATTGCCTACTTGGCCAAGTATCCTGCTTCGCGACGAAGAAAATGATTAACTAAGAGGCCCGATGATTGCCACAGAGTTTCAAGTTAGATCTCACAACCCACAAAACACACAATTTTCATTTAATTCACAAGCCAAACGTGACCATTGGCTTTAAATTAAAATTCAGCCGAATCACCAACATCTATTCACAGAGTTTAACAATGAGTGAGCAATGAGCATACAGCATGATTGTGCTTGATAACACAGATATTCAATTGTGATGGATTGAATAACGGCTTAGTGGGTATAATGCTGGCACTCTTCCCTATCGGGTGTTTTTTTGGGGCATATTGTTTGCAGAACACAAGTGAATTGTTGCCTAATAAACAAGATGCTATTCTTCTCCTGAACTTCAAAACACTCCAAAACATTGCTACGGTATTTAAAATAAACACTCCAAAACCATGTCTTCATAAAGTATGGATAAAACCTCTTTCCACATCCAGTATGTTTAATCCAACCATCCATCCATTGTCAAACCGCTTATCCTGCACACAGGGTCGCGGGGGGGCTGGAGTCTATCCCAGCCAACTTCGGGCAAGAGACGGGCTACACCTTGGATTGGTCGCCAGCCAATCGCAGGGCCAACACAGAGACATACAACCATTCACACTCACATTCATACACTTACGGGCAATTTAAATTCCCCAATTAACCTGCATGTCTTTGGACTGTGGGAGGAAGCCAGAGAACCCAGAGAGAACCCACGCAGACACGGGGAGAACATGCAGACTCCACACAGAAAGGCCACTGGGCGGAGTTGAACCCAGGACCTTCTTTCTGTGAGGCGACAGTGCTAACCACCACACCACCGTGCCGCCCCGTATATTTAATCGCCCGGTATTTTTTGTTCTTTCACTACGTGACCTGAAAGACAAACCGCTGACAGCTCTGCATACCTGGGGGTGCACATGTGTGTCTCCATGTGTTGGTATGCCAAACCTGGATTTAGAAGTATAAATAAAAATAATCCCAGTCCATCGGGAAAGCATGAAGGAAGTTGTCTAAGGGAGGCATAAGGGAGTGGAGGGGTGAAATTGCCTGCTAATAGCCTCTCTCTCCCAGCTGTGAGAGCTGCAGCTGTCTGGTGTTGCTGAGACAAATAGTGGTGGTTCATATGGGGGACCACAGCATCCAGACAAACAGCTCGCATTTTATCCTTGCACACTATTTGGCCACAACAAATTAATTTTGGGCCGTCTGGGAAAAAAAGAGATACGGCCGGGTGTTGGCTAACAAACATGTAATGTATTTCCAGCGTATCAAGTCTGCTCCATCAAGGAGATGGATGATTGAAAAGTTGGGGCGAGTTGAAAATATATTTGCTCCAGTCACGAGTGATTTTACGCAATGTGACCCAGAAATTACGGCTGTGAAGAAGAGAAAAAACAGTAAGAGGAGAAAAGTGCATGATGGAAATGAAAATGATGACTCTGAGCCTACATTTGTGCCGGTTGGAAAAATAAAAAAATAATCCTTCTCCATCCCCATCAGTGCTGTGGCCCACTCAACCTCGCAATCAGTGAGTGCTTTTTATTTTTAGTAATAAAAAAAATAATTTAGTAAGACTAGAATGGGGCCTACTGGCAGACAGTAAAAGAAGTGAGAATGAGATGAAATCCACTTGGCAGAAACAAGGCAGAAAGCTTCCAGGTTTCCAATACCCCCAAAATGTATGGTCGGATTGAGTTCATCTTCTACATGTTTACCTTCCAGACAAAAAATATAAAACCGTCCAAACTGGTGGAAAATACACTGTAGTTGTTAACAAGCTCGAACAATACATACCAAGGAACCATGGGAATTAAGGATTTCTGTCGAAATGACCGACTGCCTGCCGCAAAACAATGCCACAAGAGCACCCAGGGACCATCGACATACAGGTGAATGTGTTTTCACTCAAATGTAGTGACTCAAAGCTGCTGAATGTTGACTTCCATTCGAACCTGTTCTCAGTGATGTGGTTCTCTGTTTGTTTCCAGTTGTTTTTATTCACAAAGAGACTGTCCATGACCTAAATAGATCACACATCCCTTCATTTGGAAGCGAAGCTATACATGCCCATGGATTGTGACGCCCTTTGAACTATTCCTCCCAGACTGATGACTAGTTATTAATTCATCCATTCTTTTGAAAAGTGTGCCTCATTATCATCCCAACATCAGTCTGTCCCGCGAGAAGTTGCGGAGCCAAGCCGCCAAGATTTTGTGCTCTAGCTTCACAGTCTCGTCAAATTAAAAGGGTCTGGCTCGTGACACTTTGAGGATAGCTCTCCAGAAACAGTGAAAAAAATAATAAATTATGTAAGATGTCTTTGAATGATAAATTGTAGAGCAGTGTGTCCCCCATGTGCCCACCGTTTCCAGTCACAGACAAGACATCAATAGGAATGTACTCACACTGGCACAATGCAGCAGAGGTAAACTCATCCATCCCCTCTTTTTCTATTCCCAGTTATCACTGAGCAGTGCTGAGTCAGCTCTTGCGGGTTTTCTGAGGGAAAAGCTTTGGAAAGATAAGAGGAGACGATCACAAGGTAATTGAACGAGATCTGCATTTGGAGAGTGGACTCGGATGACATCAGAGGTTGCAAGAAGATGACCGGGGAAGTGCAAACTAGCAACTCCTACTCCTCATCGCACCTTATTTGATGAGGGGATAACATGGGATGTTTGTGCCTGTTATCTGACAGAAATTTAATAAATAAGTCAGATTTAGCACAAGATTTCAGACAATTTCTGAAGGAGCTCTCTCAAAAAAATGAGGGTCAGTGCAGCACAAGCTCGTGATTTGTAACATCTAAATGCAGGAAACGCAGCGGGGAAACAGAAAGTCCCATTTCAAATGAATGGGAGATTTTTCCAAATGACACAAGTCGAGAAATGCCCTTAAAACTCCCATTTACAAGTGAAATAAAACAACTCAAATGGCTCCCCTGGTACAATATTCCACAATCTATTAGTTTTACTGCTAATCACTTTTCTCTTTCACGCTGTTGCTTTTATTGACCTTTTATTGGTAGCAGCAGCCTCCTGCTATTTCCCTGTGTGTTGCACATCTATCTACTCTTTTCATTCCCTGCAGCAAAACAAAGACATAATTGAATTGCACCCAACAGGCAACCTGACAAGTCAATCTCAAATTCTGAATTTTTGAGGAAGTTTCACAGTGTGGCCCACATCTTTGTTTTCTGTAAAAAAAGGGCCACAGCTAGGGCCGTCTTCATGGCATTAAGTTAAAACAGTGAGACATCTCCATGGTAAATGGCTCCAGCCCTAGAAGGGGAGTTTCCTATTTTAATTCTGATTTCCAAATGATATTAATTATTAATTAATTAGCTGACATTAATTAATTATTATTATATTATACTTGTGTAATCCTAATCATTTTTATTGGGTGAATCTGGAGAGGTTTTCAAAGTAATATGAATAAGTAGAAGTAAATGAACACATAAAGGAGAAGAAAAATATCATTCTGATTAGTCTCTTACGGTGATGAATTCAAATACATTGTGATGTATTCCTATAAGGACTGTATAGTGGTGGAGAAGAAACTGATTGTAGATCTAAGAATGTGGTGTTGACAACCCGCCAGCAATTTCAAATCATGCCTCTTCATGAGTAAAGAGCTTAACTTGAGCCTTTGTTGTGGTAAAAATTTAATCTTAAAATAAGCTGTGTGGATGAGGAGTCACCAAAAATCCTGTCAGAATAATTGCCTCTGAGAAGGAGATGGTCCCTCAACCTTCTCCAAGACGGCTGCTGAAGATCTTTTTTAATCAATTTAAACGAGTGTGCCTCTATAATCAAGGGACTCACTGCGGGATGTGCAGTATTGTGCATACTGAGGTCAAGTGCATGCTGGGTCACAGGGGGCAGTGACAAGTCTACCATAAGTTGGGGCAAACAATGAATAGACAAAGCCTGGGAGGTCTTAGTGGGAGTTTTTACCCTCTTTCAATAAATAAACTTGTGAACTCATGATGAGGACATCTTGAGTCATCACAAAGGGTTTGTCCGACATGTCCACCATCTGGTGGGGATCCCTTGGAGGCACATTTAGACAGCGCTTGGCGATTCCAGAGACACGTGTAGCGGGTGTCCGGTGAGTGGTCATCAACTCCCACAAAACCCCTCTGGAAGTGGCCACGCTCTGTCGTTTGATTAATTTCTCTTTTGTTTTAACGCCATCATGCCTTCTCCATCCAGTGGTTCATTGGCCGGGATGCCAAGAGGATAAAAGCTGTGAATGAGGCGGGCTGTGGCAGGCACTATATGGAGGCAGACCACGCCGATGACAACAAATTAGAGTGCAGACAAAATGAGGCCAATGCCAAAGCCTTTGGCAACTGATGGAATACTACAGTTGACTGTATATGTGACTCCAACTTCACTGTTGAGGCTGCTGTTGTTAAAGACTGAATCAAGTTTATTTCAATCTTTGGGATATACTGGAAGTTAAGTGGGAAGATGCCGGTTCTTTGGTACTAAGGTGATGCCAATATCCTGAAAAGTGACAAGCCTTCTTCAGTAGCGCAGTTACAATGGTGGCTCGAGATCAATGGCATCCAAAATCTGTAGTTTAGAGTTCCATGTTTTTTTCCACACATAATGATACATTGTGGAAACACAAATCTGTATTGAAAGCAAGAAAGTTAACCTTAGCCGCTAATAGCCACCCTATAGAAGCTAAAAGCAAACGTTCAAAGGATGGCATTAAGCTTCAGTCAAGCTCTATGCAGTAGAAATGTACGTTCATTAGATGAAAGTAACTTTTGTGAAGTTGTCTAAAATATTTGAACAATTGTTGTTCTTTTGAGGGTGAAATCAAGATGGCTTTTGAGGGGAACTTGTTTAACTATACCTAAAACCCAATAAAGTGGTTTTGACATTCTGACTCAACTGTTTCCGTCTAACCGTCTTACTACTTATGCTTCTGGCCTCATTAGACAGTATCCAATCTTCTCACATCTCAGTTTATTCTTGGGAGTTGTCATGTCCAAGAAGCGGTGCTAATCACGGCGCCAAGTCTTTTTTTGTACTTTGTTTAGGCTCGCTTTCTGTGCATTCCTTTGTTAGCCTAGCGTTTGCTTTCTTGATCTCATTTGTGTCCTTTGATAAATAAACTCTGGTCTTGAACCCCGTCTCGGGAGTCGTGCGTTTGGATTCAGGGCCATTGTCCAGTGGTAACAAAAGTACACTGTCGTGATAACCAATACCAACCAAAGGTGACAAAGAACAACAAAAAGATAAAAGTTGAAAAAAAATGTCTCCTTTAACCACATTGGAGATGAAAATACGAAATCTAATTAAAAATGATCTTGACTGGCATGACATTTTCTCTGCGCCAATATTGACATTGCATAATTTGCATTTAAGTAATCAGGTCACTGTCTTATTAGGAGTTTAGGTGCCAAACTGTCATACTGTTGAGACACTGAGCTGTGGTTTTGGCTGTGGTTTATTTAATGGGGATCTGGACCTGCGTCCTTTTTGTGTTCGGCAGCCTTGCCCACAAGAAAATGAATGGTGTAGCGAATCAGAGCATTAACACATTAAAGTCACAGTCCAAAAATTAAAGCTTTCAAAACAGATGGTCTCATTTTATGCAAATGTTATTACGCGAAACTACGCCTGGAGGCATGGCTATTTTTTCAGCCCTTTAATTGGCAGGGAAGAGAGAGAGGCGGCAGACGCTGCAGTTGGCAAGGTAGCTCCGCTTTCCTTTGTCGGGTACCAAGAGAGAATTTTATCTAGTGTCATTTCCACTAAGGCCTCGCCACAGCCATCTGTAAGAGGGGTCCATTTAGCTGTGTGATGCTAAAGCTTCTCAAAGCCCGGGTTGAAGTGACAATGTAGCACACTTTTGCTCACAGCATGGGAGGGCTTCACCAAGGCAACAACGGCTGAGAATAAACCATTGGGTAAGGAGGTGAGCATTATCCACCATGCTCCTTCCTTCCCCATATCCTTTCAAAACACTCTCTACCGCTGATTAGCACCACGCTGTCTGGCGTGGGTCGAGGCAATTAGGAAATGGGACCCGAAGAGACCCTCGACTGCAACGGTCAGAAGACATGTGATTGGCTGGCTTCTAATTGGATTCCCCAGTAAAGAAAATGTGGCTCACAGACACGGTTCACTCTCAATAAAAGCACAACAACAAGAATATGAACTGCCACCACACATACCGGTGCAGAGTGACTTAGTACTTTCTAGTACTAAACACAGTGTTCTGGAACAGGCGTCAACACACTAGGTTATGTTACGTGCAAACTAACCAACTAATCCAATTCGATGGAGACTTGTGGGTCCCCGTCATTTCTTTTTTATAAGCTGGCCCCATAATGGAGCTATTGGGCCACATAAGAAACAACCAAGCAAGGAGCTCATGCGAAAAAACACCTCCATCAGTCTTGATGGGATCCAGTTTTTTGGACGCTGATCAGATAAACCAATTCAGAGGACCATAAATAACCCCTTCCTGAAATAATAAGAAACGCTTTTGATGTCAGCTTCTCTTTGCAAGATCACTCTTTCTTAAAATGTGCTCCCAATCAGTGGAGCCTTGGATGCTGTGTTGTTTCTCTTTTCTTTTTTCCCCCAGTCTCTAGAAAGTCTGCCTTTTGGGCATCAGTCATCTGCTCACCAGGGGATTGGAATTACAGGAAATAGTGTGATTAAGTGTTGGCGCCCACTGCACTTGGAGAACATATGTGAAACTGCTGTATCTGTGGTGGTAACCTCTTAAAATATGATCGCACAACATTCACATTTTGGCAGCATGAATACGGCTCTGGCACTGTAGGGAGGTTTGATTTTCCAATAATCAAATCTCACTCTCTCAAAAAATAACAGTGTTAATATGTGCTTTGCAGAGACGAATATATTTAATTGTTAAAAATAGACATCCAAAAATAATTTATATACTCTCCAAATCCACTTTATGTGGTGAATATGGGCAAGTATAACAGCATGTCACACAGTTTCTGCATCCTCAGCGCTTGTAAAAGGGTGACAAAGAATACATGAAGTAACACTACACGCCACAACCTCACCGTGAGTTTGACCTCGGAGCCAGCACAAACAGCTCCACAACACCTCCGACTCTATAAATATGTAAAATCCCCGGCTTGTTCCCGGGCCCCCTGCAGAGCTTGGGGTTCTCTGAATCATTCAGCCAACGCCTCCCTCCTCCTGCAGCGGTGCCCCTGCTCAGCCTCTTTGGGGAAAACAGTGGAGAGCAAACAATGTAAATAAGTCATGGTGCCCAGGACTTGTTGGCACACACTCACGCGGCGCTGCACTGTCAAGCTGTGGAGCATCAGGTAACAGAAGATGCTCTTGAATACAGTGATTTAAGCAAATGCTATCCAAGCAGATTTACAGATTTGGGTATTTCCTATGAGTTTCATGGCCACTTTGAAAACAGTGCTCAGTTGGATTAACAAGAGAGATGATTAAAGAAATAGATCTGGCTTCTGTTCCATTATGATTTAGTCCAAGATGCCAAGGTTGGATCCAGTCTTTCAGCAAGCTAGGCAATCTTAACCCAGGAAGATCTTTTTTTTTTATAAAACTACGCCCAAACACACAGATGTGCAAATATCCACTAGACTCCATGGCCAACGTGCCTGTAAATGATAATGAATGAGATCTCTTCCGGTGGACATCTGTACCGATTATTTTTCATCTCCACTCCCGTTCAGGCGAACATGTTAATGTATTTCCTCAGGGTTTGTTGAGACAGCAAGGCTGGATTATGAAACTGCCACTCAAGTGTGCCAGATTGAGTTTTGCGAAATAACTTGATGAAAAGGATTTGATTGGATGTATATTTTCATTGATCAAGATATTGGCACATACTGGAAAAGACATATAGCCTACTCGTTGGCAAATAGCCTTGTCTTTGGTCTGGGAGCCAACTACATCATGTTTGAAGTTAAGAATATTGTGGAACTAAACATTGACACTGGGCATACATCTTTACGTGCGCAATTGTCCAATGAGGACATAATTGTCAGCAATATTGGAGAGACTCATAATAGCACAATGCAAGCTTAAAATCTGATTGGACATAAAGTCTTGCAGTTTACAAGACTGTAAACTGTTTATGTTGTTATTGAAATAACACCTGAATAGAAAGAAACATCTCTGCACATTAAAGTAAAGACAGGATTCAACCTTCAACGATCATTTTCTTGTGCTGCTTCTAAAACCTGAGGTTCAATGCCGTGTCTATAATGGGACTCAGAGCCAACATCTGGCTGGAGCCATTTATCTCTCCCATTTTCATGAAAAACCATCATCTGAAATCTAATCATCTTTTCCTCAAAATGAAAAAATGGCATCATGGCTAAAATGAGCACTGTGCTACAGAATCATTCTGTGCCATGTTGGTGTTTAATTGTTGATGGACTGCATGTATTTTAAGGGATTCAAGACAGAGATGCAATTGCCAATAATACTTTATTGTGAGGACAGAAAGGACGAAAATGACATGAATGATAGTAGCAGAATTTTATTTTCCTTTTCTCTGGTCAGAGAACTTAATGGAATAGGAAGTGGACATCAGAGGGACATGATTAATAGTGAACTCCATTATTGAAAGACCTCACTCATAAGATATTGTTATCTCCTTGGGAAGCCAGTCCAGGACTGCAGGCCATACGTTCACACTGTTTTTGTTTTGTTTTGAGTTTTTTTCATTACCCGAAATCTCTTCATAACACCTTTTTGCAGAGAAAACAACACCCCTGGGGGCTGCAACGCAGGAGAACGGATGCTCTAAAACACCTACGAGGCCTCCAATTAATCCTGAGAGCATGTTACGGATTCCGTTTTTTGTCCGCTCAATAAAAAAAAGTCCAAACTAGAAGTGGGGCCCCGAGAGCAGCGATGTGAACGGAATTTACGGCAAAGTGATTGCCTCGGTCACTTAGCTTTAACAAAGCAGGGCAGGTGCAATAACATATGTTACGTCTTAGAGTGTATTTGGACTTTTAGTGACAACACTTGTACCAGCATTCAACATTAAAGCAATTCATTAAGTCATTGAGCCAAGTGAACTGGTCAACATATGTTAATTTTAATGGTTTAATCTTCATTAAAAATTCAAATGGATCAATTTTTAAGAAGGGCCGTTGGCACTGCTATGAATAGGCTATTGACTGCTCAAACGACATTTTGAAAGCTTTTTTGGAGCCAATAATGGGCTGGAATGAATGTGGAGTGGACCTGAACATAGCTCATTAAACGCCAGGGTGAAAAGCTCTCGGCAGTCTCTCAACTGCATGGTTGAACAGTTCCAATCACCTCTGGTGAACCAATGACTAGAAGCTCTGGTTAAAAAAAAGGAACTGCCACAGTCAAAGGGTGCTCTGTCATGTCATCGTGTAGAATACAATTAGGTCCTCCGAACATCTCTAGTGACAGATCATTGTCCTGACAGAGCAAGAAAGGACTCTTTGTCTTGATGTACTCATAGCTTCAAGGCAGGGGACTAATTTTTTTAAATTACACAGTTTGAAATTGATCATAAACCAGGCCTGTATATAGTTGTCTTTAATGCATCTGTAGGGGAAACTAGCTACCCTTATCCTATCCTTAAGTATAAAGTGATTTGGTCATTTAGAGTCCACAATAAAAAGTTTTTATCCATGACTAATGTCTACTTCAGCTTTTTTATATTTGGCACTATGTGCGCGAGCAAATGCACCGAGACAAAAGACAGCTGGTTTTTATTTCAGTAACCTTTATTCCTCCCAGTTGGTCTTAATAACCACACTTGGTTCCCACATGCCTTGTTATCAGCTGTACGTGAGAAATGTATTTACAGGTTCTACGGGCTGATAATTCGTCATTAGGCTTTAGTAAGCTCTGCTTTATTGCCTGTTTAATTCTTTATGCAGATTGCAGGGTCAGCCACCTTACAGGATGTGTCTGGCTGCGGTGAGCAAAAGTGACGGTGTCGGTAATTATGCTGTAAAGGGGTCGAGGTCAATCAGAGGGGAAATTCTCTGAGTGCAATTAAATTAATGTTAATATATATTCGTCGCTACCTCAATTAAGTGCCTCGGCTGTCAGATTATTCTGTTAGGAAGGTGTCAGCATGGCTAAAGGAGGGCTCTTTACACTTTAACAGAGCTAATGAACACTTCAGCTCAGCATCAATCACTTGGTATTTTTTCCTGATCGCTCAAGAAAGAAAACGGATCCCTTTCAAACCCTAAACCGAGGCCTCATTCTATTGCGCCCCCTTGTCTGCATTGTGCAAACATGTTAATAGAAAGGTGGACCAAATTGGACCCTTATTGACTGCCAATAAGTGACACATTCTAACGGGCAGTGGAAAAGGTTGAAATAAAGAGGACCATCAGTCAGCCGCAGACAGATAAGTGAGGGAAGCAGGTAATGGGAAGAAGCCAGCGGCGACTGCCGTTGATGGGGATATCTCTGCGGAGCAGACGGAATGCTTGAGAGGATTTTGGGAGACCGGCTGGCAGGAAGCACAGGCGCAGGAAGATAGATATACTGTAGCTGTCTCAGCGCCTAACAAACGTCTACTGTAAGCACTTTTTCAAGTGTTTGTAAATGAAACTGCTGTGGTGTGTTGAGGAAATTAATTCTATTATATTTGAAAGAGTATTGTTATTCCACCTAACAATCGCTGCCTGAAGGTGTTTGAATCGAGACTAACATTTTACCATAATCCAGTTAATAACAAATTAAGGATATATTTTCTGGAACAATGCAGAGAATTCTTGAAAGCCCCTCCACCCCCCAAAAATGTCTTCCTTCAAGACCGACTGCCCTTTACCTGACAATGTGTTCCATATAAAGTCAGACGAAGCCATGGGGAGGAAGAGCTGTCACCGTATCCCTTATCATCCACCACAGCATTGTGGATGTCAGGACTCCTGCTCTTTTCATTTCCTCCACCCCTTTTTCCTCCTCCCTCCCGCCGATGCCGTTTTCCCCTGGTATTCAAGCCGTTTGAGCAACGCACATAATCTTCAACCACCCAGCCAGCCCTAAGCCTCAAAGAGTCGCCCAGATATGGGCAGATGGAGGTGAGCTATCAGCTAACCTGTAACCGTGGGCCTAAGGCGATAATCATTTCAAAACTGCGGGGGGAAATGGTTTTAATAGCGCTGTAAAGGCAACGTTTGTCTGCCTTATCACACCTGGCAGATGGGAGAGAGGATGGGGAGGAGGAAGACAGGAGCAGGAGGAGGAAGACAGAATCAGCTGATAAACTCTCCCTCCCACCCCCCAAACCTGGCCCCCAGGAAAGGATGAGTCTGGAATTTAAAAAGTGCTACCTTCAGGAAAAAGTTTAGGGGATTAAGGTTAGTCGCTGTTCACCTGCACCTCATCCTCACCTTACCAAATCCTTCATCCACCCGCCAGCTGTTAACCATGGCAACAAGCTTTTACGAGCCTCACAAAAGATCTGACAGACACCTTGTAGTTTTGACCTCAGGGTACAGCATTTTTCTTTTCCCCCTTTGCCCCCATGCCTGGACATAGTGTTCCATGCGTTTTACTGACCGGTGGAATGGAAACCGTGTGTTTCACTCCACCTGCCTCCACCCAGAGCCCCTTTCATGTCGTAGACGTTTCCGTGATGACCAGCCCAGATTGAAACACCAAACCTGGAGTTTCAAAGGACCTCCTCTGCTTTTTTATATTGGACCTATTAGGTATGTCACGGGTGATTCAGAAAGCTTCGACTGATGTTTTATGGGGAGCACGGCCCGCTGTGTAGAGTTACAGCAGAACTGTAATATTCCACTGTGGACGGTCCTGGACTCCATCTCCGGCTACAGCTCTCTGTATTTCTCTTGGGGACAATTCAGTCTTGTGTGCGTGGGTTTGGATTTGTTACCCAGCTTCTGCTTCAACTGGGAACTTTTACAGGGTGGTAATGGAAAGTTTATTGTTTTGTTTATTGTTCCCAAACCAAGAGTGGACTCGCTTTGGAAAGAAAAGACAGAGATGTTAACATAATTACTTATCCTTCAATTATACATGAAATTTACAGCTTTTAGTTTAAAATGTAAGTTATTTTTAATAAAATAACTTGATTAAATGATCTGAATCACTTTTCCACCACTGGTACATGTCCTTTTTACAGAGCAAATCTGGATAATCAAATTATGAGCAATTCCAACAAAAGTATGTCTCTCTCTATGAAAAGGTTTGAAAGAATATGTACATGTCATGATACATGAACCAATTACTTATCCTTAAAAACGTCCATAAACCATTTGAAAATTCCAACTGTGGCGCAGCAGGAGAACTGACCCTCACCTTCCCCCCACCTGCTCCTACATACACAGGAAAAGCACACACAACCTCCAAACAGTGAGGGCTGTCAGAAGCACAGAGAGCAATCTCCATCATGTTGGAGAGGGAGTGCATGATTGGCTGTTATCTAATATTTAATAAATAAGACCAGGACTCCCACTGCTCAACAGGACGCTCATGTGATGGTCCAACCTACACCGCATACTTCCCTTGCCATCACCTTGAGTCCAATTGCGCCTTATGAGCCTCCTGCCCGTGATGACTGATTGTCAGCAGTCATGCACCGCTGACAGTGATTTGTCTTTAATGGCTGATTGAGCATGTCACCAGTCACACTGCAACCTGGGGTGTGATACGCTGCAGGCCGAGGACGTGACAGCTACTGTCACCCTCAGTCAAAGCAATAACGGATCTGCAATCAGCTGGAGATGGAAGAGCGTCAGCTTTCTGTGTACCTCGTACGAAATAAACAAAGAGAAAAGACGTTTCAATTGCAACAACTGCTAAAGTTGAAGCCGAGAGGGAAAGGGAGTGTAGTTGATCTATAACAGTACTCACATCCAGACGCAAAGTAGAGGTTGTTCCGCTGAGCGCCTCTTCCCGTACCAAAATGCACTTTGAAGTGTTTAGCTGTGTTTAACCTTGCTAATGTGCTGCAGGGTAGAGATAACTTTCAACACACAATCGCTCTTTTTTCTGTTTCTTCTTCCCTGTCTGTTTTCTTCTCCAAGAGGCATTGAGACTATTGCTATCTGCACCTTTAATGCCGTAATTAATTCTCTGACACCCTTTTCATGTTACAGCTGAAAATGATCCTTTTGCACGCCTCTGGGTATTCACTAACATGCTTTATTTAGTGAAGAAGTGAGGTGAAAATTAAAACTGCAAATTGCAGGAGACAGGTGATGAAGTTTCTAACCTTTGTTATTCAAATGTTTTATAATTTGCATAACTTTTTATGCCGTAGTGCGTGTACAGAATTATGAAAAAGTTATTTGGAAACGTAGCAGTGATGATATGGGGTGTTCGGTGATTCATTACAGAGGGACAACTTCAGACTGTAGATGAAAACCATAATCTTTCTGAGGTGGTATTGAAGTGATTCGGAAACAAGAAACATGGTTATGGGTCGTTTCTTTGGCAGACCTGGTTGGACTGTGGCAAACATCTGTGAAACAGGGTGTGTGCTAAATATTCTACTGAGAATAATCTTGCATGTTTGAGATGCCAACTTTGCTGTTTAGTAATGCAGAGGGGGAAGAAGTGTGTGCGTTCTGCATCGTGCGGCCCTGACACTAATACCCAGAGGTTGAGACTGTCTGGAAATCCAAAAGAACTTGTGTTAAGTCTCGTCTTCAGAGGGCTCGCAGCTTGGAATAAAAAAAAAAAAATTAAGCTTTCCCATTGGTATTTCTGCTGCTCAACATTTTCACATCAAAATATTTTACAGTGACAATAACACATTAATGAAATTTAGCTATAACAAAGGGAAAGATCTACAAATACAACAGTACCAGAAAATGCTGGATACATTTTTTTCTTTTTACTGTCAAAAGCATGACTAAATCCTTTCAGTTAGCATTGAGCTAAACCCGATGTTAGCCGACTCTGGCAGATGGAGGTGAGTATGATCAAAGGACCACACAGAATTGAGACGCAACTTATTATGATAATAAATAATGACATATTAGAAACAGTATTAAACTTCTCGGTTACTTTCTTACCTTGGTTCTTACCAAAGCAGAATATGCTTTAACTAATAATACTATCTCTGGCCACATGGTTGAGCCCTGGAACAGATTTGGAAACATTTTGTCAATGCTACTTTGTTTATATTAACATATGCACCTCATGAAAGGCCATATCCCAAAATGACCTATGAGTATGCTTACCAGGCCTATATGATTGTTTAAACATTGGTTAAATTATTCAATCTTTGCTCACTGAAAAACTGGATAGGAGGTTAGATGTGGGTCTTCCTCCCACTAGGGTACACTGAGCCTCGGCCGTGGCAGCCGCCAGCATTTACTGCCCGGCATCCAACAGAAGGCCGCTTCAACGCCTCGCAAAATCTTGCTTGCCTCGATAAACCCTACTGCTCACTGTTTCCCCTTAATTCTCACCATTTGGCTACCCATCACCAGCATCCAAATCCGTCTTCCTAATCCTGCCTTACTCTCCCACACCGCCCCCCTCCCTTACTTCACTCTCTGTTTCCCATCTCTCTTTCTCCACGCAGCTGTCTTGTTGCACAGATCGACAGTGGTGGAAGCTTAGCTGCGGCAGCTAGCCTTAAACCCTCCACATGACTCCAGAGTCTGTATGAAGCCGGGCTCAGCTTCCCCAGTGGAGGACTTCCATACTGCTGCTTGTGTCTCACACTCTCAAGTCTCAACCCCTGCCTTCCTCACACAATCATAAGTATGATGAGCGTTGATAATTTCTTTGAGGCATTTAGCTTTTCTCCAGATAAAAAAGTTACAAACCGATTATGAAACAATTAATTAGAACAACTGCCTGCAACATTACAGCGACAAGTGGGTGGGAGGAGAAAAAAGGGGTGGACAGTGACAATAGTTATTCTGCAAACAGCTCATTCACAGTATTGTTAAACTTAGAAGTTTTCTCGGGGACTGATGGCAGCCTGTATGAGTCTGTGTAGAGTCAGTCCCATCGCTCTCGCTCTCTGATACATTCTGCTAGAGAATAGCAGGTGGAGTGGCGGCCCACGCTTCTCGCTCTATGTTTAACCTGCGAGATTTGACACCCCCTGAGGTGGTGAGACATGTCTCTCCCAATGGGGGCCTGCCTGAGTATAATTAAACTTTGGTGGAAACTTAACTTGTGTCAACAACTGCCGCCATCAGCGATACGACTGAAGTCGGCCTTCATCCTCTCTTTCTCTGCTCTGCTCTGCTCTGCTAGTGAGAAGAGAAAGTCCCTTTTTCCAGAGATTTATGTTCCCTTCTATTTTATTTATTTAGCGGTTCTATCTGGTTTTACTATTTTCCATATACAACTGTAAAGTCAGCTAATTAATGAATCATATTCTTGAGTGAAGAGTATATCTACACTGAAAAGCGTAACTTTATATTAAGTCACTTTCATCATGTCCTCCCAGCAACTGGGTTTAGGGCAAACCGCACCAGTTTGAGGCGCAGATGTAGACGTTTTGGCTCATCACAGCAAGAAAGGATAACATCCAAAATGACTGCATTCCATTTAGCTGAGCTAGTCCAGGGTGCTTTCCCAGCATCCATCCATGTCCTTACAGGGTAAACACATGAGTGATTATCATGAATTATGGCCCTGTTCCATTTAGGTGGGTCAGGCCCCTGGTTTTGTTCATGATGACTCACTGGAATGTCTGCGACACACTAAATAGAATGCAACCATAATTACTTCTATTAATTACACCTGTGTTTATCCTGTAATGACATGCTCAAAATGGCTGTTGTGAAGAGGTCCTATTGTTCAGGAATGAGGAGAAAGACCGTAATTAATTTTGATCAATTATACCTCTGTTTACCCATCTATGACAGGGCAAAATGGCTGCAGTGAAAACGGGGCCCGTAGTGCATGCTGGCTCACTGTCACGGCTCACCAGGACACTTGTTTGAGCCGGGCCGTTGTTAACAGGATTTACTTCAGCTGCTTTTCTCCATAATTAAATCAGCATTTACCCCAATTTTGAAAGAATATTTATTTCAGCAGTTTCTTCAAAATTTGCGATTCGTCAATGAGTAATGGACTATACTATTGAAAGACTTTGACCAGAGTCTAGTAGAGCTAGTAATGTTTGCGACATCATGCAGATGTACAGTAAGGTCTACTGAATGGCGCTGAATATTTCCTTGTCTCTATGTAACTGTGCCAATACTTGTTGGATGATACATATCTCCAACATTCTTTAAACAAATTGGAGCTTCTGACATCATTTTCACAACGCACTGGCTCATTTAATGAAGTTTAACTGCATGCACTTACATACTTGGTTCCATAAGTAGATCCTTCACTTTGTATTTTTTTTGCCCATCTATATTTTTCTACTTTCTTACAGAGAGAGCACGTTGTTGTTTTCAACTACTGTGTGTGCGCTATAGAACAGTTGCTTCTGTTTGCTAAAAAGCTGATGTAAACAATATCCAGAGGGGAAAAATAATGCTAAATAAATAATCAATAAAATCAGCTGATGAACTTGGCAAGGCACACACACACAAAGATCACATTGAGATGAGAGAGGTATGAAACCCACAACAGGCCTGTATGGAGCCTTTTTCCTTCCACCTCAATGGGGTTCCTTATGTCTGACTCGGTTGTGTCTTTGGAGTAGTGCCAGGAATGTCATCTATATTCTACTCACGAAACACAATTCAAAACAGACTGTAGCTTCTCCTGCAACTCGAGGCGAGTCACATTCCCTCAGCACTTAGAGAAGGAACCGAAGGCTTGATCCTCCTGGAAAATCATCGTCGTCTATCTAAGGGATTTCAAAGACCGTCAGAAAAATAGTATCCTATGGAACTGCAAGATTCCCAATAAGATTTGGAATTGAAGAATTCGTTTTGGTGGTGAAATATTCTCCATGATATACGAAACATATGTTTCACCGAAAATAAATGTTTTATTTCTAGTTGGCCTCTGCGATCCCCACTCAGATAGCATTGTTTTAATCCACTGAAATTATGCAGAGCCATGCGTTGTTTTTATTGAAATTCAAATGTGAGGAAATTGTCTAATTAAGCAGGCTGTATATCAGTAAAATATAGATGTAACATGTGCTTTTTGAAGGCGGCAGGCACTGGTACCAAAACTGCAGGAAAAGATACGCATTAGTAATAATAATACATTAAATTTATATAGCGCTTTTCCAAATGCTCAAAGCCACTTTACATAAAACATAAAACATGGCTGGCTCCCCAATAAGCTAGCTACATTGTTATCCACGTACCGCAAATGTACTACGTACTATGTATTAGCTACCATTAGCCTGGTCTGGTCAAGACCCATGTACTCACAACTCATATCTTCTAAATAAAAATTCCTATGTTTTTTCCTTTGAAGAAATCTCCTCCTTTAACAAAGAGTACGCAATCCATCGATGAAGACCTGGATTCTGTTCTACAAACACTAATCTCACTTCATTTACTGGAGTGGAATGCAACACTGTGTGGCCGTGCAGCTGAGAAAACAGAAGACGGAAGAAAGAAAAGTGGAGAGAACACTTTCAGCTGTTGGAATTAAAAGCTGGGATCCACATTAAAAGCCATGTCATGTCTGCTTAAGGGAATACTGCTCCACTTAAAAGTAAATGATCACCCATCAGGTGTAATATCTTAATCTCATTCAGCTATAAAACTTGCATTGGACCTTATTCATCTTGGCTTTCAAGACACTCAACTGTTATGTTCAAAGTCATTTTAGATATTACTCCACTGAAACAGAAAAAAATCTAAAACATCCCCCACGAATAAGACAAACCTTCAGAGCCTCATTCAACAAGAAGCACTCACCCGCAGCGCTTTTGTGGCCGCTGCACTTTCCATCTCATCTCCATTTCTTCTGGTCATCCCCCAATGTTCTGCTCCGTGTCCCTGCTAAATAATTACAAGAGGCCCATCCTCACCTGCCAGGGCGGTCAGTCCATTGGCTGGGAAGCATGACAGCCCCTTTTTCCCTGTGGTCCTCTACTTCCATTACTGGTCGTCATGACAGCAGGCCAATTTCCTAGGTCAGAGCCCCTCCACTGCGGGCTGTAACTACAGCGTTGCTTGGAGCCACTGCACCCACCTAATGAATTGTCATCCAGTTGAATATGAAATTACGCGCGGGTGGGCCGTAATAGATTAACAGGGTTGCCGAGATCATGCTCAAAAGATAATCCATTGTAAATTGCTGATTACCTGTCGGAAAGTATTATTTAGAACATGTGAAGTGGATTACCCTGCTGGAGTGATACAATCTGATCAAACTCATCAGTGGCTTCGTCCGTGCAACGAGGGAGACGCATGCTAATCCTCATCCTGCTTTTCGAAGGTATTGGCCCTTAGCTTTCTTCGTAAAGTGGCTACAGAGGACGCTGAAACTTTTTATCATGGTGATGATAGTTCATTAGTCCATTAGTCATGCATTAGAGGTAACATATATCTCATTTGTGTAAGTATCTCATCAGAACTGACTAATTAGCTAGTGTGTCAGCCCACATCATGAGTGCGACTCTACTTCAGCATTAACCCGTGCACACACACAACAGTTGGTTAATTTCAACAGTGGGTCGTGTTGGTCACGATGACATTGCTCTATTTGCACATATGAGACCAATGCTAATCCTCGTCCTTTGCGAGCCATTGGCGGGGGACCTTTTCATGTTTAGGTTGTTTTAATTGTTAGTCTTAAAGATCCCAGTTGCAAGTAATGCAATCAAAACTGGATCCCTTGCTAATGCCACAGCCTCAAGGCCATACAGAAGGCCGACCTTTATTTTAATCTATTGGCTCAATAAAAAGGCCTTCCTTGCTTCAATTAAGTTACGGCTCCAGTTACACACTTGAGCCGACTGTTTTGCAGGTTGAGCCAATCCACTTGATATGGAGGTAAAAGGGACAGTGAGCACTGAGCATCTGAGAGGCCAGTAATAATCACTCATGTGGATTTTCTTGTTGAATTCAGAAGTGCACCATTAAGGGGTAAAACAACAATACAACTAATGATCAATTAGTCAACTGTTGAACAGTAGATATATATGCAAACTAAAAACAAACATATAATAGACGCATGACTGAACCTGTCTTGTGTACTCTGATACAAGTAGACTAGATCATCAATGCTTGAATACAATGCATCACTAAGACAATCTTATCCACATGTTTATTCAATGCTATTACGGAATATATATACAAGCACAGTGTTGAGGTTTATTCTGATTATTATTACCATCATCATAAATCACACAACAATTACAATTACAGGAATAGTTTGTCAAATCTAACCCGCAGTTTGCCTTCGTGCCCTGGGTCATGGAACGGCATTGCCTGGCTTTAAAAACGGTGACCACCTTGCTCTCGTGAGATTGTTGGCTGCCATGTGTGCTTAACGTCAGAGCTGGGATTGAGTTGGTAGTCGCTGCACACGGCAATATTGATTGATTGACGCAAATCATTGTGTGACGCTTGGTAAATGTATCAAGAGGGACAAGCGCATGTAATTGGGAGAGAATCTGGGCATTTTTCAAAATATAATATATTTAATAAAAGTCAAATAAAAGAAATAAGGTAAGTTAGCGGTAATTTAGCAGTAATTTAACCTTGATAACATCAGCCACCATGCAGCAAAAACTAGCTAAACACACAGCTAAAGGCCACAACTGCCATTTAACCGTTTTCTAATTAAGGCAGTTGTTAGCTAACATTACAATACAAATATTGATAAAAATGATGATGTAATGTTTTCAAGTGATTGATGTTAAAAAAAGTTTAACTTTTTAACTTTCAGGCTAAATACTTTTTTAATTACAGAAAAATTACCTTTACTAGAGTCAGTAGGAAGACGCTAACGCTGATGACCTAGCCGTGCACTCATTGGTCACCCTCAAGCAGACATCATTGTTAAGACTGTTTTTAGGGGATGTACACAAGTTAAATGGTCCCCTTAATTACTATCGATGCTGTCAACATTGGTATAGTTTTGCCTTTGAAAAAAGAAAAACGGCTTTGTGACCAAAGCTCCTTTTAAATAAAGAGGGTAGCAGTTCTTACTGCTTTCGTCCACTTTCCTATAGTTATTAGAACATATTTATTCATGAAATTTGACATTTATTTTGGTTATATTACTTACTATAAGTTTCAATATGGATCGCCAAAGAAAGGGACAACAAAAAGAGCGTCAAACATAATTGGATAAGGCCAATGAAAGCTAGCGGATCAGAATTAGGAAAGTGTCAGAAGGTCTCGCTGTCCCATTCGTACGGCTCGTTGAATGGCTGTAGTTACCTGATGTGTCTCAATCAGAGGATGGCAGATACTGCTAATTAATGGTACATTGATCGTGCTGACATTTAACAACTTGGAGGGATGCTGCTTTACTTATTTCAGGAAAGGAATTTGTGTCTATTATGTGAAAAATATATTTTTTATTTTGTTTAAGCGTTTAATGATTAAAACAATTCTATGAGCAAAAAATGATGACAGAAAACCTAGAATGAAATGATACGCTTTGAAGTTTCTCTCTCACACAGTTGATGTGGCTCAGTCAAAATGTTGAAAAATTAATCACAATGACCATTGGCTTCATGTCGCCATCAATAATTCTTTGTAAGAAGGCTAACGTTTCGCCCTCTCACATCTAAATCAGGAGATGCATTTTTCATTGACCAGGGAATCCATTGCACATGCTGATAGATGTTTCTGACACTTGAGGAGCACATTTTCACACAGCCATGATTATAAACCAAGATAAGCGCAGCGAAATGACACAATCACATTCTCGTTTATCCTCGTCCCCCCTTCTTTCTTTCATATCTCATCCCAGTTTCCACAGCAGACATCAACTATTTCACACCTTGAAACCCGAGCAGACAGGCCGGTGCTGTCAGGAACGTTGACCTAGAATCTGAGATCCTTTTCCGATATGAATAATAGCAGGCATGGTCATTTCTCTATCTCTGACATATTCCATCATTATTTGTACCTTCCACCATTAAATACACGGAGTGACCTTATAGTGACAGCAACACATCTAGTTTACACCTAATATATCAAACAACTGAATCTGAATAGCAGTCATCTAATAACAACCTGTTGGGTTTTTTAAGTGATGGCAAGCAGGGAAAAAAACTAAAAAAGAGAAGTAAAAATCCCAGCTGCTTCTTTCTTTTCAGTCTCTATCATCGTCTGAGATTTCCTTCCATCAACAAACTGAGATCGCTTAAGTTCAGTGTCGCTGTGCTTTGCGGTTCTCCGAGGAGCCTATTCAGCTTTCAGTCCAATCAATCAGCCAGTCCAAAGCAATACCATGCATTAAAACTACACGGCGGCAACATGTTTCACTTCTTATAAAATACGACATCCTGGTGCTCCTGAAATAGCTAATACAATTTATACAGCAAGTTTAATTTGGTCTGCACACAGCTAGAGGAATACCTACAATGTCTTTTGCCCATCCCGTTTTTAAACGACCAACGCAGCGACTGCATCTGTATCATCCAGTACGCGCATGAATAACGGCAAGTGTTCAATAAGCGCGTGCCAAATGGAGGCTTCATCATCATTACCATCCGCGCGGATGGCAGCAATCACCATGTCTTTCACCTTACTGCTCTCTGGCCCGCGATGTTTACAAAAATGCATGATTGAACTCCACTCTGAAAGCCAATCCAAATAAACGGTCTTATTGATCTGTTGTTTTGCCACATAATTACCTGAGAGGTGTAGCCCTTTGAATAGTTTTAATGGACTTTGGCCAAGCGTGCAGGCTTGTACTTACAGATGACAACATGATTGTGTAATTATATCAGCACCAACAAGTTGGATACAAACGCATGGCACTCCCTGTTTCCAGGTGCAACAATCTCCACGACAATTGTTGGGTTCACTGGTAGATTTTCTGCTAATCGATTGTCTCTTCTTATCTACAGCCTAACATTCAATGTATTTGCAACTTCCATGTGAAGCTTTATCCCTGCGGCATTCAAGCGGTTACATTCAACATCAGTTTTTCCTGTGTGAGCTCGGATTGACACGGCCCACACGCCAATCAAGCGGTTCCGACCAGCTTCCAATCTTCCAGTCCTCTGGCCCCGGGCTCTGGAGATGGAGAAAAAGGCCGCCTTGGAGTCACATGGCTCTGTGTACCAGTCAGAGAAACCCCACTGCCTGTTCTTTTCTCATTACTCACAAGCCCCGTGTCTGTGCAGAAAACCTTGACGACAGCGCGCTTCGGTTTGAGGTCAGAGGTGCGGTACTATTAAAGTTGTTTTCATTTATTTATTCCTCCCCTACACGCTTGAATTTGTGTTGCTCTAACCGTGGACAATGTTTTATGTGTGTAAAAGGAAAGAAGAGGAACTCTTTTTGCCCACCTCCCCACTATTCAGAAAGCAAAAACATGTGCTGAAAACATTAAGACCATTAAAAACTGAAGGTGGAATGAACATCCTTTTTTCTGTCTACCCAGCCATGTGCAGGATAGAAGTAAAAGCTACTGCCATATTCCTAATTACTAACGTATGAGATACTATTCATAAAGAGATGAATATGAACCATTATATTTTCGTAATCTTACAAGTGCAACATTGCTCTGGGTACCCCCGTAAGCCAGTACAGGCTGGCTATTTCCATGAATTAGTGGAAAATGATGCCAAGTGCAGTCAGTGTTAGGTGGTTCATTTTCATGGACAGTTGGTGGCTCAGATTTGGAAGGGTGGTGAAAAAAATGTTTGCTGACCCGGCTGGGAGTCAGTGCACAGGGATTAGACTCTCGAGCTCAGAGCCTAACATGGGCTAACATAATGTCCATTGCTATTGGTATAGCGAACATTGCCTCCTTTTTGTGAATCAACTCATCGTGCACAGAGCCAACCAGATTGGCAGATCCATTCTTGGCTGCTTCTGTAAATCAGCAAAGGAAATGTTTGTTTAAACCGATTCTTACTTTGCACAACATTGGTTAGGGTGTTTAGTCTCGTACTTTGGGAATGAGATGCAAAATTAAATTTTTTTGGCCAAGCAAGATGAGTAGGATTTAGCCCTAAACTTTTAAAACAAGCATCCATGCTCATGAGGTCCACACCGCATGGCAGTAAAGCGTGTGCATTTTTACCGCTTCATAGACCATGAAGAATATTTGTAGGTGTGTATTTCATGCTAACCCCACTATATTCTCCACACAAAACAGGAGGAGCGTGTGGTCGACCGCCCCCCCCCTCCCCCCCCCCTTGCAGCAGCTGTTGGTGCAGATGTAAGGTGACAGTAATCAATACTGATTATTAAAGTGGGAACACCATCTCCAGTGTGTGATTAATCTTCATTCCCCCATGTTTACAGAGCCTCCTCTGGCCCGTTTGCCTCTGAGGGGGAGCGCTCCCCATTATCCATCCCCAGAGACGAGTAAAAACTAAACTGCGTCACCATTAAAGATACTCACTGTCACTGTGGAAGAAGACGAGCGCACGTTGTCAGCGGAACGGGGCCCACACGGGCAGAGATATCAGGCCACGGCGTCAGGTAGTGTGCCTGGAAGGAAGCGGATGGAAACTATTTGTGTGTCTGAAAACCTAAAATTGAGTCTCAAAAAAAGAACACAAGAAACGTGAGTTTGGGATTAAGGGAAATGTTTTCATGAGATTTACTCGCAAAGTCTTAGGTCTTAGGTTCATCCTAAAAAAAGGCCCTTAAAACACATGACCTACTTTGTAGAGAAAACAGTTCAAATGTGAAAGCATGATAACAGTTTGTGGTTAGCACTTTGCTAGGGTTAATATACAATAAAATATTCTTCAATGATTAACCAAACCACAACCTTTTCCATGTAGGTGTAAACAACGTGATTTAGTAGATCATAATCTTTAACTCCTTTTGAACTTTCTCTGCTTGTGGGTTATTAAAGCTCAAGTACATGTAAAACCAACGCAAAAAGTGCTTTCAGGAGTAACCTTGCTGGTAACTAACAAAGTGTGTGTGTGCACCATGTTGCACGCGGTTGCTCTTCACAAAGTTAGGTCCTGTAACCTTGCCGTGTTGCAGCTACAATTCATCATCCTTGCTCCAGTGCATCCACAATCAAATTCAGATTAATGTTTAAAACAGAAAAACAAAAATTAAATTACAGCCACTTAGGGGTATGGATTGTTTGGTTTGGGGGCATTTATGCTACCAGGTCAATTAAAGTAAGAATCAATAAAACAATAATGAAACAATAATGAGACTTCAACATCACATGGAGGGGGAGAATAAAAACAACCCGAGGTGATAATGCTAATCGCCAGTACACAACGTGCGGCCAGTGCATGAGCAATCAGGTATGAATCATGTATTTGCTGTGAGGGGGGGGGGGGGAGCTGCTACATGCGCAGATGTGCGTTAGATATGCATAGTCGGTGCACCATTAACATTTTTTGGAACTGGGCTAAAGGCTCCTGGTGCCTCTTGTCTCTGTGACTGCAACAGATGGTCGACCCCTTTTCTCCCAGGTTTCCCCTACCCCACCCCTCACCCACCCCTCCCTGTGTACTCCCTCACAGGTGTCAGCCTCTCCCTCCCCCAGCCTTCCCTCATCCTAAAATAATCCCCAGCAGCAGCCTATCCCCGCCTCCCTTCACCGTCCTTCCTCTGTTTAATCCGTTCTTCCACCTCCTCCCCCTCTCTCCATCACTCAGCACCTGTGAGGATCCTACCAAGAGTAGATAAGGCCTTCTCTCTCCGTGAGTGGGAGTTGAGGAGGGGGGAGGGCGGGGGGGGGGTCAGGTAGAACAAAGAGGGAGAAAGCCCATGAAGACATTGGTAAATCTTGACAGCTGTTTCATTCGGAAGGCGATCTCTTCGGGCGGGGGCCATATCTGAAAACGACGAGGGGAGGAGAGAAAAATAACAGAGTGGTTGCATTCTCGCGCAGAAGAAGGGAATCGACGGAGATCAAGTTCAGAGGATTAATTTGACACAAGGCAGAGCAGATGGTAGAAGGCAAAGAGGAGGAAAAGGAAGGAGGCAAAGAAAAAATGCTTTCTTTGTCACAGTAATTGCTCTCAACCAGTCTAGTGTGCAAACTGGGGAGAGATTATGGGATTTATTCCTATGTAGATTTCCAACGGAGACGCTTTGCCGGAGCCATTCTGTTTCCTTCAGCGGAACGTGTGGCCTGGGATGTTCTTGGTATAAATACATAAATACTGCTGGAGCCATGCCTTTTATTTCCCGGGACAGTGAGGCGGAGGAGGGCGCACATGGATCAAAGGTGTGTGTGTGTCAATGCAAACAAATGAAGTGTCAACATAAATGACAGCACAGCATATGTTTATATATTTATAGTGTATGGCAGCAGGCAAGGCCTTTGTTTTTGCAGCGGGAAAACAAGGCTTTGTTCAGTGTCAGAAGGTACAGACTCTTTCACAGAAACATATTAATCTGTACAACGTTAAAGGTGGATAACGCCAGCGAGAAGCATGGCAACACTAATGATAGATGCTATCGCTCGAGTGGATATTTGCCAGAATAAATCATTTATTTGATTTGGGGGTAAAGATTATTGTGAGATCCAAACTGCGTGGGTATTTGCATTTGTTTACCAGAATACTTTATACAATGCATTGCCATTTCAAAGCTGGTCAAGTACGTATAATTCTTTGTCCACACATGAAAACAAGATAAAATTGTGTTTGCCGATTGCATTTGATTTCATTAGATTTGATTACTTTCTAGAATGAGCGTGAGAGTGCAGCTGTGCACCATCAGTTGGTCTTTGTGGTGGACTTGCGCCGACTCTCTCGGACTGCAGTGGAGGTGGGTGCATTGAAAGAGGCCTCCCGCAGGATGAATGCCTCAAAGGCTCATCCCTAAAGAGTCAATGTCGGCCCCGGTTAGAGGAGGAACCGTCATTCCTCCCGTTTCCCAGTTCCACATGTGTTGCCAATCAAACGGCCCTCAGAACACCTCCTATTTTCAATCGGGCTCTTTGATGTGTCCTGAACGCATCCCTGTAGTGTGCGCGGGTGTGTGTGTGTGTGTGTGTGTGTGTGTGTGTGTGTATGAGTGAGGAACATGACTGGTCTCATTACCTTCAATGCAGCACACCAGGGAATGCCCCATAGTTGCCTACAAGCTTCTGTTTCTACAGTAACATGTCTAATCATACAAGCTAGAATCAGGAATCAGGAAACATTTATTGCCAAAATATGTCATACATACAAGGAATTTGACTTGGCGGTTGGTGCGTAACAGTAGACAGTATAACAATAGACAACAAGACAGCAGTGCACAAGTGATAAAATAAAAGGAAATGCTAACAAACACCACCAGCTTTTACAGTCCTACATTACACCAGCGGGAAGACGCTGTCCCACAAACAGTTCTGAGGCTTTAGGCTAGACAGAGTCTAATAAAACCGATTTAATGAAGTTGCATCATAACCACAAGTGCTTCATGTACTCTGTTACAGGTTGTCACGGCGACCACAAATCCCACTGGAGCGTAGATAAAACGTTTCAAGTAAAACATCAAGCCTTAGCTTTCCCACATGCTTGTTATCTTGATTGTTTCTCCTCGTGTGCGTCGCCTTCGGGGCCTGAGCCCAACCCAGGCAGCGCGTGGCGCTCCATGGGTGGCAGGATGGCAAAGGGCCTCAGGTGACATTGGGGCAGGAAGATCCCAAATCTCGAATGACCACATTTTGACCTAAGGGGACCTCATTTTATGGTTTGCACCGGGGTAAGTGATATATATCAGACGGTGACCTTCCAGACGATGATTACCCAACAGCAACACAAATCAATACATGTAATCTAAAGAATTATTATGTTAAAGAATCTGCTGCTGGGACAAATGTGATGAAGAGATTCTGTGGCCACATAATCTTACTTTACAACTGACTTGATTGCAGATCCATTACTACAGTAGCTCTTGTTTTATTCCCAAAACAAATCATTTGTAAGACCTGAATTTTTCTTTATACTTGATTGGAAAGAACTTCCAACTACGTTTAAAACCTATACTGTACCTAACCCTAAACCCACTTTCTCTTTAAACACTGATCATAAGGCTAGAATACCATATACTCATCCATGCTAAATGCTAAATACTCATCCATAAATCAAAATCCATCAAATCTATGTTAGTCTTAAGAGCTCAAGCTGATTTAGGCGGCTTCTTCCAACACACATTCCTGACGGTACCAAAGGTCAACCGGTTGGCCTATTGCCTAAAACCTTTCCCTCCAGTTTTTCTTCTCTAAACAAAGTGCTTGGGTTCCAGCTGAGATGAGAGGCCGTTCTGGTAAACACGATACGCTCTCTCTTTCTGTGTTCCTCACCTGGCCGTCTTTTCAGCGAGCCAGTTCATCTGTGACCCGCTCCGTTTCTCTCTCCCACACATACACAAAGCCCACTTCATGGTCTAGAGAGTGAAAGGCATTAGCCTTCCCTCCTGCCTGCTCCACCCTCACATTACCAGGACCAGCCTCTCACCTCTGATACGCGCTCTCACCAGATGTTGCCCAAAGCTGTAGGAATGAACCCCTGGGTTTGTGCGTATGTATTTGTCCGTGTGTGCGTTCATGTCAGCCTCCCACAATTGGCTCCTTTTTTTTTCTTGCATCTGCCAAGATTTATGACAGGGTTTTTTTCCTAATATGTCGGCTTCCTCTTTTCAAATCCCACTGGGGCAGTAGATTGCGGATGAGAGGGAGAAGCAGGTTCTTCAACCTGAAACAGGTGACTCACCAGGCTGAAGACAGGGTCAAAAATACATCTCCCAGATCCATCGCACTAACACTCGCGATTTTCTTTTTATCTAGTGGCGGTTCACACAAACCCCATCTGCTTTTAATATCAACACACTTACACTTGGCAACACAGGATCTACTGGTCTGGCTTGCAGGGGTCAAAAGGACAGAGTGGAGTAATGAAATCACACTGGACAAAGGACCAAGTCTGCTGTTGATCACTGTACAAAAAGGTTTTCATTATCAAGTACTGGGATGGCTGGAATGCAAAAAGGGGATATTAAAGACTCGGCAGAGCTCTTTCTTCGTGAGTAATGATCGGACAGAGGTGGTGGGGAGGGCTTTACTCTTCCCTTAGGCCTTGAAGTGTTAAGGGCTGATACATCCCACTAGGTTACATGCTGCGCTGTGTATCATTCTAGGATGAGCCCTATTGTCTTTGGATGTCTTTACGTCACCTATGTGGATACGTCAACTTGATTTGTGTCTGATGTCGGTTCTGTAACGATGACGTTCATGGACAGCAGAACATCCCTTTAAGATTTTTCCACAAATCAATACAGAAATATGGTGACAGACTGAACATTTTATCATCCATAATAGCTGACATTTCTCCATATCATATAATCCTAAATGCCATTTCTAAATCTTGGAAGGACCATATTGTCTGTGTTCGATTAAACCCTATCACTCCCAGTGGAGAACCAGGGTCCTGTCCACTGTTTAAGTGAGACTTGCACATGAACCAGTTGGTCCATATGGTCGGCATTAAACGTATCAATAGTCCTGGTCCTTTATAGCGAATGAGAGTGACCCCTGCTTGTGTGTTATGAGACCAAACCAATCAAGAGGAGAGCGATTGGGTTGTGTCACATTCTTATTATTTGGGGGAGAGGCTGTGTGATTTGGCTTGTTTACATTGCGTTCATAAATAAGCACATGAATTTACCATAGGAAGTCAGTAATATTAGTGTTATAAGACAGCTGTAAACCCAAAGCTCATGTCAGGTACCCCCATGTCTCTGATTTGTTGGATTACTACTACAAAAAAATAAACATATATATATACTGTATATGCAAACCTAAATTACACACAAATTTGATATATATATATATATATATAATCCATCATAAATCTATTCACATCATTTTATCATTGGTCATGATTGATCAAAATATGCAATTAAAGACTTTGAAAGGCTGATGAGAGTAATAATGATACTTTTGGCCTGGAACCAGAGGGGTTAATTACACAATTAAAATGTTCTCATGAGTTCAATTCAAAGACCAGTATTGTATCAAATATGTTAACTAAAACAGGCACTGACAAGCTTTGTAAAGAACAGAAGGATATCATCTTAATGCCATAATCCTTTGTGATTCCCTAAATACACTATTGCACAGATAATCTTCTGGAGAAGGCAACCCCCCCGGTCTCGTGCACCCCCCCAGGGGGGGGTCTGTTGTACTCTGAGGCTGCTTTTAGCCTCTGCTTCAAAAATGGCATAGACAAATTTCTCTAGACATTTTTCTGTCAGGATAAAGGAGAACACCTGTGAGTGTGCTCTGATGAGTAAATATCAGTCTATATGTTATTGGTGGAAATTTGAAAAATGAATATGGCAAATACCGATTTTTAGAATCGCCTGAATAAAAATAATTTTCATGGTATCTATGAAAACATGGAGATCCTAGGCTAGTCATAGCCCGGTGTGTGGACAGTATTTGTTCTCGTTGAAATGTTTACATAGAGAGAAGTAAAACACAATCTAGTGAAGCACTCGACTGTAGAGGCACATTGGACCAAGTGCAGGATCAATTCTCTACATTTGCTCTATTAACACGCAATAAAAGGTATTATTAACGAAGGACCTTCACGGTGGTTCAGAAGTTGCTTGAGAGACGGTATGTTTGGACACCCCCTTCCTGAAGATATTATTAAGGGTAAAAACCTCCCTGTCCTGTCCATTCAGAGTCTGGGCAAATTTCCAGTCTGCTCTCTTCACCTACATTCTACCCATACCCCCAGAAGTGATATACACACAAATGGATGACTTTGTTCCAAATACATGTGCTTTTTAGTACATTTCCACTCCCACTTCCATTGACTTTTTCAAAGGCCTCTCCCTTCCTCAGGAAAAAGACATATCTGACAGGAGCTCTGTGATACAGGGCCAAATTCTAAAACCTTTCTCCCACCCTAGTTGAACATTTTAAATGTAACTATTGTATTTATCACCATAGGCGTCATCACAAGATGTTATTAGAAGTTCAGCCAGTTTGCGGCAAAACCTCCCGGCGAGCCATTCCATTGACCTGTCATGAATCAGGATGAAAGAAATGGAGAGAAAGGGAGGATGTGTTCTTATTTGACTTTTTCACTACCACCTCAACAAATGTTGGAGCCACATTGTGAGCAGTGCCATTGGAAATTGCACCTATTAAAGAGGTCAACTTGTTTCAGAAAAACAGATGAGAACTGTTTATAAATTCCTTTCTTGAGTTCCGCTTTTTAGCTTTTAAAGGTATGATAAAGGATCCGGCAGCCAGGCGACTAATAATATTAACACATTTTCTCAACTAAATCCAAAAGACCCAAGCCACATTCATAATTACCATGGGGAAAGCAATGTAAACAAACTCTGTTCCAATTCGAACTCTTAACACTGCAGTATGGAAACAGCGAGAAATTGAAAAAATCATTTATTTCCTTTATGCATCTTATTTCACTGGTGTGTCAAAAGCAGAGAGATCGTTAGCAAAGGAATTTTTTACAAGACTTTGAATCCACCCTCAATTTATCGTATGTACAGAGAATGGCAGATGCGGTTCTTAATGATACACTGTTGTAAGAAGGAAAATTGCACTGCTCTTACATACAGGTAATTTGTACCACCCATG
The DNA here is from genome assembly GCF_964276395.1 of Gasterosteus aculeatus. Taxonomy (NCBI): domain Eukaryota; kingdom Metazoa; phylum Chordata; class Actinopteri; order Perciformes; family Gasterosteidae; genus Gasterosteus; species Gasterosteus aculeatus. Next base: position 8,862,188 of record NC_135708.1, read on the forward strand.
GTACCATATTGTGACAATAAAATACAATGAGGAATGGTCATAAAAACACAATTGAACAAAAGCAATATATTTTCTCATTTCTCCCAGGATCAAAAAAAAGAAAAGAAAACCCCAAATAGTAGCTTTATGGGAAGACTCCATGTGTCACAGAGGTGCTGCACAAACAACTATTACACAAAGGAAATAATAAACATGCATTATGGGATATTATCTAATATACATACGATAAGAAACAAATGTGTTAGATATTGCAAGCACTTGAACCCCTCCTCAGCTCATGATGGGGACTAAAACATGGAAACATCTGTTAAAACAATTTCTGTGTCAGAGTTGGACCCCGCCTTAAGCACAAATACACAACCCAGTCAGATTCTGATCAATAAACAAACATTTGAAAGCGACAGATGAGGGAGACACATTAAGAGAAGAAGAAGAGACAGCCAAAGTTAGTACAGCCTCGTTGGTAATCTCATGTTTGTACTGCAGACTCAGAGGAATAGTTTTGATTACTTCATTGACTGAATCATCTACAAGGTCAGGCATCCCATCTTCTCTGCCTCCTACTCCTCTGCTTTTCTCCCACTCATCCGCCAAGTGGTTCATATGGCTGCCAAGACATATTCATAGACATATTGGAGCATCCGGTTACTGGCAGCGATTACAGACACTTAAACACATGTCCACCTACACACAGACACACAGGAACATTTCTAGACGAATAAACATACTGTACCGTATTTCACACTCCCTTTTATGTGCGGGAACATGTTCTTTTATGTACTTGTGAGGCCCAAAGCCCCCTGAACGGCGATAATTCTACAGATCCTACTCTTAACCTACTAACCACTGTATGCGGGATAGAAAAGGAACTTTATCTGAACCTGGATTCAGGTCATAGTTGTGCCCCCAGGCCTCTGGAAATAGTGGCGGGTAAAAGATTATTGCATGCAGCACTGCAGTCCCATATTGAATGATAATATCATCCCCAAACATACTGTACATACACATATATGTACACTCTCACACACAAACAGTGAAAATGCTCCAGTGATTGTTGACTGAACGACAAACAGACTTTCCAGCAGGTTCCTACCAAAGGAAATGATTCAGAAAGGAAAAGAAAATCAGCCCCATGGTATGGGCCCGGTGGATAGGTGGTCCTAACTGAGATGATGTGGTTTCCTATGAAACCACACTGATGAAATATTCAGAGAACAACTCAGACACCTCGAGGCCAGCGGGCTTCGGTTACAGCCAAATCATTCTTGGCGAGGACGGGGCCAGAGGAACGCCGGCAAGGTCGCCGCTGCTTCTTTTATCACCACACACGACAACAGACACACACAAAGGCGCCCGTTCATTTTTAATGAGGTCCACTCATTAATAACCCAGACCTGACCCCATTTACACTGCTGGATTCCCGGTGTGGGCGGGACAGAGCAGGGATGAAGGAGATCTCAAGCTGTTTTCCTCCTTCGCCATCGCCGTGTGGTGAGGGTGACAGTGTGAAATGAATAAATCAGCAACAGAAGAGAGAATTCAGGATTATCATCTGGAATACCAGCGGTGGGGTGGAGGGGTGTGTGTGGGGGGGAGGGAGGATACAAGCTGAGGGTTAGGATCTGAAACCAAAGGGGTCATCGAGAGAGAGGAGGGGGGAGTCATGCCCAAAACGCAAAAAAACTAAAAAACAAGCCTCATCCACATTAGCGCTGTACCGACTGATCCCTGCCGGTGTGTTTGACGACTGGCCCCTGTCAATGTATCACATGGACGGCTGAAAGCTAAGGGAATAAAAAGCAAAGGGGGTTGATGCTGACTAAGAGCCATCAACGGACCAGAAGGCACTTTTACACGAAGCTTATCACAATTTAGAACATCTCAAAATCATTTATTTTTTAATAAAAAGCATCATGGTTTATATAAAAAAAATATCTTTTTTTTGTTTTACATATTAACATATTCTGTCCATAAAAATCTTTGAATCTCAGCATCTCATAATGACTTATATCCCTCTTTGTATTCCCCTGTTAATGGTCTATAGAATCGGTCCAAATCTCACAAAAGTCTCGTCCTGGTATCAGGAGTAAAAAAGCCTCCGTTTCTCTGATCCGTGGAGCCGGCTGAGCTTGGCGAGCTGAGAGGGCGATGGGGGCACGTCCTGTCTGTATGGGCCCTTGGACTGAGGTGCGGCCTTTAACGGGGCATAACTTGGGGCCTGAGCGTGGTTCCCGGCATATTCGGACGTAGGCCCCCCGCTGGGGGCTTCCTGCCCAGGAGACGGCCTGGTCTTGTTGGCCTCGTGCTCTCGGCGTTTCTGGTCCTGCCTCAGCAGCTCCTGGGTCTCCAAGAGGACGCGCGCGTTGTAGCTGGACGTCGCCAGGTAGCCGTTGCGTGATCCATGGCTGACAGAGTAGCGGGTGTTCTCACTGGATATCTGGAATCCCTCCGCTGGCATATATCCCTTGTCCCACGAGTCCTGGGATGTTATGCTGGGATTCTTTCGAGGTTGCCTAAACACACACACACAGAGAGGGTTAAAGTGGTCAATCGCTCTGTTGAGTGACTCACCTTAAAAAGGGCCTGAACCTAAAAAAGGGACCAAAGAAGGGGAGCCACCGCTTAGAAAAGATTGCTTTTTTTCCCGCAGTGGCCCTTGGGTCAGCGCCATTCAAGAGGAATTCAAAAGAAAGTGCTCTTCAGCAGAGAATGTAGGCATTTTCACATTTTGTTGGATTAAAAGGGGGATACGGTCGCTGCGTTGAGTTAACATACTGAAGGCAACCCGAGTGAAGCGAAGGAAGACGTGTTATAGTCTGCTGCATGATTACACTGAATCCTGGGACACAAGGACATAAAAAGGACAAGAAACAAATGGGGAAGGCATAAAGAAGCCCACAGGCCTATTAGTTCCACATAGTAAACAAACACAAATGTTAAAACCTCCCTGTGAAAAATGGCTTCATCCATTTAACTACTATTTGGAGACTGGTGCATTCACAGCACAGACAGAGTAATGGCAGGCCAGGCGTTATTCGCCTTTTACTTATCCTCCATCTGCCTGTCAGAGCCCTGCACTGAAAGGGTGAGCTGCCCTTGTATTATTATCTTTCATCCCAAAAATTAAACAACGCCCAAGCATGCCTTCCGCTGTACATGTTCCCCTTTCCTGAAATTGGCCCTGAAACGCTGTCCTTGGGAACTGCCAATTCTTTGGCCAAACTGTTGGGGCTGCTCCTCCATTATTAGGATCCATTAAGGCCCGCCATGCCATGGTGGACCTGTGACAGTGTGTTTTGCGTCAGGGGTGCCTAGAGAAATCCCATTCACACCTCACTGAGCCGCTGAGCGCTTAAAAGGATTTTGAGTTCACAGCACACAAGCCTGAAGAGGGAGACGAGGACTTTCAAGACCTGCATGTCTCATTTGGACACGTCTCAATGCAGACTGTCTCATGACAGGAGGACTTATTGTTCAAAACGTATTAGTTAAAAAAAAGACTCACAATGACGACGATCAATTCTTCCTTGCACTTTAATGTCTTATCTTATAGATACATAATGCTTGAAAGAATCTGCAAAGAGACTGTTGACAGTAAAGTTGAAAAAAGACTCATTTTGTTTGTAGGTGTTTTACAGGGGGAGTTTGATGATGTCAACAGCCCTGTTATCAGGGTATGAATTATATAAATACAAACCTTTCTGTCAAAATGGTAAAAAAGGTGTATTTAAGTACTAGTGAAGTGTAGATTTCTGGCTCAGAGGGAGAAAAAGATAATTGAGAAAACAAATGAATGTGTTCAAAATGCACATATTTTGAAGGTAAAAAATAATTTACCTTTAATCTCTATAAAACTTCCTTCGTTGATTACTTAGGATAAGAACATTTTTCAGAATTGTTCGGTTTGTATAAACACGGCTTAATATAATCATTGGCACTATAGTATTATCATTTGTTTCATTCAAGAGACATCTACAGATGAAGAGACAAAGTAGTATAATAAACACCTAAATGTGTGTTTTGGATGTTTTCTTCCCACCAGTCTAAAAAGAACATTTCTGTCATCACATGTAAACACCCAGCGAGAGACAAACAATGCTTTATCCAAGGTTGTCTCCCCATGACGATTGTGCGATTCTAGTAGATTTAAGGTAAAAAACGGAATTACTGTATTTTCTGCACAATTTTGCATCTCGTAACTGTCCCATAGCTCTGCCATCACTAATGAATCCCCACGTAGTCCACACATTCTAAGCGCTGTGATGCCAGTATCTAAGCCTTTGGAGCCTCCGTCTACATCCACGCATGCCAGGACAAATGTGCACACATGTATGTGCTGTACATGTGCAGCACATACACATCTCTGAGTCTGCGGAGCACGTGTGAGTACGTGCCTAATTGGCAGAGGGGCAGATGTAGGGACAGACTGCAGAGCGAGCCCCACCACATGCTCCGTATCTGGGTTGTGGTGTCTGGGCGAGCCGCCATGCATTCACACGACGGCTTGGCTTGCCGAGCGGCCAGTGCCGCTCGCGAGGGAGAGACCTGGGAACGCCCGGTGCGAAAGGGCTGCGATATGCGTTTTGAGCATGACCGCTGAGGTTTATGAATACAAAAAAGCGAAGATAGGAGATTTAAGGGGGAAGCCTTCAGGGGCGATGCAGGGAGAGGAGAAATGGCTGTGTTCCACAGGAATGCAATCGTGATCGATGCGTCGGGGGAGTCGGCTTTCTTATCACCTCTACTCCTGTGCCAGAGCATGTCACAAAGTAGATTAGTTACATCTACAGAGGGGAGGGGATGGGAAAATACATCATACCAGAGAGCGAGTAAATTTAGAATGACAGAACATAACAAACAAATCCAGGAAGTTGGCTTGCAGAGACATTTGTGGCCGCTGTGTTGTTTCTTTAAAACAGCTGGGAAAAATCAGAGTTTATGAGGAGGAGGAGGAGGAGAGAGCACACATGCACGGACACAAAATGATTAGGGGAGAAAACACAGAACGGCATGCAACGCGTAGTGGAACAATCGCTGCTAAGAGATTCAATTGTCTACAAACCTGGAATAATGTTTTCTTTACGTTACGCGGATTGATGTTGTTTAGGCTGCGGGCTGCGAGAGGAGATGGAGGAGCTCATGGCAGGCCACATTTAACAACCTTATCTTTGCCGCATACATGTGTGTCTTTTTGTGTGTCTTTTTGTGCGTCCCTTTCAGACTAATCAGTGGTCTCTCCTTCCTACTAACACACTCTCCCGGCCCCTCTCGCTCCTCCACTGCCTGTCACCACTAATCCTGCTCTAACAACAAGCCTTCATTAGTGCTCTTCCAATCCTCAGATCCCAGACAGCCGGCTAAGCCTGGTCGTCATCAGATAACCAGCTACCATGGCTTTTTCTAGGAGCACTTTTTTTTTCTTCTTTGGGAGGGAATGTCCACTTTTTTCGTCTGACTGCTCTAGACGCCTATTTTGGAAAAGAAACACAGGCTGAAGAGGTTTCCAAAAGAGAGATGGATGGAGTCAGAGGGAATCGTGGCTATTAATCTGGGGATGTAAGACTTCGGCTCTTTAATGAAGGGGTCAAACGTCAAGCCTGAGCTCATGCGACTCTCTGCTAAAAGACGCTATGAGATTATGAGAGGAATGCATATCAAAGGCCATCCGCTGAGCGCATGTGGACGGCCAGACCAACTTTCCCAAGAGAAGGAACTCAGCGAGAGAGGGGAGGGCCGGAGGGAACTGTCACATCACATGAGATGCCAGCAGATAACACCTATGGAGGGCAGCACGGATCGGTCCGGCTTCTACAGACCGCATTGATTATGCGTCCATGTGGACCACAAATCCATAGCCATAGACAGGAACATGTTTTTAATCGACGCGGTCACCACTGTTCAGAGACAGCGGAGCGATGGAGGAAGGCTATGAAGAAAATGATTGCTGTTTGTGCAAGGGGGATTCAAATCACAGGAGAGCCAATTCACTCTGGCCAAGAAAATGAAAAGACCACACACACACACTTTAATTGTTCGGTCTTTGTTTGAAATGGCAGCAAAACTTCACTTCACTCAGACTCAGACTTTTGTACTTTTTCTATGTGGAAATTTGACACGATAAGGTGTTTAATTTATTACTGACTTTAACTGTCAGTCAGTCAAAAAGAGAATGTGTGTCTTCAGTGACTTTCTACTTAATGATGTAAGGCTTAAAAAATGGTTGGCTTTGCAATTTGCATCAGCAGTGCAATTCAAGAGCTTCAGAGAATAACAGAGGTGAGTTAGGGAATACAAATACCCATAGTAAACGCTCTACCTCCCCCTACGTCTCGAGATGTAAGATAGTGTAAGCTTTATTGGCATCCCTTTGAAAAATATGCAAGAGAATCGAAACAGGAAGATGGAGAAGATGAAGAGCAGTGGCTATAGCTCTGGACCCAAGCTGGTGAAAGATTGCCAAGAGAAAACTTCTTTTAAAAGCATGATGGAGCTGCCATTCATTACAGTGGAAGAGTCAGAGAGGGTGGTGCCTGTGACAAAGTCACCACTTCCTCAGGGTCAACATTGACTTAATGGAAGTATCAGCATCAGTCAAACAATTTCAAGCGATCACATTAAATGATTCCAGTCAGAGAGTTTTGCTCAGAATCATTTAAATGTCTGAAGATGAGGGGGCTGAAAGGGGGGCTTCTGTGGTGATTGACTTTGTAACCAAACAGATACGTTAAAGAAAGTGTAGAGGGAGAAGGGTAAAGGGAAGTGATGGAAATCGAAAAGAGACAAACCAGGATCTTGAGAAATGGCAGGGAGAATGTGAGGTGGACAAAACAAAGAAGGGTGACGAGGTCTCACCGTGGCAGGGAGTTGTACTGTCTCTGTGCTTGTTGTAAACCATCTGTGTCCTCTTGCTGCTGCTTTTGGGCCTGAGTCTCAACTGACACCGAATGGCGTCCGCTTGGCAACTCCATCCCATTGCTCACCTGTAACATCCATCGAATGATACAAGTCAAGATATGCACAGTAAATACACAGAAAACGAATAAAAATGAAACAAACATTCTAACGCACAAAGATTTGATAAGAGAAAAAACACACAAACACACACTTAGATAATGGAATATATTTCCCTCAGCGCATCAGATGATTTGTCAGTGTGAAGCCTCATGTGTGTTGAGCTATAGCCCGGGGAACAGGTAGTTAGAAGGTGTGATTCCATTGTGATAATGCACATGTGCTAGTGGATAAAACGTCCCAAAATCTAAAATAAAATAGTGTAAAATAACTAACTGTATTGGGTTGGTCTCTAAGGACTAAAAATTGACATTTAACAATGGGGTATCTCTTTGAACTGTACCGGTGCATAACGTGTTCCAACATATCTCCCGGTGTCTGAGTAAAGCTAAATGGAATCTCACTTTTATCTGCAGAAATCTGCAGAAAATGATCTGCCTTCCGGATGCTAATTATATTGAAAAGGTTATTAGGTGACGACTTTCATGACGCTCATCCGGTTAAAATGAAAGTGTTATCTTTCGGTGTTATACTATGATTGATAGCAGATTTTGCCAAAAGTATATGAAGAACAACATGGGTACCAAGGCCGATCTTTGGTGTCTTTGAAGCGGAGTAAAGCTAAGTGGAATCTCACTTTTATCTGTAGTGGTCCCCAACCTTTTTTACCTCACGGACCGTTTTCATGTCAGACAATATTTTCGTGGACCAGTCAAGAAGGTCCGGTGGAATAACAGGGGGGGTTATTTCAAAATAAATTATTTTTCAGAAAAAAAAATCTATTCTTTCTGTGGTGCAGCCCGGTACCAAATGGCCCACGGACCGGTACTTGTTCGCGGCCCGGTGTTTGGGGACCACTGCACTAATGGATTTAGCTGGTTGAAAGTTGAAATGATTTATTATCACCTGTCAAACAGCTGCAATTGCTGGAGCTCTTGAAAAAAAGTTCAAGATGGAGAGAGTTTTTGCATTCAAAGTAAAAAGAACGAGACGCGACATACAGTGAAGAACTGTGCAGAGGAATTTCTACACGTGTAGAACAGAAGGGGGATGAGCACGGACCACTTTACGAACTGCTAGGCTACTTCCATCTCAGCATCTACCCTGCGCGGTACACAGTCTGCAGAGGACCAGTACTGTGTGCCTGAAAGACGGTGGTTTGAAAACGTCCTGGCTAAATGTGGGGAGATTGTTGGCACTTCAAACACAGCCGTCAAGTGATGGAGAGTTGAGAGCAAAGTGAACGAGGACAGCAGGAAGAGTCGCTAGTTCAACATGTTTCACCTGGTGGTATTCTGCCTTGGAGATGATCAAATATGTCAAATTTGTTTAAAATAATTAAATAATTTAAAATACATATTTTCTAATGTAATTAATTGTTAATATAAAAATAAAGTTAATTACGAACAAATCTAGATTGATGAATTTCAAAATGTGACCTTCATTTTCCTTATTCATATTCCTTATTTTTTACACACATTTCACATTTAATCAATAAAGCGATGACTTTGGATCTACGTATGCGGTGCGTGGCTGGAATTACAATACATGTCTCAGAATTAATCTGCTGACTGGTCAAATTCCCTTTGGGGTTTACAATCCACTGCCCACGTTAACTACTTGTCCACTCTCTGTTTGTCTAAATCAGAGTACTTTTTAAAATGATATTCTGCTCATGGTATGTTGTGCTGAAGACATAAAATACAGATGATTATCAACACCCCCTTCATTTCACAGATTTTTATGTGACTACTACACACCACTGTGTTAGCGTTTGTTGATCATCAGTGGGGTTGACATGGGGATATCATCTCCCTCTACAATAGTACACGACTAACGAGCTGGCTGATGAAAGAACATGACAAGCCAATTAAACAGAGGCGAGCTGAGGAGGCATCAGTTTTCATAAGGCTTGGAAGGTAATGTGGCGGGCAGGTGTGGATGGTTTGACGGCATAAAGTTGATATTAAACTATTTCAAACATGAAATATTTTGTCATTTTAAAAGCTGAACAGAGCAGCCAAATAATCAGTTAGCTTGGAGAGACGTTTTATGATACGTGAGACGTCTGCGTAAAGGAAAGGCAACAGTACAGGACAGGATTGCGGTGATGCGGTAAAGGTGTGTTGGCCAACAAGCTCTCTCTTATATTGGTGAAGTTCCTGCTTTCCTCCTCCTCCTCACTTGGACAGCTGAAATAACAGCGCAATTACATTTCACTCAGCGCCAATAACAAGTCCATTCTCAAGCACCCCAAGTCCTCCAAAATAATAGTATTCCACGTGGGTGAAAGTGAATTGGAGTCATATGTTTCAGGTTTCGCTGCAACAACACGTTCCCCGCAACTCTGAAAGTATTGAGAGCCGAAACGAATATCAGATGAACAGAAAGGGGAAAGGATCAAATATGTTATTGGGGCCAAATGTGTGGGGTGAGAAAATAATTAGTCACACGCACTTAAAGTTTTTAATGCAGGAAGTGGTGAAGAATCCAGAGGTGCTAGAAACTGAAAGGTTTTGGTGGGTGACGCCATGTCAAGAGAAATGCATGAGAAATAGTCAGGAAAGAAAATCTGTCAGCGTAATGGCATTATCCAGGGCAGGAGAATCAGATTATTCCATGTTAGGCCCGGAATACAATGCCATACAAAACATGACATTTGTTCAAATCGAATCAAAGAGACGTCCGTGTTCGTTTTTATCCAATAATGTAAAAAATGATGTCTGTAAGGCACGCTTTTATCCCCCCCCTGCTTCCTTGGTGGTGTCGCAGCCAAGGCAGAGAAAAGAAGAAGAAGGGATCACCTGTTTAAACATAAGAGCGTTCACAGACAGTGTGTAGTAAGGGGGGTGTAGGAAATTATAAGAATTATTTGCAGCAAGAAAAATCCGGGACTAGGAAAGCAGCTGGGAAGCGTTGACTTTTAAAAGTTCCAAGGTGTGATATTTCCTTGGTTCAGAACTAGTCACAGACCTTTCAGATATCAAAGCAGGCTGCTATGATGGGTCAGCACTCACATATGGCTTTACCGGCCAAACTCCTCATAATGTTTTGTGTTTGTAGCCGAGCACATAGGGAACAGCTTTAAGAGAGCAGCCGTGCTGTACACAAACACACATATGGGAGACATTAAAGTTGTTAATGGGTAGACAGAACAAGACAGAAGTGAGAGAATGGTAGCAAAACACCACATCCTGGAAAAAAGGGCAGTTGGATAATGAGTCTCTCTTTAAGTCTACGACCCAATTCCGCCAATTTATTATGAGAGGGCCCAGTCCATTTGTGGTCCCTGGGAGTGTGGCTCCGGGCGTAGTATTCGTCTGAGAGCAAGCAGTGTGGTCGGCCATTCTCCCGGTCCTCTAGACCAGGAAATCGTGGTGAATGGGAGGTCGGGCTGGTTATCTCTCTATCGCTACCCCACAGCATGTACGAATGGAAGAACAAAATGTCTTATCTCTTTATCGTAAAGTTCTCTGTGTGGATGAATGTGTTGGGGAATAGTGTCGTAATGTATTATGATGTTGACATAAAATAAATGCAATCGCTTTGTTCTCCTCTCCGCCCCTTGCTCCTTATCTAATCTGCAACACCTACACACAGGTCTGGTATTAAAGCATTTAGTGTGCAGGAATGCATACATCTCTGCACACACACGCTTCTCACTGTGGATATGTTTTAAAAAATGCAACACTTATACTCACAATAAAAATCAAATAAATGTCCTACTTCAAACTTAATCATTTTGTGTGCGTTATGTGTTTCTAAAATGTGTTGACAGGGAGCCCTTTTGCTTATTGCTCAGTTTTAATTATAAACCCTCCTCGCTACTCGCACAACATTAAAGAGCAATATACATAATGTATTATCCATGCAGCATGGACAGCTATTGTTGCCAAGCAAACAGGAAAGAAGCCCAACAAAAGATCAACCAGGATCTCCGTAATCAACAAAATCTAGCTTCTGTGAAAATGTCAGTTTGTTTTAGGTGGATGAGATAGTAGCAAAAGGACATTGACATAGTCTCAGTGCTATGATAAAAACCTCCCAGATACAATCGAGGAAGACATCCCTGCACCTTTCATTTAGTTTTACAATATGATATGTTCCTCTTTTGTGAGATGTGACTGGTTAAACTATGTAGATGTAGCTAGCAGAGTACTTGCAAGTACATGTAATTATGGGCAAAATTGTTTTGTTAAAATATACACAAGTAGCCCAGCTCAGATACAACACACATCCCACGCCATGTATTGTGTTGGTTTGGGTTAACACTAACCCAATGAACGCCATTATATGACTGGTTAGAGCAACGGGCTTCACTCATGGAACAGAACTTTGTTGGCCTTGCCCTAGAATGTCAAGTGAATAAAAGCGGCACAATCTTCACTTGATCACATAGGAAGGAGTGAGCTGCTCTCCATAGAGCTCCACATTCACAGGAACCCAGGATTGCATAAACACAACAGAATACCCATGTAGCGTCAGATCGAGCGATAGTAAAATCAAAGGAATTCACACACATGCTGCCACTATTCCATGGTGCTCACACTCTTCTGTGTGGTGATGTCCATTGGTGCTCTAACCCAACAGCATAAATTGATTATATCGCCGCAGAGGGAAAAATAAGGCGAGCATTTGGAAAATACATAGCGCTTTATGTTGAACATCTGGAAATCCCCTCTTGCAGAGAGAAAACACGCCAGCTCTAACTGTGTATGTGAGCTTAGAGTTTGAGAGGGGAGGGGGGCTCTATGATAGACTGGGCTTGGTCATTATTCTATTAAGGAGGTGCCGAGGGTTCGAGGACTGAGATTGGCGTTATCATTACAGATGTTTACAGCTGACGTACCTGAGGTCAGTCTACAACACCCCGGAGCCGAGCCAGGGGTCAAACGCCCCCAGAGGGAGCCCTGCAGCTCACACTGCTGTCCCTGTTCCTCATGTCATGGGCACTGGATTCTACATTCACTGTAGGAGCTATTGAGCAACAAATAACTAACTTCTTCATGAAAATGACTTTAAGCAAGAACAACAATAACTGACAATTATTAGCATCCTGAATGGTAATCCAAACTACACCATCCAATAGGCCTTTCTGTGCAGCCAGAATTAAAAAGGAATTTTTGTTCTCTCATTGTTTGTATCAGTTGAGAGACATGCAACTCACAAAAAAGAAAGGAAGCATGGTTTTGTCCAGTGACAATTTCAATAAAATCATCCAAACACGAACGCATCCTAACCAATGTGCACGCAAAGACAGAGAGGCAGTGCTGCTTTGTTCAGTTGTACTTGGGGAATGGAACGTAAGAAGAAAACTAGGACATCATAGAGCAGCAGATGTCTGTTGGGGCGGAGAGGTTCAGTTTAATATCACAGCAATCTCAAGACTACAGTTTTGGAAACAACATTTGATCTTATCTTTCATAACATTAAAACAAACACACAACTGTTGATAACAGATCTTTTGTCATCAGCAGTGAAGTGAAACTGGACCGTGGAACAAATGGCTAAACAGCCGAACAGAATTTAAGTAATTGGACATACAGTACAGTATATCTGTATGAAAGGGAACTGATGTAAAATGGTGGATAAACCAATTTCACTTCCAGTAATTGGCAAGACATGTTAACAAATAGCTGTTAACACAGCTATTACCTCTAAATTCTTCACAATTATAATCTAGTATTATTTTGTTATTTCAAAGCTTTTACTTCAGAGGGGCACAATAAAGAACTGAAGACTTTTCCTAAACAGTGACTTAATAAAACTCAGTTAGGTGGGTTTTCCTCCTCTCTTCCATTTGCTCTCCTTGGACAAATAAGTTCAAAGAGAGAGGAAGATGATGAACCTATTCATCATAGTTTGTCCGGAGTGTTCCCACATAAAGTCCACAGGTCGCTGGGATCGGAAGTCAGAGCGAGCTACCCTATTTAGCATGTGGTCTCACTGCTGGGATCCCTATGTGGGAAAGATCAAATATAGCATTTGACACTGACAGCACAGACTAGCCTGCTAACGAGTCTTAATAATCAAATTTTGCTAAGATTAACAAAAAAGCTCACATCTGTGTAAAGTTAGTAGTTATAATGCAGCTTTCAATTATCACAGTATTGAAATAAGAAAATGGAATTTAATGGAAACTGCAGAGACAGTTGATGAAGGTTGTGCAATGTTACCGAAAAACTCCAGTTTCCAGTCTCCACTCAAAAAGTGCAAAATAGTTTAGTACAGCTGTGTCGGATCAGACAGCACTTCAAGCTATTTTATATCGTATATTATTTTTTAATGAAAGAACACCTAAATAAATATAAAATTTCCAATCTACATTTCTATGACATCTGGGAAAACTCCATCTGTTTGATGAAGATCCTGTAATTTGATCCACAAAAGTTGAGCTAAGATTGCTTAGTCAACACTGCTGTCACCACAATATTGGTTTCAGCAAATCTGTGCTGGTGCTGTCTGTTTTTATGAGTGATATAGTGTAAATATTACAACTGAGCCATGCCTGAGATGACGTTCCTGTTCTGGCTTGTGGATCTACGTGGAAGTAATCATGATGTAACCTTGAGTACTCAAGAGACGGCGTGCACCAAAGTGCAGTTTTGGTGCACTTTGATGTCGAAGGCATTTAACTGCCTTCCGAAGCATCTCGCCTTTTCGTGGTTACAATCACTAAATGTTTTCAGTGGGGGTCACAGAGGTTTCACTTTCATCACTGCACACAACATTCAGCAGAGTCAGAGCAAAATCGCATACTGTGAAAACCAAACACATCAATATCTGTACAAATAAAAGCTGTGGAAGGTTTATTTAAGTCAAAACCCTCTCTAAAAATGCTAATGCACTTCACATATAACTTAGACTTCAAGTTAACTTTCTTAAAGTTATACAGTTTTCCGCTCATAATCAGTCAAAAAATATGCCATGGAAACTGCAGGGGAATGATAAAAGTAAATGTTTTACCTCTTACTCCTGCCTCTGTCTGTACATCTGTGAAGGCTTTATCTTGGTCAAAACGTGTCACGAAACGTATTTCCCCTGATTATCATGTCAAAATGTTTGCTCCGTTTTTTAGGAACCGAGCCATATTCATCTTACTTTTGGATGAGGCTAAGGCAGGATTTCCCTGGAGTTTCTCGAATCAATGTTGACACATCTTCCTAACAAGCTCTATCATTGTGAATCCTTGCTCACAGGACTAAAATAACATGAAAGACGACTAATAAAACAGACTTCAATACTCCGGGGATGGCTCTATATCTTATTACCAGTGGAGTTGTGGGGGTACGCTCAACAATGTCAACAATCACAGGCAATTAGGGGCTCAGAGACAGACTGAGACTGCTCAGTGCTGAACAAACAGTTATCCTCTCTCTTTGTAAGCAAGAATGGAAAAGGGGGAGAGATTAGGACTGCAGTGCCGAGAGATGTATGGTTCTAGTGATTTCCAACCATCGGGAGAACTAACACTGAGAGAAATCCAGAGCAAATGAAGTTTTCCCCCCTCTGTATTAAGACGTGGTGTCGGGTAATGGGAAAAACAGCAGAAGACCCCAGCCACATTCCAGACCAATTTAATTGACAAACTGACATTGATAATTGGATGTCAAATAGTTTAACTTTCAAGGTCTGACACTGTGACCCATAATTTAGAAAATAACGTCTGCTTAGTGTAATATTTAGCCTCTTTCCTCTAAAACTAGGCCAGAAAAAGTTACGTCTGTCTCACACCATTAAACCGCAAGCAAATACACAGATATTTGACCTCTGAATAGTTTCTGATCCAGAAGTTTGGCTCTATCATTCTTTGGTCACAGTTCAAATAAGGACGACGGCTGACTTTAAATACAGTGTCAGCCAATGAGTTGACTCTCAAATACTGGGTTGGGACCCAAAAGAGATTTTCACAGGGTAGCCAAATAATTTGCAGAATTTCACTGTTAAAACCGTTTGAAGTTAAACGAGCGTACCAGATGTTGAGATCATCACTGATATAAACGGGGTATGAGGAAAGATGAAAGTGGTTGTTTACTTAGACTCTTGACACAGCTGCACAGCAAGAAGGGATAGGAGATCAGGTCTGAATGAATTAACCAAGAAATTAACTTGATTACATTTTTTCCAATTATGCAAAGTAAATCCTATTGTTGGTATCACCGCTTAAAAGAAAAACTCTCAATTTTTAATTTGAAACCTCTTAATTTAAAAATCCCTTTGATAAGCATAATGGAGAGGAAAATGAACAGTGTGCCAACTGTCTGCAATTTGTTGCCCCTTTCCTTGCCGCAAAGATCTGAACAGTCTCTTGAAATGTAATGTTCTCCTTGTTCATCTGCTACTCTCCTTTACACCATACAGTATCACATACTTCCAAGACAGCAAAAGCACAGATAGATATACGTAATGAGCAATTATTCCCAGGTCAAAGGTTAACCTCAGGAATTAAAATGTGTAAATGGAAATTTGGCTCAACATTTTAGTGAGGTGAGTCAGATAGTTGGCAGCCGTATAAAAGGATGACAGAGTCAGACGATTGACTTCACGGAACCATTGAAAGTTAGTGTTGTAATGGACTTCATACTGTGTCAAATCAATTATTACTAATTTCACAAGGAAAATTGCTTTTATAGTTGATCCCAGAATGTAGGAATTCATGACTCTACTTTATTGCAGTCTGTTGATATACATAACATGTCTTCTCCTGGGAACCAGTGAAGGATAAAATTCACATTCATGCTCAGTGGGGTTTTCTCACTCTCAATCTACTGTAATGTATCTAAAAAAGTTATTGCCAATAACAAATTACATTTAATACAAAAATCTTATGAAATAAAAATAAACAAAATAAGGCAATTTCCTTTTTATGATGTTTCTTAGTAGTACCTAACTGTGATCAAACTAAAGTCTTGTCACAAGTAGGTAGTCACTGAAATAATATGGCGGAATTAAACTATTTTGGTGTAAGGAATCCATTAAACTGCCAATGGATTTGGAGATAATCTGTAGGGGTATTTTGGAGCATGTGTATCTAGGCGTGTGCAGCTCACCCCCACTCTGCTGGAGCGCAACGCCTATCCAAACACTCACCCGGGACTGGTTGAGGACCTGGGTGCGCCCGTGGTCCCCTACGTCATCCTCCTGCCTGGCCTGCTGGAACTCGCTCCTCAGTACTTGTATCCGGTCGTGGTTACTGGGAGCCATGTGACTGCTGGGTCAAAGAGAGGGGCAAAGGAGGTGAGTTAGTGAGACTAGTTGTTTTTAATCCAGATTGCACTCTTAGGCCAACCATGCCAGGACAATTAGACAGAGAATGTTTTAATTGCCCATGGCGCTGTTTTGTAATGGATTTCAATCAAGAAGGAAGTGTTGTGGGGACCGCCTTTGTTAACAAAAGCACCAAGCGCCCACTTTTACCCAAATGTCTGTATTTGTTTGATCAGCTCTTTGGTGGTAATCAAGAGGTGTTTTTCATTGAGTCCCCACTCAGAAGTAATACATGCAACATTACTCGGTTTCTACTGATGCCTTTTCATATTTGAGTTATTCACTTGACCACACCGACACCCCACTAAATTATGTTGGAGATCCGTTTTAATCTGACAGTCATGGTTCCCTTTGCATACCTGACTGACCTCCCTATGTCCTTTTCTTCCCACCCTTCCTTCTTACAGCTTTCGGTCTTGATATTCCTATAACAGAAAGTGTCCCTTGTGCACCATTGTGAGTGATGCATGTCCCTTTTAGACTGCAGGAGAATGTTGGCTTTTCTATGATACGCGGTCATTAAACACTGTAGAAAACTCTCATTTGCATCCCCTTCATTAAAGGGCTTTGAGGGGCCTGTCAATAGGAATCAATAGCCTTCCTTCAGCATAATCAGGCTCTCCTTTTATCACCCGCTACAGAGGCAGCACATGACAAAATGCATAATTGTGGTGAGACATTCGGCTTGATAATGGCCCTGTATTCATGCATACCGCGGGATAAAAGTGACCAAAGGTTAGGATTTTGTGCTGGGAGGGAGCTCGAGCATGTAGGGAGAGAAAGGGTGAGGAATGGAAAAGGGAGATGAAGGCATGAGGAGTATTTTGCAGGGAGAAAAAATGAATATGTTTAATCAAGAGCATGTAAGGTAAGGGTAAGAGACAAAGTCAGCCAGGACCTGTTACCTTGCCACTCAGGGTGTCCTCCTGAGGAGCACTTACAGGTGGCACGCCAGCGGTGGACTTGATTGCTTATTTGTGCCCAGAGGATTCTGGGCACAATCATAGGGATAATTGCAGATTAGAATGAGCACATCCTTTTGATGATAATGGGAAATAGGAAATTCTGCCAATCAAGTTTCATTAAATGCACAATAAATAGCAGCTCATGAAGGCTCGACGGATCTTTTTGCATTGCCCCTGAGAAGCACTTGGCGAGGATCCGTTATAGTGTTATTCCTACTGCTTGATCAAAATCAATTGTATTAGTTATAGCCCATTTGATTTCGATAGCTTTATGCATGCGGAAGTGCAGGCAGCGTGCATTAGGGCTTTTATCTGGATGTGGGCAATTAAGTGGTTCATTGGGTGTGAGGTGGCCAATGCTTCTAGGGTGATGGTGAAGTCCTTCTATTACTGTTCATTACAAAATCAATGTTGAGGTTGCTTAACTAGCATATGCAATGTTAGAGAAATTAAATGAATTTAGCCTGTAAACAACACAGCAATATTGACTTTTGGTACAAACCTATAGCAGCAATTAAAGGCTGATTATGGGTGGCAGTCACATAAATGTGGTCTCCTTCATCATAGTTTTTATTCTTTTTAAGTACAAAGTTACAGGCAAAGGTTATGAGAATCCATTAGTTATTGTATGACTAAGACTGCTAAATACATCCTTAATTTTAAAACACCAAAAGTTTTCGGATCGCATAAAGACATATTATACTAAAGTGTTTTTTACTTGCACTCCTAAAGTCACACAGCAATTAGGAAGAAAATAAACATTGCAATTCTAATACAGCACATGGCATATCCACTGCTTGTGAGAGAGTTTTGATGAGACTACAATGGGTGAGAAGAGACATAGATCCGGGAAATTTAATGAATGTAATTAGTTTAATCGCTGAGGCTGGTTTAAGAGAAGACTAAGCTAACTCCCAGCAAACAGCCTCGTACATTTTTTCACTTTGACCTTCCAGAGACGGCCAGTGCTAAAATCAGCATCTTAAATATACGCCAATGAACTATAAGCACGAGTGGGACCATTTGGAGCCAGCTGGGAATCCAGAAAAAGAGCAATATAAACAGGCTATAAAACAAGACTGTTGAGTGCATATACACTTCATACACAAAAGGATATATTGCCCTTCTCTCATGCACTAAAGCATCAATCCAAGCATGAGGGTTGGCCCTTTATATTACTACATTTCTGTGTGTGACAAATGAAGTGCTGGGTAGTGGAAAAAGAGAAGATCACTGAAGACAAGATCGCCAGCAAATTAAAGAACTCGCAGGCAATCCAATAAATTCTCTGCTACAAATGGAAATTGCATCATACGGACTGGGAGCGGCGATGGGATTTAGCGAGGAGTGAATTTGTCATGGAAGTTCAAAGGAGGCCTGTGTAATATCTAGATTATCTGCAGAGGCTTCTCCTTGTGGCCCTCCACCCACCACTCCTGGAATTCTTCAATGGAAAAATATTTTTACCAGGAGAAAGAAGAGCTTGAGAGCTTTGCTCCAAAGAAGAGCATGAATCAAGCACGAAGAGGCCCCACTATCACCGTAACAGCCGGTAGCAAGCCTGTTTCTATACATTAAGAAGATGGATTCAGCTGCCTTCTGTAAGAGCTCCCTAATACTTGGACATCGCGATGTGTAATTAGTCAGCATGATGGCTGGCGATGCATCAGGTGCCACCGTTTATAAATTCCAACGTGAACAACAAGAGCTGCACGGAAATATCGGGGGGATGGCAGTGGGGACTCATGGCAATGTACGTCAGCACTCCACATCAGCAATTAGGATGAACGTTTCATGCCAACCAGCAGTAGATGGGTGTGACGGAATATGAATGAGCACTGCTCATCAGTTTGCTGTAAGCCACATCTTTGTGCATGAGGAAAAAAGGTCACAGGTTGTAAGGTGAAAGTGTTCTCGAGGGTGCATGCAGGCTGCATCATGATCATATAAGCTTCCTGGGCCTAAGCCCAGGTCTAGTTCTGTTTCCCCCAGGAAGCCCTCTCTTGACAGGTGAGTCAATGGAAAAGGACATGCCGCCTCTAATTAACAAAACATGCGGATAAAGTATCCCTGTGCCACAGTCTTTCCAAAGCCATCTTCATTCCCACTTGTATGTATTGACACTCCTTTAAAATTCATCCGTGTGTTGGCAGGCTGATCTGTCAGCCCTTCTGTGTTGGTATCAGATGTCAAGGGACATGACAAAGCGTCCCTATTTGATGATAGTCGAATAACAACGGCCTGCATTCCAAGATGCATGCAAATGTACCGAGAAGACTCAAATAAGCCAAGACTTACCCTCCTCTCCCTGTCTCTATTCTTCTTAATTTACAGACACCTTGTATTGTGTAAAGTCACTCTGTAAAGTTCTTGGCTGAGAGCTCATTCTAAGGGGTTATTGTTAGAGGTGAACTTGGGAATTCCCAGGCATGGAGGGTCAAACAACAAGGATTCAGGTCCATCTACGTAATAACAGACTCTCTACTGTCCTGCTGCTCATTCTGCCGCTCCAACTCATACTTTCCCTCATTACGAAACAATTAGAAAAATTTCCCAAAGTCATAAAATGCCAGGGAACAAAAGAAATAAAATAAGCTCCTTAAATAAGCTCTGATAAATATAGCTTTCTGAGTAAATAACAATTCACAACTCTTGTTTAACCAATGACGTCCATGTGCATACATATCCGTGACGCCGTCCCACCTGTGTTTTTCAACCTGACCTGTTGACAGGGGTCATGAGCCGTCTAAAGCTGCAGATGGGGGTATGTGGACGCCTGTCCGTGTAATAGTCATCCTTTGATCCAAGAGGATTTGGCAGATGTCCCACACACCACAAGGCTTAGACCAAGGATGCAAACTATGGCTCTAGTGCCCCTATATGCTTCTGTTGGTGGATCAAAGCTGCTTCGACTCGCGGTATGTCCCAATAAACACTGCCACAGGCCAATAAAGGAAGCCTGATCTCCAAAACCTGTTCGGAAAAATGTATACGAAAATCTTGAAGATACAAATTCGTAGTGATACATACTAAATAAATACGGACTGGCAACTGATGACGTCACCCTATTCAAAGTGAATGGGGACCTGCACCCCGTAAACACACTTCGTGAAGTCTAACGATGTAAAATAAACGTGTTATGATTGCATTTTTAACGAGAAATCAATGTTAACATTTATGAATACAATACTAACCCTAACCCCCTCAAAAAATCCAACATGGCGGAGAGACGTTCACTCAAGAATCCAACATGGCGGAGAGACGTTCACTCAAGGGGCGTGGTTAACCACCCCCAGTTAGTATGTATTGTTACGAATTTCTATGTCAAATATTTTGTATACATTTTTACAAACAGGTTTTGGAGATCACGCTGATAATGGAGTAATCACACCATGGGTCATATGAGCATACCTGAGGACAGGGACCAATCCCAGCTATTCAGAAAGATATGGAAAGAGACGGACTGTTATAATCCTTCGGGTAAAATTTCAACGGAAGTCTGAAAGTTGTTGCAAATCATTTTCAAGTAAAGTCAGAAAGGCTGAACTGTGAATGTCGGTGTGAAATCAGACGGTCTGTTATTTTTTATCTGATCGCTGCTGATTGAAATTCTATCCGATTATCTGGTTTCTTGCTCTGGACCGGTATCTCCATGCAGCAGATGATGGGGCAGGCGTCTTTAGTTTGGGCCCCTTGGCAATTTTCTATCACGGCTTGGCTCATCTTTATTCCATCGCCCTGTGGACTTTCATTTATTTCAAAGACAGAAAGATGAGGCATTTTTTGGGTAGATGGACAGCCTTTGGGACCTACCGCGATGATAGAAAAAGATTAGATCTGCATCACCGCTGGTCATTTTTGAAGGGGAGACGGACAAAGATAAAATAGTTTTTTAGTCTTCAGAGGAAATCCGAACATATCGGCCGATCTGCCATGATTCTTGCAATCAAACGAAAGCATTTGCCCTCTTTTCTCCTTTCTCTCCCACTCCAATTTACTATCTTTTCCTCCTTCTTAAAAATATCTTCTAGTTTCCTCATGCCTCACCCATTCTTTCTTTCTTCCCATATGTTTTATCTCAGAATGCCTGAAAACTCCTCTGTGGTTACAAGGATAGGTCATGAATTCCCTTCTGTCCCCCTCATTCTCTCCCACTAGCCTGGTAAGCGACAGCTGCAGGCTGGACAAAGGCCTGATAATATCCTGGATTTGTCAGGCCCTTACTTCACCCATGTCCTCCTGTGACTGATGCACTGACAGTTGCGCCTTGCCAGCAAAAAATCCCATTTCTAGATGGGGCTTTTGTTGAGCTGCGTTGTTAAGTGTGTAGCCATGATTCCTTTCAGACTCCAAAGCTGCATATGAGGTCCTTTGGGGTCCTCAGAGATGTCATGTGACATGTGGGGTGCCTGCCCAGGCCATGGTGGCACGTGGGGAACGTGGAGGTCTAATTAGCAAGGGAAAGAACCAGAGCCCATAGTGCTGAAAAAGGCAATCCAGCATGGCTGGCCCCTGGTGCACTGTTCATCTCTTGCTTCCATAGTGTGAGAAATTAGGAAACAGCTCTGCCCAGAAAGGAACCACGAGGACCCTCAACTTAGAAAATAGTTTACAGAAAATTAACCTCAGCTATCTTTTTGTCCCTTCAGAAAGCTGTGCCCCTTAGTATTTCAAAAGCCTCATTTGATTTGGCACATATTCAGTCCGCTATCCCCCTTCACACCAATTTGCTTTATTACCCAAAGACATGTGCTAAAACCACTCTTCTCGACTAGTCATTACTGTTAAAACACTTCTTTTTTTTTTCTCTATTACATTCGTCTGTTTGAGCAATCGCCAAAATACAAGTGCAAGTGAGGAATTGGCCTTGCAGCTGTCTACATTTGAGAGAGACACAGTCAATGCCTTCTGCTCAGCCTTTTCAACGCCAAGTTTTATGGCTTCAGTTCCAATGAGAATGCACTGGACCTGATCAAAGGCGCTTTTGTTTCTGCATGCTGCACCATGTGGATGCATTACTCGTAGTTAGAAGGAAACAGGTGTGACCTTTACAACAAAAGAGGAACTAAAAGTGCTTTTGATTGTGTTAAAACTTCCAGTACTGTATATGGTATACATTTATGGTTGTGAGGCAACGTGTGTAAAGGAGGAAGAGGCCAGCAAAATGGCCTCAGGGGGTGTTGTGGAAGAGCCAGAACTAGTGAATAAAAGTTATTTTAAAAGATGGATGATCAGGCGCAGTGTGTAAATGAATTAATTATTCAACCAAACCTGTGCATCTGTTCTAACTTAAGGCAGAGGACAGATGGGGGGATAGACAGGGGGTCTTAGAGGCGGTCCATTTTAAGTCAAGGCAGCTTACAGAGGCTGAGTTGAAGAAGTTTGTTTTCAACTAAAAATGTGTTAATGTGAGGGGCTTCCATGTGTGTTCTAATTTATTTCCAACAGCAGATTATTCAGTCGTCCTCCTCCACCGATATTAAATACCGTTAAAATACATATCATGCTTCTTGGACAGCTGTTTCAAAAAGAAGCAAACATGTTGACATACTGCACTATTTCATGGGCTGAATGTCTTCACTTCAAATGCTGGCAACAATATTAGATTAGAAAGTTATTTTCTGGGAATGAGGAGACCGGCAGCCTGTGACTGACAGCTGTGTCGTGCATGAAGGAAGAGATGAACTTTGAAGTTAATGCCTACAATTCCAGCCCATTGATTCAGAGGAACTCGCTCACTCTGAGAGAGAGAGAGAGAGAGAGAGAGAGAGAGAGACATGGTTGCGACTGCTTAATGTATTGACACTGGCACAAACAGACTATTACACATCAGCAGTGCACACACACAATAAGTTCCAACCAGTGACCCCTCCTAATGAGACAAAGCTGCGCTGCATGCTAATGATTAAAGCTAATAGCGTGCCCTGAAACTTGCTAGTACACATAAAATGAATTTGCTGGATCATGCTCAATAACTCATTTTTATTCACATATATTTTTTTTCAAAGATGCTTTTGAAAAGTATAAAAACACATGTGTGACAGCCCAAGTCTCATAACGGGGTGAATCAATTCTATTCAATAATATGTTTTCATGTATGTTACAGCTGTTTGTTTTGGACAGAGGCATCTGATAAGTTAACATTCCTCTTCAGGAGGAAGAGGGATGTGAAAGACATGCTACAGTATCCATCTAAACAGGTTAGCTCAGCTCCTATGAGTCCATAGGACATAGGCCTCAAAGACAGCTTTTATCAGCTAGCTGGACACCAAGAGGCCAGAGGAGAAGTGAGCTGGGGTATACTTTGTACTCTTTGGCTACCAGTACACTCTTTTATGGATCCTGACTCCAAAATATTTGGGAATAGGCTGGCGCCGTGAAATAATAAATTGGTAGCTGCATTTTGCATTAGGTGACCTCAAATAAATGTCCAGAGCCACAGTGACGAGTCACCTTCGCAGGTTTCTCTTTTAAGTAGCACTCCAAATCCCAGAGAGGGCTGGAGAAATTCACCGGATGCAGCAGCTAGACCCATCGTCAGCAGGACCTTGAGACGATTTTGTCCAGCGTCTGGATGCCCTGAGTGTTTTGATTTAAACAGATGCCATGTCTGAAGTCTGAAAGTCAGTAAATTGTGGGGAAATTAAAAGGGAACGAAGACAGAAAAAGAAAGTATATTTGTTCTCCACAATTCTCTTAGTGTAATACCATAGTCATAGTGCCACTAAAACAACCTACCTGCCCAGGTCCAACTGAGCTCATCACAGCTGTGTGACCCTGAACCTCCTCCCGCCCCCCATACCCCACTTGACTAACTTTCGAACTCTGCATTCTGAAACTGCCTCATCCTTCAGCTGCTCTCATGTGCTGGAATGCCCACAGGCAGCTTGTTAGAGAGGCACACATGTTTTTTTTGAGCATGGTGCACCGCGGCGCCTCGCCACAGTAGCAAGAAAACCGAGAGGCTGGGGGGGGAGCAGTTCAAAGACGGGTCTTGGGGTGAACCCCTGTTAAAATGGGGTGGAATATAGCTTTGATGAAAAAAAATAGTGTGATGTCAGCTACCATCAAACCTCATCCTGTGTGCCATTGAAAACATCTCAAATTTCCAGTGGCATAAATGATTTACAGGCTATTTTTCCGGGGATAACCGCTCTAGCTTTATGCTACCTGCAGGCAAACATCCCTGCATGCTGATATTAAACATGCAGCACTTATTAAAAGGCACCGGTTGACTCGTGGATGTCTGAGCTTCTCCCCACCACTTCCATCCTTGAAAAACAATTGCCATTTGCCACTGCATTAGCATGCATATAGTTATATACTGAAACTGACCAAAATAAAATCAAGTGGGCTGTTTACTGTGGATTTACAGCATACTGAGGGTTCGCTTAAAAATCAGAAACCGTGTGAGGAAAAGAACTCAACAGAGGAAAACACTGATAAGTCCCTTTAATGGAAAGAAACGCAAAGATATCAGAGAATGAGCATTCATGATGCAGATATCCCCATACAGCTGGTCCACTCTAAATCGTTTGCTGTCACGGTGTGGTTCACTTCATGTTATATTTTGTAGTTTTCTGCCACTTGTGTCCCCGGGTAACTTCACTTCCTGCCTTGTCCCGTTGTCCCCTGTGATTGTCTAATAGTTTCCACCTGTGTCCAATCACCTGCACCTCCCTTGTGTATTTAAGCCGTGTGTCTCCTGGTTCACTTGTCGCGTCATTGTCTTTTGCCACGCATGTCCTGTTCTTGTCTTTCGCCTCCGTAGGTTCATGCCTGTGTGTTTTTGCCCCTTGGCCTTTTGGATTTTGGACCTTTTGATTATTAAAGTCTTTTGTTTTGGAAAAGTCTGCGTTTGAGTCCTGCCTTCCACCCCCCACCCTGACAGAATGACGCGACCAAGGGACTCCGCAGACCCGCTGCCAGACTACGGCCCGGACTACTTGGACGTAAGAAGTCCCTTCTGGCAGCGGAAAACGAATTTTGTTTTTGGTCCCAGGAGCTATCAGCTCGCCTGCCTCGAGCTCAGGGACCTCCTTAACCCAAGGAGGAGCAAGCGGAAGAAGCGCTCTCCCGTTCCCGCTGGGCCGCCGCAGCGCTCTCCCGTTCCCGCTGGGCCGCCGCAGCGCTCTCCCGTTCCCGCTGGGCCGCCGCAGCGCTCTCCCGTTCCCGCTGGGCCGCCGCAGCGCTCTCCCGTTCCCCGACTCTGTCCTCCGACCCCGACTCGGCCAGTCCCCGCTCCGAGACTCTCGGCTCCGACCCCGACTCGGCCAGTCCCCGCTCCGAGACTCTCGGCCCCGACGCCCCCAGTCCCCGCTCCGAGACTCTCGGCCCCGACGCCCCCAGTCCCCGCTCCGAGAATCATGGCCCCGACGCCCCCAGTCCCCGCTCCGAGAATCATGGCCCCGACGCCCCCAGTCCCCGCTCCGAGAATCATGGCCCCGACGCCCCCAGTCCCCGCTCCGAGAATCATGGCCCCGACGCCCCCAGTCCCCGCTCCGAGAATCATGGCCCCGACGCCCCCAGTCCCCGCTCCGAGAATCATGGCCCCGACGCCCCCAGTCCCCGCTCCGAGAATCATGGCCCCGACGCCCCCAGTCCCCGCTCCGAGACTCATGGCCCCGACGCCCCCAGTCCCCGCTCCGAGACTCATGGCCCCGACGCCCCCAGTCCCCGCTCCGAGACTCATGGCCCCGACGCCCCCAGTCCCCGCTCCGAGACTCATGGCCCCGACGCCCCCAGTCCCCGCTCCGAGACTCATGGCCCCGACGCCCCCAGTCCCCGCTCCGAGACTCATGGCCCCGACGCCCCCAGTCCCCGCTCCGAGACTCATGGCCCCGACGCCCCCAGTCCCCGCTCCGAGACTCATGGCCCCGACGCCCCCAGTCCCCGCTCCGAGACTCATGGCCCCGACGCCCCCAGTCCCCGCTCCGAGACTCATGGCCCCGACGCCCCCAGTCCCCGCTCCGAGACTCATGGCCCCGACGCCCCCAGTCCCCGCTCCGAGACTCATGGCCCCGACGCCCCCAGTCCCCGCTCCGAGACTCAGATTCCCTCCCTCCCGCCCTCCCGTTGGTAATTTGAGGGCCGTCTGGGATCCGGCCCTTAAGGGGGGGGCTATGGGGTGGGTTATGGGGGGTCTGAGCCGCCGACTGCGGAGGTGTTCCGTGTCCCCGAGCTGGAGCCGCCGCCGACTGCTGCGGAGGTGTTCCGTGTCCCCGAGCTGGAGCCGCCGCCGACTGCTGCGGA
This sequence comes from Gasterosteus aculeatus, assembly GCF_964276395.1. Taxonomy (NCBI): domain Eukaryota; kingdom Metazoa; phylum Chordata; class Actinopteri; order Perciformes; family Gasterosteidae; genus Gasterosteus; species Gasterosteus aculeatus. The sequence continues at coordinate 8,888,683 of NC_135708.1, forward strand.
CGTGTTCCGTGTCCCCGAGCTGGAGCCGCCGCCGACTGCTGCGGACGTGTTCCGTGTCCCCGAGCTGGAGCCGCCGCCGACTGCTGCGGACGTGTTCCGTGTCCCCGAGCTGGAGCCGCCGCCGACTGCTGCGGACGTGTTCCGTGTCCCCGAGCTGGAGCCGCCGCCGACTGCTGCGGACGTGTTCCGTGTCCCCGAGCTGGAGCCGCCGCCGACTGCTGCGGACGTGTTCCGTGTCCCCGAGCTGGAGCCGCCGCCGACTGCTGCGGACGTGTTCCGTGTCCCCGAGCTGGAGCCGCCGCCGACTGCTGCGGACGTGTTCCGTGTCCCCGAGCTGGAGCCGCCGCCGACTGCTGCGGACGTGTTCCGTGTCCCCGAGCTGGAGCGGCCGCCGACCGCTGCGGACGTGTTCAGTGTCCCTGAGCTGGAGCGGCCGCCGACCGCTGCGGACGTGTTCCGTGTCCCCGAACTCGAGCCGCCGCCGACCCCCCCGGAGGGTTCCCGTGTCCCCGAGCCTGCCATGCCAGAGACGTTCCGGAGCCGGCCAAATGACCGTCCGCCGGGCTGACCACCGGAGGCTCCCCGGCAGTGTGCCTTTCCGCCAGGCCGACCCCCAGAGGCTCCCCGGTCGCCGGGCCGCCCGCCAGAGTTTCCTGGGTGGCCCGACCATTGTCTCTGGTTTCCCTCCCCCCCACCCCTTGTTTCGCTCTAGTGTGAGCCGCCTGGAAGTCGGCCCTTAAGGGGGGGGTACTGTCACGGTGTGGTTCACTTCATGTTATATTTTGTAGTTTTCTGCCACTTGTGTCCCTGGGTAACTTCACTTCCTGCCTTGTCCCGTTGTCCCCTGTGATTGTCTAATAGTTTCCACCTGTGTCCAATCACCTGCACCTCCCTTGTGTATTTAAGCCGTGTGTCTCCTGGTTCACTTGTCGCGTCATTGTCTTTTGCCACGCTTGTTCTTGTCTTCGTCCTGGATCTCTGTAGTTTTTTGCCTATGTGCTTTTGCCCCCGGTTCCTGTGTTTTTGACCTTTTTGACTAAAGTGTTTTGTTTGGAGAAGTCTGCATTTGAGTCCTGCCTTCCACCCTCAACCCTGATAGTTTGCTATTCCATTACAATGCCAATGAGTGACAGACACACTGGCTACCTATAATGAAAGGCTAATATTCAATTTCAAACGGTCCTAAGCAGTCCATATATTACATATGCATTAAGAAGTGCATTCTTTGACATCTGATGCATCATTTTCAGGGGGATTGGAAGGTTTCATTCAGGTTTTTTTTATCCCTTTTTCACAATTGACATGCCGAGCAGTTATCTTTTTTTTAGACATACACCTGTAAAGTACCTTATTTACTTCAGCACGGCATCACACTGTGCTAAATGCAGACAATCGCTCCCTTTCCAAATGACAGTGCCTGGCGCTCAACGGGTGAGCGACAAGCTGGCCGTAAATTATTAACGCAGGCCCTCCGTGGGTCTCGGTGCCGTCCCAAACACAGGCAGCCCCCCAAGTCTTCTCTTCCACGACCCCCTGTTTTGCAGCTACTCCCTCTATTCATAATTAACGGGAGAGGCACGGTGGGACGCCTGTCAGTCAGAGCCCGGATGCAGCCAAGGCCACTTTAAATTATAACAATATCGATAGTGGGTGTAATAAAGTAGAATTAAAAAGATGGATTCCACTGATTCTTTTGCTCCTGGTGCAGCTGGTCCCAGCTTTAAGTGGTCAGGGGAGGAAAAAGGTGGGCGGGTGGGGGAGATGACTGGTTGCTGCTACTTCTGGGGAATGGAAGGATTTACAGAAAAAATGAGGTGAAGGGAATAGGGGGAGGAGAGATGTTACCCCTTTAACCTCCCCAATATTCCCATGCGTCCTGTACTATCTGCTCTCCCGTGTCCTCCATTACTGGATTAAGTCCTCAGACCTCTCGACTGAATCAGAAAAACGGAGGAGGGAGGAGGCCAGAGGTCGTGACCTTTGGTAATGGTCGCACAGACAGACGAGCAAATGGAAGAAAAGGATGGGCCTGGCCGCGTCGTTTCAATTTAGACTATCAATGTTGTGTAATAATCAATGTGAGGGTCAGGAAGTTGGCAGATACTGACAGATGGGGAGACAAAAGCAAACGAATAAAAGGAGAAAAAAGCGACGATCCGAGCTGAAAGGACTAATCAACGATCACGTAACATACGCTATACAATGATTCCCTCCCATTCTTCAACATAAGGACAAAAATGGATTATAAGTGTGAACAAGTGATTTTTTGGGGGGGTCGTCGTGGCGCAGGGGTTAGAGAAGGTGTGCTGGGAAGTACAAGGTTGGTGGTTCGAGTCCAGACAGTGTCCCTGAGCAAGACACCTAACCCCTAATTGCTCCCTGGGCAAAAATGTGAAAAAGCCATGGGTTTAAAGTGTAATGTAAGTCGCTTTGGATAAAAGCGTCTGCTAAATGACCTGTAATGTAATGTAATGTAATTTACATGGCCAAATCCGTTCTGTGTGTGTATAACAATGTCGTCGAGCATCTGCACCAGTCAATAGAGTTACAAAGACAAACCAGCAAAGGGGGATATTCTTTCACTATTGCCATCTCCCATCAACCTCCAGGATCCTTACATATGTTAATGCCCCTTCAACCTGTGACCTTCACATTCATGACATCATTATCAACCCAGCCAGACATAATGTTGGCCTGTCACCACCATGATCTTTGGCCACAGCGGCTCTCTGCCTTAATGAAGCCATAACGTCGTCTTAAACTGCCGAAGCCTCGCCGCGGCCGTCATTCGGCTTAATGCGAGTACGCATCCATCATCTCGCATCAAGCATCAATCAATCAAAAAGCCCCAGTGACAGCTTGGAAGCTGGCAACACCCCCACTGTCCCCCTCCCCCAGGCCCTTAACCCAGTGCTATGAACGCCGTACACACAGATGCACAAACTCATTGGCTGTGATTATAATCTCAATTATTATCATGACTGCGGGCCATTACTTCCCCTGTGACCGACATGCTAATCAAGAGCACTGGCAGTCAATAATCAAAGCATGGAAGAGGCCATCAGGTGCAGGATTGGTCAACTGCAATTATATATTTTAATTTCAATTGGTTTTAATTAATAGAACTGGACCTCTGCAAGACAATGATACGGCTTGGAAGAGAGCGGAGTCAACACACAAAACAACAGCCAACTATGTGACATGACTCTTCGTCTGAGGAGATTAGTGGATCATAACATAAATGTAAGAGGTGCAGCTGAAGCAAGTATCGGTGGTCATCTCTGTAAGCCTGTCAGACCCGTCCTGTTGATTCATTTCAGCCACACGGGGATTTGAATAGGTGTAACCTAAGATGGGCTTTGGGTCTCCGCAAGCACACAGAGATCTGAGAACGTTTCTCCCTCGCTCTCAACAGACAGGCTAATAGGGGCGGCTCTGTCATGAGGGCACATTGTTAGCATTTCACACAAAGGCGTTTGTCTCTGTTCTTTCTGCAGGTGACTTTGTAAAGCGTTCCCCAAATATGAGCTGCTATCACAAACCAGATCACAATGTAATATCTTCTAATCCTCAGACTAAACTGCCTCCAAATTGGGAGGAAGAAACGCAGAGCAGTGAAACGAGTGAGAGCGACTGAAAAGAATTTCTGTCTGCCGTTTCTGCAGTCACAAAAAGGAAACGAGAACTTGGAGTGGATATCACAGGGATGAGAAAAGGGAGAAAGCCGAAACACTTCTCTCCCTCTGCGTGTCTCTTGCTTCATCTCATAGCACCCCCCTTTTGGCAACGCTTCATGTTACGCAAAAAAAAAGCCTTAAAAAGGAACCACATTTTAAATGTGACACATCAAAGAACTTCAGTGCTGGGGGTTCGGGCTGCACTTTGAGTGTGGGGAGCGGAGCTGAGAGGCACTGATGACAAAACACTGTCACCTTCAGGTGGTCTGAGGAAAGGGTGGCGGGGAAGCTGCTTGGTGACGGTGCTGCCCCAGTCCCAGACAAGCGTTAGAGGATTAGCTCCCGGCGGTAATAGCAGAGAGAGACCAAGCGCCGTGGGTTCGCCCGCAGATGGCCGATGCGGTGGCTGATGTGTGAATGAATGCACGAGTGGTTCGAAACTAAAGATACTATGACTACATCCGCCTGCTTACAAACACATACATACACACAAGCGTACGCACGTATGTGTATGCACATACACATGAAACTCATTATGCCTAACCCCAGCACGCGGGAGAGAAGAGGGAGGGGGCATGGGAACAAAAGCATTAAGTAGGACTGAGCCCTTTAATTACAGGCCAGTGTTTGGAGAACTCTCAATAGAGCTGAGAACAATGGAGGTCCTTGGTAATGCCCAACCTGCTGAGTTAACACATATCCTCCAGGTATGACAAAATACCACTCACATTTAAAGCCAATGGCCACGCCGGGGAGATTAAGTAATTGCCCCAGTTGAGTGGCTTGTCCAAGTTGAGGCAGGAATATTTGGAGCTGTGTATAATGCCTACCTGAATGTATAATCCAAAAATTTGATACTAGAGAATTGCAGGAAAATGACACAATCAACCAGAGGTTAATTTAACATCGTCTTTCCTGGGGGAAGCCCAAACCCACCTGACAGAGGGTTGATCGCTTGGATCTACTAAATAAACACAATTCCCAACAGCTGCATGATAAAATGGAGTTAGCAGCTCGAAGGACGGCTAATAGTTGATACTAAATTAGAGTGTGTTGGGTTGTTATGTAGGTCCCGTGGTGGTGACTGTGTGAGGGATGAGACCCATAAATAACTAGTCCTGATTTTGACCAAGTGAGAAGTGACAGCTTTCCCTGTCAGTGCATTTGACAGGCTTAAGGATAACTCCACATGCCTGGCAAATTGGATTGGAGCTAGGCAGATGAATCCTTCCTGCCTCGGCCCTTCCCCCCACCTTCAGAAATTCTATGAAGTGAGTGATGAGCCGGTAATAGCTAATAGTTTCTATTTCATGTTTTAAAGGCTAGCCAGGAGCTGATAAATCAGCCTTGGCCCAGATTAAAGACCATTATCACCTTTAAACAGTCTTATACATCTCCTACATTCTGACGCTACCAGAAGACGCCACTCTTCAGAAGAAGAGCGGCGTATGGGTCAATCTCTAATATGGCTATAGATGGAGTCCAACATTGGCCGTCTTTCCCCCGAAAAAACCCTAAGGTTCTGAGAGACTGTTTGCCGTCTGCACACTTCAAAAAACAATCCATCACTATTGGAGTACATAATGACTAAAATAATGAATGTAGCTCAACAAGTGGTCTCTTTTGTCACAGTATCAAAACCAAAGGTAAAAATAGCTTTAACAGGCCTCAAAAGCCAATATGGCAAAGCCATGCTATACACCGAGATCTTGTAAAGATTAATGAGAGGGGAGAGAAAAGAGAGAAAGAAGATTGATGTGTCAAAATGAGGCAAGAACTTCAATAAGCAAAAGCAGCTGGTAGCAGTAAACAGCGGCTGCCAATTGGCGGCCGTTCACAGAATGCCAATCTCCAAAGCAGGGTGTGGCGGCCGTGCTGAGAATGAAAGAAATAAAGTCAGTTTGGCTTCTAAAAGTAGTTGGGTAACAGGACGGATCAAGGTCTTTAAAAGTTCAATTCTCTCCCGATTGCAGAAAGCATTGGCTTTACCGGTAAAAGCAAACAAATAAAGATTACTCTAAACTAAATTAAACTGCTGACTGATACCCGTTATTGGCAAATTTGCGTTGATGAATGGCCAAATTTCCCCCTTTACTCATGAATCAATTGGAAAATCCTTATAATTCCATCACAGCCTATAAAGATAAGCTATTAAACAGTTTTATGGATTCATTTTATTCCTCTTCTGCAGCATTTATATGTGCCTTTAAATGTGCGTGTGTGGCCCACCCTGAGTTCATCTTACGATAGAAGTTTTTCTGCTTTTATATGGTTGCCATGCGTATTGTAAAATGTCTGCGAGCTGTTTTAAAAGGGAAAGCTTGTGGCAGGTTACGAGCATTTTCCTTAGCGGATGACCATATTTGTACAAGGCCATTACAATATTACCCAAGAGGATGCTTTCCAAACTTATGTAGCATGACTTGGCCATTGCTTCAGTGAGTCCCGTAATCTTCGCTGGCAGAATTTCTTCAGTAATGGCGGCTTTGCACGACAAGTTGCTAATGGCTTGAAATGGTGATTCCTCTGCAGGCGCTTTCAGATGAATTCCATGCATTAAATGGGAATAGAGAGAGAGAGAGGCCCACTCCAGACAAGTCAGATTCCCGTGTCTGGGATATACAGTAAGTGGGCAGAGATTACGTGATAGTGTGTATTATGGGCATGCTCAGGTCGCCATGACCCTTAAAGAGGAAAATCTCTGAATTAACTCTAGACTTTTACTCATACTGATAGAAAGAGAAGAGAAACCTTTTTTTCTAACAAACTTGTGTTCTCACGGTCATACCTGTTCACAAACCTTTTTTTTTAAAAGCAACACATTTTCTCTCCCCACACACACGCTAGAAGCTATCTGGGGCACTGAGACATCTGGGCAGGTAGAGTCGGGCACTGGGCCAATCAATTTGACAATTGATTGCTTGACTACCTGAAATGCAGCCCCATTTGGACAAATTATTTGTACATGAACATAATTCATTCTCCATATATACTTACATTCTATGCACAATGTTTTGTGCTTCCTGCAATCTTATCATTTGATTCATTAGGCGGATGTACTATGCTGTAGTGATTTGCTTTGTGATGAATGGGCTACATAACATAAAGATCACTTGACTTGAGGGGTGACATTGCTCTCAAAGACTCTAGTGAACTACTGTTGTTAGCAATCAATAAAGTGACTGAAAGATAAAAGGAAAACCGGTGTGGAGAAAATGTGTGGATTTGGGTTACTAACACAAACACTATGTACTCCTGTACACACTCTTTTTTTTTACCTGAAAGGTAAATTCAGACAGACCAAGAACACATTTGGCCTGTTCACCTGAGCCCAGCATCTGGATTCACACGGCCATCCCATCGATCACAACTCATATAACCTGTGAGATGGACAGCTGCCGTTAAGAGCCTGAGGTCCCCGCTATTACAGAGCCGTAGCATCCATTTACCTACAGATCAGTGGGGCAGTTACTGAGACGGCCCTCGGAGGATTGTGTCTTCCAGCTCAGACGCTTAAACTGCTTTAACTGTCACGCACCAACTCCACTCTCGCTCACCTCGGCTGTTTGTTTGAGGGATGGACTCCAAAAAGTGCTTGACCTGGTCAAGTGAGTCGTATTAAAGTTCGATGGCGGCAATGGGAGATTTTTTCTTTTTTTTTCTGCTGAAGCTCTTTACAGTGTCGCTCTGATTAACAGAGAAACAAAAGTCACTTGAATAAGCAATGGAGCTGCCTGGACGCAGCCAAGTTCCATTCTAATTCCATCAAGTCAGATTTAGAAACAAAGAAGCGGGGAGAAAAAATTTACTCCCCTCCACATTTTGAAACAAAAGTTATGATTGCAGCTCAGTGGGGGAGTAATAACTCTTCAATTAAGACGATTTTTTTTGCAGAGGCTCCGTCTCAGTCACTGCATGGGAAAGACACTTGGCAACTCACACTGAAAGAAATGCATGCAGGCGGTTCAAAGGAGCCGTGGACAACATTGTTTTTCTATATGCCCTTCTCACGCCTGTGCGTGCACACACACACGCACGCACACCCCGGAATTCGCTTCACGATGGACTGACCACTGAAAGCCCTCCAAAGAGACTAAATCGAATAAAGCAGGCAGTGCATGGCGATTAAAAGGAGTGCTACACAGTAAAAATCTGATTTATGAAGCTCCAGCCGGGTTGCTACGGGGGCTTTGGTGCCATGGTAACCCAGTGAACAGTGAGGTCGAAGGGGCAGCTGAAAAAGGAGCTGTCGAAGAGGAAAAAAGAAAGGAGACTTTTAACCTCTCGGTATTCACATCTTTTCATCCTGTCTCAAGCCTTTACCAGGCAAACACATAAAGGTAGTGTTTCAATGAAGAGGTCAAAGTCCTCTTCATAAATCACACAGGCCTTTGCTCATTGTCTTATTCATGGCAGCAGAAAAGCCCCAATTGTGTGCAGAATGAGTATGAGGATTTAAAGGCAACAAGTTCATGATTTTAACTATAGAATTGTCTCTTTTCAGCTTCCCTTTCCGTTCCCTCACCCATCCCTTCACTGTTATTTATTGTCAGTACACCGCTGTGCAGCAGTCTTTCAGCAGGCCAGCCTGTGTGGCAGTTCTGAGACCCAACAGTGGCGAGTGCTGCCTCAGTGTGTTGTTGTGTTTTGTCCGTGGGAGCTGTCCTGTGCCATGCTGCTGTGTCCGGGGCCAAGGCCCTTTTCCTATTGTCTGCTGCCATATGGAAGCCAGCACCAACACGGAGATAAGCCTGTCCTCATGCTGTTCCCTGACCTTCTCCGGCACCCAGCTGGCACTAAATGCAGAAATAATTATTATACCAATTACCCAGCCAGCTCTGTCCCCCTTTTGTGTGCTGAGAGTGAAGGGGGTGTTCTGTAAAGTGCTGAGGGAGACACTGTGGAGGGAGGTCCCGCACTAAGAGGGTGGCCTCATGCTGCCCCGTACACTGTATATTAAGTTGTGTACCTCTGTAGAGTCACTCTTGCTGATGAATCAGCATTGTGCTCCTGACAAGTATGTGAGCATTAATCTTTGTTTGAATCAAACAAGTCTTGCGTGTGATGCAATGCAAAGTAATAGTTGCATTAAGTCTGGGTCAATATTCTTGACCTTTTTTAAATAATCATAACAATTTAATGAATTTGCATTGCAATTATGAAATCAAAATACAGTGAAATGTTTAAAAAGATTCCATAGGGTAGATAAAGAGTCCATTTAATATTTCAAAACATTCCATTATCTTAAAGTCTCTAAGGGAAGATTAGGCTGATTCTTAAAAACAAGGTCCTCCAATAGATTTTCAAGGGTTTTACATTTTACTTTATTATTATTAAGCAGAACAAAATCAAGGCCTCTAACACAGTTATTATTTACCTCGGCTGTCACTGTTTCCTGTTTTGCTTTGACAATCACCATGTCCTCTGTCAGGTGTCCTGACTTCTGCCCTCATGTCTTCCCAGTGGGCTCGTCGCAGCTGCCTCCCCGATAGTGTCCACCTGTGTACCACCTTTGTACCCCCTGTCTAAGCTGTATATTAATGCTTCCAGAGTGGTTAAAGAAGAAGAGTTTTTTCATTTTCGTAATGGGTTGAACCTGTGACAAACCCAGACAGCCAACAGCAGTCAAATACATGAATGATTGGCAACAAAAAGGGTACACAAGTACATTTTTCTGTGATGTTGAGGTTTGTTCTTTTTATGTTGCCCCTCAAGCTTTGTTTAATACTGCATACACGGCCTGGCATTCTGCCACAGCATAGTTTGCACTTCATATTGATTCATATTATAGGAGAGAATACATTCTCTAATACTTAGTGCTGTAGTTATCATAAAGGCAGACCTTTCATCTTTGATCTTATAGTACAACAATCACAGAAAGCTCACAAACTGAATATTATGAATTATTTGTATCTGGAGCACTTTGCATTCCATGGACTTATTGAAATGAATAATTGGGCGTCACGCTTATTTTCTCAATATCAATATTTCTCCTTATATACTCTCTATGTGGTTCGTCTTTTAGCTAAAAACCATCTGGCTGTACTAGGTGTGAATGTTCGAGGAGGAGAAGCAAAAGTTGTCAATGAAAGATCTTTTTTTATTTTATGAATGAGGCATCCTGTTCCATAAATAAACATTGTTCAAAGGGAAGTCCTTAAACCCTGCAACAGAGACACGCGTTCAATAAAGTTGGCACCAGCCTTAAAACCTGCTCCTTTCACCTTCTCACCTTCCTCTAATCAGTTCCTGGTGCACACTGGGGCTGAGGACACGGGGGCCTGAGCAGGAATGCCCAACAGATGTTTTAGCCTTACAACTGCTGGAGCGTCTGTGTCATGAAGGCTGTCGGACACGATGAAAGATGGATAGATGGACGGGACAAGTGCAGAGCTTAAAGCCCGGGCAGGAAGAGGGGAAACGTTGGTGGATTATCCCAGTGGATTTCTTCACTGGACGTGGAAAAAATCCCTTTGAGAAAGACGTCTGTGCTATGGACCCCCCGAGCTACTTACCCCAGTGGAATCCACATCCCAGTGGGTCCTAGGAAGAAGCGGGACCCAAGACAGCCGTGAGGAAGTGGGGAAGAAAGGGAGGCCTTAGTGGCAAACAATGTATAGCATGCAATGTGTGAAGACACTCGAGGACTGAGTCATCATCTGTGCTTCATGCTGCATCAAACGCATGCCACTAAAATGCACCTTCACATAAGGTGCTTTGATATTTTCCCACAATATCTTAAACACAGCAAATCTGTGAGATCTGTAAGATCCGATGACAATAAACACATTAGTTGAAGACGGTGGGGCAACAAAAAATATCCACAAGCATCATTAGTGCCACAACTGCACCAAGCGCTCGGCTTATCTCTGCACTTTTATTGGTTTCGCCCTCCGCGGTGAGACGTTAAGGCTGCCGAGGACGCTGCTGATTCCTCCCCGCAGATTTTTATCCTGACTGAATGTCATGGGAGCTTTGGGCGCTGAAATCACTTTAGAAAGCTGTTTTTTATTGCGTCGTTTCGCTTCAGGGCTTCAGCTTCAAAGAATTATTGGGAACGGAGTATATCATATCCATGCAAGGAGAAATGACCTCACTTATCATCGTGGGGACCTTGGTAAAGGTTTCCACTGGGTAGATAAATAATGAGGTAAATGCCACGATTGGAGAAACACTGAGGCGGGATTATTCCACAGCGGTGGGCCGATGAACACGTCATGTCTTTATCGACTTTGGGCTGCCAGAGCTTGTCCTGTGTTTGATACATAACTAAATAGATCCACATCCCATACCCTGCATCCTGAGGTGGTTTGTCGAGGGTTAAGCAATTTCGTTTTCTGAAGCTGAATCAAATCGTCGCACTTCACACTGCGAGAAATCTCTGTGTGACTCGTAAAGACAAAGGGAGTGCCTCGAAAGAAAAACACCTCAGCGGGGTAATGGAAGCTGCGTAGGGTGGATTCGCGGAGATTAGCCTGCCAGCACTTACATTTAAATGCGTCTATCTGGTCTTGCCTCACTCCCTCCCATGGAAAATGTTAAGAAGCGAACAAGGGAACAGCGGGGTTGATTAGAGTGTGGCTGGGGATTAGGTCTGAGCGAAGGCACTTTGAGTTATTTAAATCTGCCCCCTTTCTCGAGGTACAAAGCCACCGTCGGCAAGGTGCATCATGACTTATTCCCATCAGGAGAATAAAAAGGCAGAAAAAAAAAGAAAGCAGATAAGCGACCCTGGCACCTGCAGCTTCTCTCCGCTGCAGTGTTCATTAGCTCGAGGCTGCTCAGGTGAGGGCTTCAGAGCTAGCAGCGGCGGATTGCATCGTCCTAGCGTTGGCAGGTTTGAGGCTAAAGCGTGGCCGCCGTCCAGCCGGGAGAGCTGTCCACTTTTAATTAGGGCCACCTCTGTGAGAGGAGAACTCCGTAATGAAGGGGTGGCGACTTTTTTTGAGAAAACTGTGATCTAATGTCACCTTGAAAGAATAGAGGAGAAACACATGCTGCATAGCGCGACTACAATGCGAGCCACTTTGTCAATCCCGTCTCACATTAAACATGAAAGAGTCTCAAGAGGTCCGGCCTGTGGCTGCTCATGTACTCCCACCCTCACAGACTGCACACTGGGGCTTTCTTCTGCCTCTCTTGCCTGTGATCTTTTTCCTCCGTGTGCCTGCGCGCGCGCGTGTGTGTGTGAAATGTTACCAATGAAATACAGACGGGCATTGCCGTATAGCACTGTATTGCACTGTATAATTAGTAGAGATTGTGGGAGTGGCTGGGGGAGGAGAGGGCCGGTGGGGGGGGGGGGTTGACTTGGTTCCTCAGTAGGGGAAAAAATCATCTGCCTCCACTGTGGAGATACTGCGTGTGTGTGTGTGTGTACATATATATATATATATATATATATATATATATTTATATACACACGTGTGAGTCTGATCATTCTGCAATCCACTGAGAAAAAATGACTTCTTGAAGTGTCTGACCTCCATCTGTCGGATACTGCTGGTGGCGTATTTGTTTTCGTTTCATCTTGTGAGAATCAAAGAGTGTAATCCTGTCAAAATGGGCAGCATCACAGGCCGTTTTACACCAAGAAATGTGTGGAGTTTGCATATTTTTCTGTGTGAGAGAGGGTTTGTGGGTGTCCAGGACTTGGCTGCCCGACTTTCTGTCTGCTAATACACACACACACACACACACACATCTTTGTATCTCTAAAAGAGGCTCCAAGTACTCCCTCACTTACCCCAGCAGACAGTGCCCCAGTCTGTCGGCAGCACACAAAGACTCTGAACGGAGGGTGTCCACGGTTTGTATCTATGTGAGTTTCATCTGCCATCTGGGATTTGTACTTTGGATAGACTTTGTATCGCTCTTTTGAGTGTCATCATGTCTGCCTGATTATGTCTGTTGGATTTTACCCTGGAGAGGCTGACTTCCGTCAATGATCAAAACATCTACATTTGCCGACTGCTGTTTGGTATCAACGTCATTGCTGACCTCCTGAGAAGTTAAAACTGAGTGTGTGTATGAGCAGCCTGATCTCCAAAACCTGTTCGTAATGTATACGAAAATCTTGAAGATACAAATTCGTAGTGATACATACTAAATAAATACGGACTGGCAACTGATGACGTCACCCTATTCAAAGTGAATGGGGACCTGCACCCCGTAAACACACTTCGTGAAGTCTAACGATGTAAAATAAACGTCTTATGATTGCATTTTTAACGAGAAATCAATGTTAAATTTTAAGAATACAATACTAACCAACCCCCTCAAAAAATCCAACATGGCGGAGAGACGTTCACTCAAGGGGCGTGGTTAACCTGTATTGTTACAAAATTCTCTGTCAAATATTTCGTATACATTTTTACAAACAGGTTTTGGAGATGACGTTGGTATGAGAGTTGTACCACAGACCGCTGACCTAACGAAATCAAGTCAATTATGACACGTGCCAAAGGATGTGTGTTGCCGTAGTGTTTCTCTGAGTGTGTCCCTGTACTGTTGGAGACCGATACCGTGACCTAAAAGCCTCACTAGGACCCTCATTTTCATACTGTTGAAATACAACCTGTATTAGCTGTCTGCCTGTGATGGAGGTTTTGCCATTAAAAAAGTTGTAAAGCACACAAACCTTCACCATTTTACAGCATCTATCAAATTATTGCTAGTGTATTTAGTTAAGTTAATTCTTTCTGAAGTATCCAACTACTGTTTTCACCCCACCAACGTTTTTTCAGACTGAAAGAGAAGCTCATCCTTAAATCATTTCTAGAATTCACTGCTCGGTTTTGAGGGGGTGTAGGATAGCTACAAATCTTTCCAGGTCTTTATCACTTCATGAAATACACTTTCATGTGTCATACGGGTGTGGTCAAATGGGCCGAGGAGAGCAGAGGGACAGCGTGAGTGATCTTTCACACCTCCAGGTGACCGAAGAGGCAGCAGCGCAGGACAGATGAGCTAAAACTCAAAGGGAAACTCCGATTCAAACGGACCCGGCTTTTCTGTCTGCAAAAAAATGTCAGATGACAATCCACCGGCTCACACACACTCACACAACCACACACGTTGTCTGAGTGAGTAACACTGCATGACATTTCACCGATCCTGCCGGGGCCACAGAGCATCGAGAGTAGCGTGCTGGCCTCTGATGTGAACTTTATAATCTCAGTACGATGATTTAACAGAGCAATTTTAGATCTTATTGCAGCTGCTAAAAGGTCTGCACGGACTATGTGATGGTTTAAAATTGAATAATAATGAATCAATAATGGAAAACACCCCAGCAGTTAGTCCGTATTCACTATGGCGAAACACGTCACATGTACTGATGCACCAACATGGCTCCATTGTTGTGTCTACTTACTGTCAGGGATGTCGGCCTGGGTGAAGACACACGTACGTACCATTAGAGCTGCAGTTTTCATTCATTCAGCGGCTTCCATTGAGAGTCCTTAGCTGATTGCTTTGATTGATTGCACAGGGCGGTACAAGGGAGTCGCTCACAGAACACCCCGCCATCGACTCCCCCGCACATGGCAGGGGGCCGTACGGGATAGGTGGAAATAAATCATGTGTTAAAATTATATTCTGATGCGGGGCCTTGAGTGCATATTGATTCGTAATTATTTGTACTAACAGTAGTGGGGGAGGGACAAAGCCATCCATTACTGTGTGAAAATAGGCACGGGGATCAATGCGAGCAGAACAAGGATCTTGGCGAAAAGCACGGCGGCCGCTCTCCTCCCAAAGGCGATTATTAGCCCGGGCAGAAGAGAGGGGCTCGCCTACACAAAAGCTGATGCTAAATTACATTCCATTCACGAAAAGGAAAAGTTGAACTGCCTGCTCTTGTGGTGGCACAGGCAGCTTTGTAATGTCACTGACTGTGATTACGACACCTCAAAGACCAATGACGTAATAAAGTGAGAGCATAAAAAGAGGTACGGGCGTCTATACGAGAACGAGGGGACGTGGAAAAGGAAAATATCACACAATCATAGAGCCATGGTAGCCATACATAAAGGGTATCCATGGTACTCTGCACAATGTGATGTCGGGAGAATTCCTGAATGTGGAGACGACCCATTTGTGCCGTTTCGGGAAACCCAGAATTCCCCATCACGTAGACGAACAAGGACACCAGTCCCCCCGTCCCCGTGTCCCCCCGGCTGCCAAGGTAACAGAGAAGTAAAGAGATACAGGAAATAATGCACTGTTTTGGACAAGGCAAAGCAACTTTATTCACAGTAAAAACTGAGGGAGAGACAGATCCAGAGACAAGGCAACATCCTATACCAGTTTCTACTAATTAAGACGGAGAGCTCTGAAGGTAAAAACCAGCAAAACAACAACGAAAAAACACCTTCTCCCTAGTTGGAAAAAAGGAGAACAAATGTGGGCTATCTAAACACATTAGCCCGAGCCTTGGGGCCCAGAGAATATAAACCTGCTTAGCTTCCTGCCATGTACACATTCACACACACACACACACACACACACACACACACACACATACACAAACACCACACCGAAGAAAGAAAAGGCAATCTCATCCTCCCATTATGATTTGATAGCTCAAATTGTAGCAATGATTCAAGTGTGGTCCTGTGGGTTTTGTGGATGAGCCCAAGCCTGTTATTTCACCACTGGGCACCAGGGGATAGGAGAGGATGCTATTGCAGCCAACAAAATGACCGTTAAATCACAGGCTATGAAGCCACTCTAGACTGTGAAAGTGCGTGCACCTTCTGCTTCATGTGTCGGGAGTGTGTATGCGTGTGTATGCCTGTGTCGCCGACGAGCATTGATACCTGCGTGTTATTGCGCACATTGTGGCAGTAAGAATTGCATGGCGGCGTACAGCCACTGAAGTGCAAATTGTCTACAAATCCTGTGGACGTGCATGAAGCGTAGCCATGGTTTGTTTGTAGAGGTCATGCTTCACATTATCATACAAAAGGTGGTTTTCGTGCTGTACAACATGGCTCCAGAGCATGATGAGATGTATGTGTTTACAATGTAACTGTGACAATCCAATACATAATGTACGCATCGAATGGGGTTTGGAATGCGTTTTGTGTGTGACAGCACGACTTTTTGTTCCTGTGTTTTTCTTCCTCTAACAGACAGGAACCTACCCGCTGGCCGCGCAATGAGAGCATGGACACATATTGTTGTGTCCCCTGTTTGTTAACCAACAACACTAAGGTAGCCTTTGTTGTCTTCAAACCACTAGGCGTATCCCTTTGAGCCATGACTAGAGAGCATCGTCACTAAACCTTGGACAACAACGTTGAACGACGGGGAGCTGGACATGGGACTCATGAACTTGACAGATGTGTGCTCTGACTGAGCTGGTGTCTACGGGCATCGCAGCTAGCGAGAGCTGCTCCTGTGAAGAAACTGCCGATCACTAGCCGCGTTCACAAGAAGGACTTGGACATGCTGCATCTGCCAGATGCCCTGCAGTTGAGTGAAGCAGATTTTCGTTTTTGTTTTGGTAAACAGGCTGATTCAGTTTTGAAGAGCACGCTAATTATAGCGCCGCAACTTAAGTGTGCTCACTGAAAGGTGGAAAGATGATGCGGCTCTTCCAGGATCTTTGTGACCGGAAGGCAGGATGAAGCTCAGGCTGTGCAAAGGCCATCCCTCCCTCTGCTTCACCGCTGGCGAGAAGCTCCAGTCACTGGCTGTGGAAGGGAGGGAAGCTGACATATTCTGACATATTAGGGAGGCACCCTCCCCAGTGCTAGGCTGAGAAAACACAGCGCTCTCCCCAAGTGTGGCATCACACTGGGACGTTCTATAAAAAAACATGGAAAGGGGGTGTGGCGTATTTAATCAATCGCTGCAGCTTTGTAAAAAGTTAACACACAAATCATGGCGGTAAACAACAAGCCGTTTTACAAAAACTGACTTATTTCAGTCGCTATAAGGCAGCCAATTCAACTTGCAACAATAACTGCACCAACACCTGTGCCCCTGATGACAGCTACCACAGTACTGTCTGTCTGCTGAGTACTTCACTCAGCAGACAGAAATACCTTGATCTTGTTGACACGGCCTGGGTACCCATAGAAAAAACACAGAGGAGGTGAATGCAACAGCTTGTACTAAAGAACACTTTCATCAACAAACATGCTGGGCGCCTCCCTCCGAGATGTTCCTTTCTAACAACCAAAGAATCTTCATCTCGTTCACGAGAGGGTGTACATTGAGACGGAAAATAATTTGCACATCTTAAAGCATGTTAAGGAAACCTGGTGACACTGCGGCTCTGTTGCTTCAAGCTTGTCAGTCACACAAGTGAGGGGGCAGATCTCCCTCTTGGTAACTTAATGAGGAGGCTCACAATAGAACATCCGTAGAAACCTCCACACCTTCAACGCCTCGCCCACTAAAATGGAAAAAGTTTGGCAGCATAGCAGAGAGAAAAAAAAACAGAGAGGGAGAGGCTTAGCCTTATCTCCTCCACGCCTGCCTCCCTCCAGAGGTACTGTATGAGTTTGGAAGGTTTCAAAGTGACGGGGGCTTGGCCCTTGTCGCTGCATTGCTGTGTTTCCAATCGACCCGTCGGGTTGAGCTGAGGGAGAGGGTGCTTTTGAACGGAGGTGTGTTGACAGCTAAAGGGCCTCTTCAAAGTCAGACCAATGACAGATGTGATTTGTGTGAAGGACATAAACACATCCATGTGCCAGGTAAGTTGCTATGCAGGTTCAGTTCAGTTGGAGTAAAGGTTTGTGGGGCCAAAGCAATCATATAATAAAAGGTTATGCTTGAATTGACTTGATGATCATGCAATGCAAGTTTGAATCTAAGGCCCCCCCCCCCCACAGTCGTTTAGGTCCACAGTAACCCATTTGCAAAGTGGATACACAAGCTTGTTTAGCTTCTCCCTATGCACCAGTTCTGACAAGGCTGCCATAACCTTTCTCTACACTTAACTCCTTTTCCCCCCGTGGTCACAAAAAAGACTTTCAGTTCACCTCAATCTCTTAAATCCCTAAATATTTACTCGGGAGAAAAGAAGGGCTGTCTTTTTAAAGTCCAGCTTTAGACGACATGTGTGTAAACATGGGAACTTCTGGCTTTTCTCCAACGCGAGATGCAATGCCGTAATTTCTTTTGACAAGCGGGGCTTCAAATTGGCATTTATCTTAACCGGCCGGGGAAAACGCCGCTGCAGTTAAAGGGGCACATGTTGAGACTCAGCATAACAAAGCCAGCAGAGATGAGGGCATTGTGGGAGGGGGCAAGTCAAAGGTCTCCCTCCTTGAGAGTTGACATGGTAAGGACAAAAAAGAAAAAAAGAAAATTGCATTAGTTAAGTCATTATGTGGGGGGTGGGGTGATTGGTGCGACTTTTGACTTTTGAGAAGGGGGGAGTCAATGTCCATGTGTTAGCTCGCCAGGGGACAAGTCTGCTACAGGTGGGACTCATTCTGCTGGTTAAATCCGGTTGGTTTTCTGGGATCTGATGTGGGATTCATTTTCCTGACATATTTGAATCCAATCCAGTCTACTTGTGGTAGGACCAGTGGTGGAAGCAAAACAAACTATAATTCAAGTCAATTCCCCCCCCAAAAAAGCAAAAGCGACAAAAACAAAAACCGACAAAGACAGTTCAGACTTTGCTCAGACATTTGATTCCCCATTACCCCCCTCGCCAGACTGTGCAGGACGCCTAATTCAAACGTCGTCTTGAGTTTCTATCACCGCCACCCATTCATACATGAATTAATTCCCATAAACACAAGCCCCTCTAGTTGGAATACATTTTCATTACTGAGATGAGAGGGGAAATAATAATCTTTGACTTGCAGTTATATAGCGAATGCAAGATGATATCTCCCGGTGCCAACAATTCTCCTCAGAGTTATTAATATGAAAATGAATTCCTGAATGTTGGAGGATACAAAACAGCTGCATTCTCTGCCGAGAGCGTCAGCCAAAAGCCCCGGCACCGACAACACATGGCAAAATGTCTTCTCTGATATCAACCTGTATGAGGTGGCACACGTGAAACACGCGAATATGCAGGCATCGTGTTTATGAAGTGACACAATGAACTTCTGTGTGCCCTTGTAGGATATCTGGATCCGACTAAGAAACATGCGTCTGCCCCGTGCATGAAGGCGCGTTTGCCTGGTAGGCGGTGATGATGGGTGCGACTACTGCCCCCGAAACGAAACTTTGCGTACATGCCAATCGGCCTGAGAATATGGAATAGGACAATGTGTGTGTGTGTGTGTGTGTGTGTGCAGCCTCCCCCAGGGAGTCGCCACAGCTGCATGAACCTGTCTTCTCTCATGATCGGCAGGGGACGACGAGTGGAGACGCGCATCGATAAGGGCCACCTAGATTCATTAGACCTCCTAAGGACCAGATCAACATTGCGCTGCGGGTTGGTGCCACTGCTGGTTACCCTCACGCACACACACACACACACAAGCATAACCAGCGCAAAGCGATTGCGCTAGATGGGGAAAAAGATGGGGAGGAAAAGAGATGGGGGGAAAAAAGAGCTTGTATCGATCTTGATGCACAGCGAGACCAGTTTGGAGTCAATATCAGACAATTCATGTCAAGGATGCGTGATCGGCATGTTCAACTCCTGAAACTTGGCTACGGTTGACATGATGTGGAGGGGGAAACAAGAAGACAGCGCGGCATAAAATGGCAGCGGTAAAGACACATAGGAAAGCTGGGTTTTTTGCTGCAGCGTGCGTGTATGTTGAGCCCAGAGGGCAGAGAGGCAGGCTTTTGGTGATTAAAATTGAAAGAAATAAATAACACTGGGCCCTTCCTCAACAACTACCTTCAAGATATCCTGAAGCTGAGCACTTGGACTGTGCCATGGGTAGTTAGAATAGACAGCAGTGGGCAGCTCCAGGTGTGGATGTTAAAGTGGATCAGTGTTAAACAGACTGCTGAAGGAAAAACAACATGCATGCTCACTACGGTTTCCTAACATGAATAAAACATTGTAAAAAAAAACAACCAAACAAAGCTGCATTCTACATTGTTGCTAAAACAGGACATAGTATAAAGAAGTCTGTTTCTGTGTGTGTGTGTGTGTGTGTCGGTGCCAGAGACAGGCCACACAGCTGGCAGCCACGTTGACTCTGTGTCTGCTCTGATTAGATGGGGCTTCTTACTACGGTGTGCCAGGAGCTCTGCCAGAGATAAAGACAGACTAACAGATGTTCCCCTTATCTCAGGACCAACCTCAAGGACCAAACACACACAATCACAGACACACAGTTAGGTCTCATTCTAGGAGTCCCTCCCTAAAACTACTCTTTAAGTTAGAAATGCTAGTTCAGGCACAAACACACACAGACGCACACGCACAGACACACAGACACGCACATACAGACACACAGACACAGCTGCACAGTGGTACGAGACGCACATCTCTGGGCCCCGGCAGCTTCATTTGACAGACACTTTCTGCCGCTCCACCCGTCTCTGCTGTCCTTCGGCCGCCTGCAGTTAGGACTGAAGTGGAATGTTAAGGTGGCTTTGATGGGGTGTCTGCTTCGTGTCAGCGTGACAC